>NW_020664561.1:50562006-50666718 GCF_002925995.2 Terrapene triunguis
CCGGGGGGTGCGCCGGGCCGCCGGGGGCCGGCAGTGCTGGGCGGGCCGGGGCCGGCACCCCGGGGGCCGAGCCGACCCAGGCTGGAGCCGCCGGGGGGGCCAGCCTGGGCCGCGCCTCCTCCCCCCACACTCCCCCTTACCTGCTTCAGGCTTCCCGCGAATTAAATGTTCGCGGGAAGCAGGGGAGGGGGCGGAGACTTTGGGGAGTGGGCGGAGTTGGGGCAGGGGCGTGGGCGGGGCCGGGGGCGGGGCCGGGGCCCCATGGAGTGTCCTCCATTTGGAGGCACAACATATGGTAACCCTATCTTACAGTGACATGTCACCTGATAATGAAATCCATCTTAAATCTGGTACTTTTCCATTTAGAAGGAGAGGTGGGGATTGCTTGGTAAACTGGGCACAAGAAAACAATATGTATTTTAATACAGCTAAATGTAAATATATATATCTAGGAATAAAGAATGTAAGCCATACTTCCAGGATGGGGGACTCTATCCAGAGAAGCAGTGACTGAAAAGATTGGATGGCCGTGGTGAATAATCAGCTCCTACTGAAACACTGTGGCCAAAAGGGCTAATGCGATCCTTGGATGCATAAACAGGGGAATCCTGAGTAGGAGTAGAGAGGTTGTTTTAATTCCGTATTTGACACTAGCGGAACTGCTGCTGGAATACTCCATCCAATTCTGGTGTCCACAATTCAAGAAGGATGTTCATAAATTGAAGAGGGTTCATAAAAGAATGAACAAGAATCACAAGAATGATTAAAGAATTTAAAAACATGCCGTATAGTGATAGATTCAAGGAGCTCAATCTATTTAGCTTAACAAAGAGAAGGTTAAGGAAAGGATGTAACACTATCCAAGGGCTGAAAGATGAAGCTCAACAAATTCAAACTGGAAATAAGATAGAAATTTTTAACAGTGGGAGTAATTAACCATTTGAACAATTTACCAAAGGTCATGGTGGATTCTCCATCACTGGTGATTTTAAAATCAAGATTGGAATTATTTTGGGAAAGTTCTACAGTCTGTGTGATACAGGAGGTCAGGCCAGATGATCACAATTGTCCCTTTTGGCCTTGTAAACTATGAATCTATGAAAAATACAGGCAATTTGTTAGCCTCCATAGTTGCTTACCCAGTTCTCTCCAGTGTTATACTCAGCTTCCTTGACACAAGGATTACAAGCAGAAATATTGCTCTCCCAGACAAATAGAGTATATGTACTTCACAGAGCAAGAAAACAATTACTTTAATAGATTACAGTGCACGAAACAATATGCTCCCAACACTGCAGGCAAGATCATCTACCTCTTCTGTTGCACTAATATCAATAGTTCAATATTAAAGCAACTAGGCTTTTCAACAAAAATACAGGCTTTTCAATAAAAGCATTCTGCAAATGTTAATGTCAATATACAGAACTTAGAGGAGATTATATCCATGAAATCAGTTATTTAAAGTAGTCTATTTTTTATTTAATGAGTTAACCTTGAAAAGAAAATACCTATTGATTATAAATTACAATTTGCGTTATAGATCATTTTCTCATGTAAATATGCTTCAGAATGAACACATATTATTATGATTGCCTGTTCAGTAGCACTGCAATTTATATAAGTATGCAATTTATATATATCATATGCAATGATTATATTTCTCCTTCTTCAGAAGCCAGAGAAGACAAGATCAGGCATTCCATACGTCCACTTTATTTGAGTAGAATCCTAAATTTTACCCAACCCAACCAGCCTACAGTGAAACCAGAGGCTGATTCTGCTCTGCGTGTTCAGGCAATCCTGCCAACATTCTAACAGGAAGAGAGGCTATTCCTCAGATGATTGATAAATGCAATCCTATTGCACGCCAGGTGAAGCCTTAAAGACCCAACCTTTACAGGGTATACTTAGCCTACCAGTAAGATGCAAAGGTCAAATATTTTATAAGCAGCTTTTCCTGATTGTCAGTAGAAATGGCCTCAGTCAGTCAGTAGATACAAAGATTTTTTTTATTTGAAAAGCACGGCTAACAAGCACAGAAAGTCTCCAAAAGACTACATCCACACTCCCTGCAGCATTCCCTGAAATGTATAGTTATTTAATTTTTGGAGGTGGCTTGTGGGGAATGCTAACTGTGGTTGTGCCAAAGAGATATTCCACCATATGTGCCTTTTTGTTTTCTGATGAAATTTCGGCAGTAGGCCAACCCACCAAATACATTTGCTTCCCACGAAACCTCAACATTTTAGTTAATAAACCAAGACCCACATGCATAGTGGGTAGTATTTAAATAATACTTAATGCAAATTGTATAAAAACATTTATGGCATAATTATGTAGTTAAGGAAAAGTAGCATATAAATATGTAGTGGAATATTATACAATTATTTCCTAAATTACATTTGGATTCAAACCAAACCAAAAGGCCTATCTGCTAATGTCAAGTATAGGTCTGATGCAAGCTGCTAGGGAATTTTTTTGACAGAAAATGATGATTTGTTGAAACTGAATCCTTTTGAGGGAATGTATTGGTTTCAATGAAACTTTTGTTGGGAAAGGTTTCACAGGCCCAAGATGGAATGTCTGAGCAAGAGCAAAGCCCCACCAATAACCTGGTGGTCAGGGTCCTCACCTGGGAAGTGGATGATGCAGTTTCAAGTACCTGCTCTGCCTCATTTTTAAAGAGCTACTATAAGAAAAAGTATTATGATAAATAACTAATACATTCTGAGAGAGAGTGTAATTTTCATCATTTCAGTAAATTTAAAGTGCAAGCTTGGAAGGTGCCATTGCTATTTGAGTCCATTTTTATTTCAGTGTACAGTGAAATTACATGTGCAATTACTTTGATTCCTTGGTCAAATCCCACAGGCAGGTAAAAAGTCAGAAAAAAAAACAAAAAAACCCCCCAACCCTACATATTTAAACTTGGAGAATTTCAGCCTAATTCTCCTTTTAAAAAGGATGGATCTGACAGGCCACAAAAGTGGTAAATCATGTTGCCTTCAAATAAAGAGAACAATCCCACAAGGGTGAAGCCAACCCAACAAAAAAGGCCTGCTCCTTTATATTTCTCGCTCCCTTCCCTGATGGCAGCGCAATCATCCCAGTAGCCATGCTGCGCATCTCTTGAACAGTACAGGCTATTGTGAATACACAAAACCTGTCCTCCACTCTGCACTGGCTTCCCATAGAACAAAGTCGAAATCAAGGTCTTTGTCCTAGTCCTTAAAGTGCTCAATGGCACATGTCTAGCCTACCTAAAAGATTGCCTAAAGCTTCGATATGAGGATTGTGCTTTACAACTCTGCTCCTAAGGCACAATTGAGTCATTCACCGCACAGGCAAAGCTAATCTTGTGCTGGAGACAGAGATCTTTCAGAGGCCAGCTCAAGGATCTGGAACAAACTCCCACAGGATCTGAGAACCACCTCAAAACTCTCCACTTTCTGTTCTAATTTGAAAGGTGAACCCACCACCCCTCCACGGGGACCCAGGACAGAGGGAGTTACTACTGATGTATTAAGAAGATTTCTACTTCTGTTAAATATGTTAGTTACACAGGAGAGCATGCCTTGGAAAGTAGCTGCTGCCCTTGCTTTAACCCACAAAACCATTAACAAAGTGGTGAGACATTTGCCATCTCTGGATGCAAATTTTGAAGTCTGTCTGCCTGCCTCACATTGCTCCCTCTGCAAATAATAGAGGAGGGTACCATGTGCCCTGCCATGTTTAATGGAAAACATTTGTGAAGGAGTCCTTTCCTATCTAACTCATCTCCTCCTCATCATCCTCCATGCTCAGAGGTCAGAATCCCTCTGTCCATGACTGCCCAATATGTTCCCAGGGAATAGCTAGAAGAGTATAGGCAGAAGATTATGTTCCTTTTTAAAGGTGTGTCTGATATGAATGCACTCCAACCGATGTAGAGGAGAACTGAATGAGTCTATGCATGCACATATATCTGAGTGCACATGCTAGTGCAGAAGTAAGTCTTCTTCATTCACATTTTACGCTGTTCAACAGATTCCACAATTCAAAAACAAACATGTCTACTTCTCTATTTCAGCTAGGCAAATGAAAACATTTTAAAATTGAAAAAAAGTATAAGATTTATCTCATAGATTATACCATAGAATATTGTACATAGTCTAATTTTTAAAATCATGAAAATATTGTGTGGATCTGTACCAATTTCAGAAGACTGTCCCCAAGACATATTGGTGGAGATCCTCACAAACTAGAACATTGCTGAAAATCTTCTAGAAAACTACCTCCTGCTAAACAAATTGATATAACCCAGATAATTTTTTTTTGAAGCCACAAATTTCCCCTCAAATATTTGCTCTGAATAAAAAAAATATCTTTAACCCCATTTTTGTATTTGCTTACCACATATACTCCAGATAAGTTTGCTGTCAGGAACGAGTGCAGAAACAACCAGTTTTAAGCAAATGTTTAAAAATATTCCTGAAAACTGATTTTAGAACTTGTAACAAGAGCATTCACATTGGAAACAAGATTTAAGGGTTACTCTCATCCCACCACTGAACAGAAATAGTATCAGCTGACTTTTGTGTCCACCCAAAGCTAACCAGCACAAATCAGATGTTGACAATTTTGGTATGTAATATGTTGCAACACTACAGTGTTTTCACCAGAGAATTCTATGAATGCTGCCATTCCTTTATCTCAAAAATATGCACCAGACTAGAAAGGTAGAAACCACAACAACCACTCTTTGGGTATGTCTACACTACAGGATTAATCCGAATTTAGATAATTCGAATTTGGGAAACAGGTTGTATAAATTCGATTGTGCGCGGCCACACTAAGCACCTTAATTCGGTTTTAAACCACATTAATTCGGTGGTGTGCGGCCACACTACCCCATTAACTTAAACACAGTAATTCGGTGGTGTGCGTCCACACTAACCCTAATTCGAATTAACAAAATCGATTTAGGCTCTACTCCGTTCGTCGAGGTGGAGTACAGAAATCGATTTAAAGGGCCCTTTAATTCGAATTAACTGGCTCTGTAGTGTGGACGGGTGAATGGTTAATTCGGATTAAGGCAGCTAAATCCGAATTAAAGTCCTAGTGTAGACCAGGCCTTTGGGAAACACTGGACTGAACGATTGAAGCATGAAAGCATTAAACGGCTGGGTAACACAAAGTGATATTAAGTAATGTCCCAAGGTTAGGAGCAGATTTAAAACTCTCAGAATCCGAATAATGTACACCAAAAATGGGAGTATCATGTAAAACATGTCCTCCGTTAGGATGAAATCCAGTACATATTGCCCTAGGTATGCTTTCTTCTCACAGCAAAAGGCTGGCACAAGCATGACCTATGTCATGGCAGGAGCCTAGAGCTACAAGGAGAAAAGCTGGTAGGTTATCATGAGGAAAAGGTTGAGCTGGATAACACATTCTTTGTTTACTTAGATTGTCTCCTGCACAGAATGACTGTTGCTGCTATAAATCAAAAGACAAGAGGGAAGGCCAAGTAGAACCACTACCTAGATACCCAATGCCACATATAGCGACCAGCAATTTCCTTACAAGTAATAAATATATTCAGCAAGAAAAACTGTTAGCCTAACCTCAAAAGACCCAACCTCAATAACCTAGAGATTACTTCCTTCTGCATATAAAGTAAATCCTAGTATAGCAGCAGGAGGTACAAACATGACAAACCAATCATTACAGCTCAACCCCAGCAACTCAAAAAAGGATCATCTCAAAAGAATAAGAAAATGTTTTTTAAAAAAAACCCTGAACAAGTCAGCCAGCAAGGCAAAGACTATCCGAGGAGATGCCCAAAAATATTCTAGAAGGAACAATCATCAAAAAAAGCAATAAACACAAGATGAGAACTATGAAGTCAATGATTTGCTTGAGTAGGACTGTGATACTGAGACCCAGACATATGGCCAAGTCACTTGAACAATTTCAACTAAGCTATAAAATTGGTAAAAGCAGGAATGAAAAACAGATGCTGCATCTGATTAAAGCTTTAAGTAAATGAATTGTCTACAGGAAAAAGAATTAGGCTCAAAGATGCAAGAACAGTAGGATATTCATCCAAAATTAGATTCTTTGAGACCATGTGTTTACAGCATTAGAAATTCCCCTATTTATCAATAAAAATTAGTATGCTACAGACATTCCAGATCTAGAAAGACAAAGTGAGTTCTGATACATTGACAGTTATGTACTGTACACAAACTGAAGGGACTTCAAAGGAAATCAACAGCAATGATTACAGGCCCAGAGGGATTAATTTATCAAGAAAGATTAAAATAATGAGATAGCTATAACATGGTTCAAGGATGACTAACACAGATATAACTGTCAACAGTTATTTCAATGTGTAAACACCAGGGAAGAAAACCCATTTTAGGATGTTATTGGAGGAAAGACTGCATAACTAGGAATAATGGGATGAAATTGAGGGGGGGGGGAATCCTGGGCTAAATATTAGGAAAAGCTTCCCAACAGTGAAATCTTCTACTAGACTGGTATAATCCCTCAAGTGACGCAAGCTCCATCAGTTACATTTAAAACCAGATAGGACACAGCACTAACAATTATACTGCAGGGAACAATCTTGCATTGGCAGGATAGTGAACTAGGTGAGCGAATAGGGTTCTTCCGTATCTAACATCTGTGATCTTGTGAGGAAGTTCTCTTGTAAATGCTGTGTACCTACTGCATTGAATAAATCCCTCCAAAACACTGTGAAAGTTACTGAGTGTGCAACAAACAGGCCCAACGCGCACACACAAAATACAGTTACTATCTCAGATGCAAAGAGGTGATTGTGTGCAAATACTCTACTAGTAAGCCAAATCCTACCATCTTTTATCAGCCAAAACACCTAGTGAAGTCAAAGAAACTTTGCTTGAGTAAGGATTTATAGGCTCACATATAGTGGTATTTAGTGGTATAGGCTAAACAAGCAACTTCTTGCTTAATATTTAATTAGATCGTATGTAATCATTTATTCTCTACTTGTACAGAAGGTCAGTGGATTAACCTAAAAATTCATTGTTTTTCAATTACTCTAACGGGACTTCAGGCATAAAAATGCTACAAAATACACAACCATAACTTTATCAATCTTAATGATAACTGAATCTAAAAATTAAATCTTGTTGCTGTGAGACCTGCCAATGCATTAATAAATGTTAGCAATTTTGCAACAAAGTCTCTGTTTCATACTATATAACATCGCGCAATAATCTTTGTGTAGGAAAGGTTGTTATGGAATGTTGGGTAGATTCCTACTAATTATAAATTGATATACTAATGGCTTCTTTTTTATCCTCATTAGCTTTCTCTCTTTTAGATAAAGTATTGCCAAGATGAATTTCATCCCATACTGCACTGGTAAAATTATAAATATAGCTGATGACATAGTCTATTAAGGTCAAAATTTTCACAAATGGTTACTGATTTGGAGTGCCAAACTTGAGATGGCCCGAGTCTCAGAAATCTGGATCACCAGTAACTCAAACTGAAGTCAAGGGGAGCTGCACATGCAAAGCACTTCTCCAAATCAGATGCAACCTGTCTCAAATCAGACAAAGTTTGAGGTACCCCAAAGTCATCATTAATTTTGACATTTTGGGTCTAAGCAAACACTAAAAAACAAACAATATCCCACAACAGGTTTAGCAGAACAGTAAATGCAGTCTAACTTCTTGAGAACATTAATTAAAACTGAAAAAATAGCTTAAAAACCCAAACATTCTCTTAGCCAAGTCTTTCATTTTAATTGTGCAGCACAAGCTTCCCTTCAATGTGCTCTCTGTTATCTGATGACTATACTCATTAAGCACTAATAAGCTCTTAACCTTGGTTATTCTTTTCAGCTGAGCCATTACTAGCATATCTTATTGTCTTCTTGAAATGATTAACAGTAGTAACCTTTATGGAATTTGGAAGGATCTCCTGTGTATGCAAAGTAATGTAACAATGGCTTGACTTAAATGATGGTACAATCCTGATGTAACTGTATAATCACTGTCAGCAATTAATTCAACATTAACAAAATGTAATAATGTATAGTCAGTAGCATTTTTATTTTTAATTTATTTGTCCTTTCTGGTAAATTCTTCTACACAGGCAGGGCTGGCTCTGGCTTTTTTGCCGCCCAAGGCAAAAAAGCCTCTGGCCGCCCCCCCGCGGGGGGAGGGCGCGGGGGGGAGGGCGGCCAGAGCGCCGGGGGGAGGGCGGCGAGCCCGGCTGTGGCCCCGCTCTCCCCGGTGGCCGGAGCGCCGCGCCGCCCCCCTCCAGGTGCCGCCCCAAGCACCAGCTTGGGTGCTTGGTGCCTGGAGCCGGCCCTGTACACAGGACATACTGGAACAAAGGATATCACAACAATTTCCTTTTCATTAGAGGAATATACACTAGATCAAATTCATCTCAACTGAGCCAGACCGCAAAGGTCAATGTTTCTTACTTATCCTCAGAATTACAGTTTTCAGGTTTCTAGACCCTAACAAATTCAACAGACAATATGAAAGACCAGATTATCACAAAATATGTATCTATACCATCACAGAAACACATATGATGGAAGAGAATTGTACCACAAAAACACAGTTGTACTACCACACAACTGCATAAAATTATTTGAAACAGATGTCTGAAAAAAAAGTTGTCTGCAGAGTAGTCAACCTCATTGCAACCTCAAGCTATCAGAGTTTGTTGGACATTCCTAGTTCCATTGACCAAGCTAAAATGGAGCAATTTTTCTGCTCCATTCTCCCTTCCAGTAGACATGTCTATTGACACGTTGGAATCTGCAGAATTTCCCATCATAGTGCCATGATGCCATATGTAGAGTATCAGTTTATACATTATCAGCATGCGTGTGTGTGTGTTTTAAAATAATTGTTTAACACTGGTTTATGTTGAAAGGAGGATAAAAAGTTTGTGTTTATTTACTCTCATTTGGAATATGCTCATTATTTTAATTTAGAGCCCGTTGCTTTAAACCAAAAGTTAATTTGGAAAATTTCCACAGGGAAAGACTAAGAATAATATACTATTTTGAGCTACTGGATAAATCTTTGTCAAATGAATATTTGATTCTTAAACATGGCATAGATCATTTCTGAAAAAGTTGAACAGCAGACCCAGTATAAAGATATGCCACATCTAATATTAGAAAGGCATTTATTTTAATATGTTCACATTAAAATACACCAGCACAGAAATACTGTATGTTTTCAATCTCTGCACTGCCAAGTCAGCCAATCTCTGATAAGAACACTATGATCCAACACTTCAAAAGCATTTGTCAGCTAAGCAAAAGTTGACTAGTGGATAATATTTTTATCTCATGCTAAAATAAGTGCATTGCTCAACTTAACTAATGTTTGATGTGGCCTTAACATTAACTGGAAAAATGAAATCTCTACCCCACCCCCGCCACTTTCATAGTAATACCAATAATTTTCCCCAAAAGAGTTAAGGTCTAACCACTACATCTTTAGAAAGCTTTTAATTACTTATGTTTCAAAAACCCTAGTACCTGCATTCTGTAGAGGTATAACAAGACTAAAAGCCCTCAGAAGACGTAGGAAAAAGTACCACTACATTTATCTGCCCTAGAAAATATTGTGTCCTAAATTAAGGATTATATTTTGAAGTTGGTGGGAGTTGAGAGTGCTAAACATCTCCTAAAAATTGCTCAGCATCTTACAAGATCAAGCCCTTATGTGAGGAGTAGGCAAACAAGCAGATTAATTGCTAGGCAATATTTTCATAATTGTAGTTATCTTATCTGGAACTCCATATGAGTTTACTACATTCTATTATCCTTTCCCTCCAAACTGAATCAAATAAACATCTTTAATCACCATTCTTGTTTTTTTCCCCGTCAGCTATTGAAGCGTGAATATATGTTCAATGCATCTTCAGCCTGGTCTGAAGCCAGACTGTTTTTGATCTACTATTTCCTCTAAAACTGGCTTTAATCTGCTGACAAATATTTTCATCATGATTTTCCCCCTCTACAGATAATAAGCTTATATCTTATAATTATTTGGATCGGAAGAATCTCCTTTCTTCAGAACTGGTACAACAGTCATCCAGTACCTCTTCTTGCTCCCATACCTTCTTATATATTTTTCCTAATGCTTTGATGGCACTTTTAGCAGCTCATCTGTTATACTGTCTGTTCCTGAAGCATAAAAGTTAGGTACAAAGACTCTTGTATGGCCATAAGAATTGGTGGGAAAACAGGCAATTGGTTCAAGTCAAAGTCTGCTATAGGACAAGAGGGCATGTAATCACCCTTGCTTTTCAGTCGTGTTCTTAAATAGGATGCTAGTAGATGAGTTGGAGGGTGCGACACTGACGATCTACAGTTAAGCTCTTTAACTTTATGCAGATGACAATGTGGTAGACACATCTGAATTATTTACGATACTCTTCGCTACCTGGGAAATTGGTGTAGTCGACTTGACAGTAGATGCTAAGACGATAAAGTGGTTGCATCTTGGAAAAGCAACAATAGATAAAATTTTGAAATGCCACAGGGATGAAGTTGTAGAACAATTAAAATCTTACGTGTATGTAGGAAAACTGATCCTTGCTGATGGTTCCATCAAGGATGAAGTTAAAAATAGATATGGATTGATAAAAACATTACGTGTGGTACCAAAGTGAAAATTTTTCAAAACAGTGTACTAAAAGTATTGCTCTATGGCCTGGAAGCCAATGCACTAAATGAAACAGACATCAAAGGCTGGAGGAAGTATAGATGAGAGTTTTTCAGAAGATGGTAGATGAAAAGTGGAATGCTTTTAAGACAAATGAAAAAGGAGAGTAGGATGAGAAATTAGGATATGCGTTTGGCTGCAATTGAAAAGATTATGATGGAGGGATACTGTAGAAGACAAACAGATGATAGGATACCAAAGAAAATAATGCAAACACAACCAAGGTCAGTCAGACCTAGAGGCTGACCACCGACTAGATGGAGGATCATCGTACACAGGGACATGACCAGGCTGGGCTTAATGGAGTAACAAGTCATGGATAGGAACGAATGGGGATGCCATACTGCTCCACTGTCTGTAAAGATGCTCAGCGATATGAGAAGATTTTCACATGAGCAGAAATTATAAGAGAGATCCTTAAAAACCCATTTATCTCAATCAGTTCCAACATCTGACCTCTGCTCTACTGCAGTCTATTTCATCTCACCTAACTCACAAATGTAAAAATCTGTTCTTTCAAGGTTCAGACACATTTGTTTCCCCACCTTATTCATTGGTAACCTTCGCCCTCCCATCTCTTTCTCTTCATTATCTGTGGTCATCATTTTTATTAGTTCTGTAAATTTAGGTTGCAAGATTATCAGGGAAAGAAAGGCTCCCCCCCCCCATTTCTGTGAAGTGGCATGCAAACATATAACATTGTAAATATATCAGATAAGTGCAGCAAAGCTAGTTCACAGAATTATAGAATCTAGAAATGAAGATCTCATTGTCCATCTCCATGTTGGTGCAACAGGGTTTTCTTGTGTACACTTACTAGCGTTTTGTACAGTCTAATTATGAATGTGCCAGGCAAAGAGGCTTCTCCCACTTCTGTTGGGATATCAGTCAGATCATGCTAAATTAGTCCCTTTTCCAAGTGGGAGTTGACACTCTCAGAATATATTTATAGACTCTTTCCTAGGGTAGCCCCCTCTGGAGTTGGTTGTTCCTGACATACTACTCTAAGCCTCTAGGGGACTCACCCTTGCCCTACAGCGGAAACAGCTACAGCGGCTCAGGACTAAGTTTCCCAGATTGCCTAGAGTCCAGGGCAGAGATAGAAATAGCTACTACAGCACCAAACGTAAGCTAGAACTCAGAGAAAAGGATTTTGTTTTACTTTTGGTTTTGGCTGTTGTAGGAATGAAGCAGAGAGATTTGTATCATAGCCAGAGAAATCCCATGTCTGTTGATTATACTTGTGAGTTTTACAACAGCCAATGATTACAGTGCTGCATCACTCAGTAAAAAACTGAGTTTCAACTCACTATCTGCCTAGGCACGTGCTGGGAGGAAGCTGTGTGGCTTGGGCCTGTTGTAAATGCTGGGAGGCAGAGGGCTTAAGGCAGAGGTGAAAGTAAGCCGGTACGGTCTGGTACGCCATGCCGGCAAGAGCCGGTATGCCGTGCCAGACTGGACTGGCTTCTCCGGCAGTGATTTAAAGGGCCCAGGGCTCCAGCCACTGCGGGGAGCCCCAGGCCCTTTAAATCACCACCGGAGCTCCAGCAGCCGGGCTCGGGTAGAAATTTAAAGGTCCCAGAGCTCCGGCCCCTACAGGGAGCCCCGAGCCCTTTAAATCACCTCCGGAGCCCTGCCGCCGCTATCCCAGCCCTAGCCCGAGCCCTGTCGCCCCAGGGGTTGTGACAGCAGGGCTCCCGCGGTGATTTAAAGGGCCCGGAGCTCCGCAGCGGCCGGAGCCCCGGGCCCTTTAATTCGCCCCTGAGCCCTGGGGCTTCCAGCCACCTCTGCAGCTGGTAGCTCCGGGGTGATTTAAAGGCCCTGGGGCTCCCAGCCACAGCCGGAGCCCTAGGGCCTTTAAATCTTGAAAGGCCCCGCCTCTTCCCATTGAGGCCATGCCCCCCTCAGGACTCCGGCATACCAGTAAGTCCTTTAAATTACTCTCACCCCTGGTTTAAAGTATCGTTGCTATTTTATTATCCTTTGTTACCTGTACCTAATAAAGTTCCCCCTGCTGTATTGCTACTTTTGGGAACTGTAATAATTATTGTATTCCTTGTGTATTGGACTACACTCCTAGTATATTATTTGGTAGTGAACATTTTTCCAAGAGACAGTACCCCGGGTGTTCCAGGCTCTAAGATGAGCCCCTTGGGTGGTGGTGCCAAGATACATAACTCAGGACTCATACCCCCGATGTGAGAGGGGATAAGCTTCTCCAGCCAGCAGTTAACAGGGAGAAGGGTTATGCCTTGCCTCAGGGCTGGGTTACCTTAGATTCACAGATGCCAAGGTCAGAAGGGACCAATGGTGGCTCGGCTCCCTTCCTTGGTGTTGGTCTACCTCCTCACTCTGCAAAATAGACTTTGGGCTCTACTTTGACCTCCTGCACAACACAGGACAGTGAACTTTTTCAAAATAGTTCCTAAAAAAACCCAGCCAATCTTGATTTAAAATTGCCAATGATGGAGAATCCCCCATGGCCTTTGGTAAACTGTCCCAATGGTTAATTAGCTTCGTTGTTAAACATTTGTCTGTCTTCAACTTCCAGCCATTGGATAGAGTTATACCTTTCTCTGCTAGATTAAAGATCCCATTATCAAATATTTGTTCCCCATGAAGGTACTTATAGACTGTAATCAAGTCACCCCTTCACCTTCTCTTAGGCCTGGTCCACACTAACCCCCCACTTCGGACTAAGGTATGCAAATTCAGCTACGTTAATAACGTAGCTGAATTCGAAGTACCTTAGTCCGAACTTACCGCGGGTCCAGACGCGGCAGGCAGGCTCCCCCGTCGATGCCGCGTACTCCTCTTGCCAAGCTGGAGTACCGGCGTCGATGGCGAGCACTTCCAGGATCGATCCCAGAAGATCGATTGCCTGCCGCCGAACCAGGAAGTAAGTGTAGACGTACCTTTAGTTATGCTACATAGATTGAGCTCCTCGAGTCTGTCACTGTAAGGCATGATTTCTAATCCTTTATTCATTCTCGTGGCTCTCCTCTGAACCCCATCCAATTTATAAATATCTTTCTCAAATTTACTCTTATCATAGCCCCTCCCTCTTTAGTTGTTGCATAGCTAGCCTATGTGTATTTAGCCTTTGCTGTTTATCGTAACTCTTTAAGGTCCTTCAGCCCGCTTTCGGTCTATGCCACAGTGCTCATGAATTAGCCAATCTGAATTATGCACTAGAAACTGAATCAAATGCTGAAATTAGCTACTGAACCAAAAATCCACAACATTTGTAAATCTAACAAAAATATTACATTTTAGGAATATTAAAATATAAATTAAAAGTAAATATAATGTTTTTCAAGGTTTTCCATACGGTTCCTGCAGGTCATTACAAAACGTTGACTTGAAGGTATACTATATTAGCACATAAGAAACAGAAACCCAAGTTATTAAACCTATCTTCTGGTTTCTTAAACTGATAACATTACTGAAACCAATAGTATAACGCAACTTGTTATCTTTTCAAAATCAAAATAAATTATACAGTATATTATTTGCCTCAGGCAATGCCATTTCAAGTTTGTATCACTACTAGCCAAAACCATCCAGCTTACAAAAGGACACATTTGGATTTGACAATTACTTCTGCCACTCATTTATGATGCACAATTATTCATTCACCAGGAAATCAGTTTCCTTCACAGTACATCAGAATGAACAAAACTGTGGTATTTATTCTATAGAAAATGCTTTTCTTGCACTGAAAGAATTGACATATACTTTTCTTTTGCCTTCACAAGGTACTTGTTCTATACATTTACTTATCAAGATAAATTTGGAATTAACCATTATTTTTCTTATAGGAACATGTTTAATTTAAAATTTTTAAATATTCTTCTTCAACTATTAAATATACTATTCCAGCAATTTCTTATTGTTGCCACAAGTGCTATAGAAAAAAAGTGCTAAGTGCCCTAATTCCTATTTACTTCAATGGGAGCTGTTGAGTAGTTAATATTTTTGAAAGTCGTCACTCTTAGGCACCTAAATATGGATTTAGGAGCCTAGCACTAGGTTCCCGCTTTTCAAAATCTTGGCCCACATGATTTGTTTACTACATCATTTAACCTATTGAAGTTTAAATGGGTTATGATATATTTTGTAAAAATGTATCTAGGTTTTACTTAAGCTCCCTATGTTGTCATGCATAAAACATCAAATAAGCTTTAAAACATTGTTATTTTAAAAAAAAGGAACGAGGAGTACTTTTGGCACCTTAGAGACTAACACATTTATATGGGCATAAGCTTTCGTGGGCTAAAACCCACTTCATCGGATGCATGCAGTGGAAAATACAGTAGGAAGATATATATATACACAGAGAACATGAAAAAATGGGTGTTGCCATACAACTCTAATGAGACTAATCAATTAAGGTGGGCTATTATCAGCAGGAGAAAAAAAACCTTTGTAATGATCAGGATGGCCCATTTAAATAGATTAGTCTCTGAGAATGAGAGTACTATTGTGAGAGCCTGAGAGAGGAGCTAGGTCTTACATTTGACTCTGAATACTGCAAGGTTAGTAGTAATTCTCATTTCTTCGGGCAGAGCATCCCACATTCTTGGGCTGCCTCCTGGGAGATTCTCTTTTCGAAGGCCACAACCTTCCCACTACTGGTTGAAAGTAACATTCTAGTGGAATGCAGTGGTCATGGGAGACCCTGGTCACAAAGGGAGAGAGGGTTTCTCAGGTACCCAGCCCCAATTCCATCTGAACAGTAGCCTTGAGCTGGAATCTCTATTCAATGGAGAGCCAATCCAGAGTATGGTGTATTGGAGTGATAAGTTTCCCGTGATCTGTGTTGGGGAGCAGCCAATCCACTGTATTCTAAACAAGCAGAGGCTTTGTGTAGGGACATGGGGTTTCCTTTCTAGATGAAAAGAATTGCAATAATCTATCCTAGATGTTACAAATGTGTGGATCTTAGATTTAAGGCCTGAAGGGACTACTGTAATCATCTAGTCTGACCTCCTGTACAACACAGGTGAGGGCTTATCTGAATTAATTACTGTTTGAACTAGAGCATATCTTTGAGAAAAAAAATCTAATGTTGATTAACAATTGTGAGTGACTGAGAATCCTCCACAACCCGTGGTAAATTGTTCCCGTGGTTAATTTCCTTAACTGCTGAAAATGTACACCTTATTTGCATCTGAATTTGTCTAGTTTCAACTTCCAGCCATTGTTCTTGTTATACTTTTGTCTGCTAGACTGAAGAACCCATTATCAAACTTTATTCCCCAGGTAGATACTTATAGACTGTGATCAAGTCACCTTCTTTTTGTTATGCTACATACACTGAGCTCCTTGAGCCTATGACTATATGGCACGTTTTCTAATCCTTTAATCACTCTCGTGGCTCTTCTCTGAACCCTCTCCAATTTATCAGCCTCTTTCTTGAATTAAGGACAGCAGAACTGGACACAATATAGTGGTCACAACAGTAATGGTCAGAACCGTGCCAAGTACAAAGGTAATATAACGTATTTACTTCTATTTGATATTCTCCAGGTTATGCATACAAGGATCACATCAGCGTCAGTGGCGTCACACTAGGAGCTCGTGGTCAGCTAATTATCCACCATGACCAAAGTCTTTCAGAATCACTGTTTCCCAGAAAAGAGTTCCCCCTCCTGTCCACAACATTTTGATTTGATTTAGCTTTGGCCATATTAAAATACATTGTTTACTTTCAACCAGGTTACCCAGAGATGCAGATCGCTCTGTGTCACCTGCAAACTCTATCAGTGATGATTTTAAATAGCCATGTAGGCCCAAGAACTGACCCCTGCAGGACCCCCACTACTAACCCATTCACTCACCGAGGATTCTGTTTACAAATACATTTTCAGACCAGTCAGTTGACCATTTTATAATCCATTTAATGTGTGTCTTGTAATGTTCTAGTTTCTTCAGAATGTTCTGTGGTATCAAGTCAAATCCTCTAATGAAGTGAAAGTATACTACATCAACACTATTATCTTTGTCAACCCAACTTTATCAACCAAACCAAATCTCATCAAAAACGTACATCAAGTTAGTCTGCCAGAAACTGTTTTAAAAAAACCCATGGTGATTGGCATTCTTTATATTATCCTTTTTTAATTCTTCATTGAGTTCTGTACTACTATAACAAGGTCTGCATTCAACAGGAATGAATGGTTGCAATCTTCTGGCCAATTGCAGATTTTTTGTTGTTGCTGTAGCTACTTGTGCATCCAAATACAATACAGAGACCAAGAGGCCCTATTTAACAAAATGAAGACTTTGACAAAAGAGACTGATACCAATGAAAAGAGTTCATCAAGGTATTTCCCACTTCACATTAGCAATACTTTGGTCTTATGTGAATACAGCCATAGGTGCCGACTCCATGGGCTCCGGGGCTGGAGCATCCACGGGGAAAAAATTGTGGGTGCTGAACACGCACCGGCAGCCCCTGTATCAGCACCTCCCCCTCCCTCCCCACGCTTCCCACCCACCACAATCAGCTGGCATGCAGCAGGCTCTGGGGGAGAGGGGGAGGAGTGAGGATACAGCATGCTCAGGGGAGGGGGCGGAACTGGGCGGAAAGAGGTGGGAAGGGGGTGAAGCAGGGGCAGGGGACTTGGGAAGAAGGAGTGGAGTGGGGGCGGGGCTTGGGGCAGAGCCAGGGGTCGAGCACCCCCCCAGCACTTTAGAAAGTCGGCGCCTGTGAATACAGCTTCAGCCAGCTGCCGTTCTCAGAAAGGCAGTCAGGCAGCTTGGAGACAGTGCTGCTCTCAGTTGAAGAAAAGGAGGTATGTGTTATCCATTAATCTCCACTTACATACAGATGATAGTCAAATATCAGTGTATTAGCATGGGAACGTGGGCCATGTTCAGAAGTGAAATTGCAGCAAAAACCATTATTTCCCATATGAACAATGGATCACAGTGCCAGATAATTCACATTTACAAAGATTAGCGGTTTGGGATTATATGTCTACATAGCTGCCATTTTGGTTAATTTTAAAGCAGATATTAATCCAAGCACTAAGAAAGCAGTGCGATAAAAACCTTTTTTGCCATTCAGTAATCCAGACTGGAATATTGGAGAATTAGTTTAAACATACATATTTTATAATATAATAAAAATATAATATTTTGGACAATTTACTGGGAGGATGTTAGTTTATGCAATTTAATGGAAAACTGCATTGCTAGATTAAGAATATTCCAATAAAAAGAGTGTGCTAACCCAGATTCTTTTTTCTAATTACATACTTCAGATTCCCCATTTGTGATTTCTCTCACATCTGTTATTACTGAGATAAATAGAGCCAGGACCTTAATTCATCATGTTTCCAAGCTGCACTTTGTGTCTTACCATGAATTAATGTAAACCCTTTGAATACATTCTAAGTTATCTTATCCAACCATAAAATACAAATCCATTTCACAAACTCACCTGGAGGCCTTTTTGAGTCAAAGTACTACAAATGATTCTTACATAGACATTGTGGAATATTGTTAATAATTAATATTATGTGAAGCCTAAACAATACAAATACACTTAAATAGTAATAAAACATACTACTGTAGATAGTTCTGTTCTGGAAGGCAAAATACTGAAATTCTTACACCGTTTTTATTCAGTCCTTGCTTTCCAGTTTGAGTAATGACCTCAGAGTTTGACCAAAGTAAAAACAGAATCAGCCGTAAAGCTTATAACCAAAATCCCCCACTATCCTCATAGAAACTTTTTAATAGTTTCTAGACACCAAACTAGATTTATACGTACTTTATTGAAAGATAGAAAATAAAAATATATGTTATTTTACATATATTCCAGTAACCGATTTAGTGAAAATGCACCGATAGCATTTCATTACAAAGGAAAAACGGAATCAAATTATATGTCAAATGATAATAGCTACATAGTGCCACATCCAGCATTCTGTAACCTCAATTTATTGTGAAGTACAGAAAAAGTACAATGGGTCACTTTCTTGGATACACTGTAATAGTGCGATAACATGGCACTTAGACCTAAACTGCCTCTCCTTATGAGGGTAGTTTTCATGATTATCAGTGTAATGCAAGTTTTGTTTTATACTTTGCATATGGGGGAGGGCTAAGGTCTTCCTAAAGATTTTGGGAAGGTCTATTTGTATGAAGCTGTGGGGAATAGAAGACATTTTGAGGTATCAAACTGTTCACAGTAGGTGGGGTGGTTTAATACTCCGATGCCGCACATTCAATTATTCAACTTTTCAATATTCATTCACTTACCATCTTGTCCTTTCCTTCTTTCTACTTCCCCTTCTCATGTCAAACAAAAGGATTATATGTATTTATACAATATATCTGATTTTCAAACTATTCTTATCCACACACATGCGCGTGTTATCTCTGTCTTGTAAATATATATTGAGTGGCTTCCTTTTTGGAAGGACATTGTCCATCACTCGTTATTTTTGTCTTTTAAAGCAAAAAGAAATGACATATTACTGCCTACCATTCAGCAGCATTCAGCACCTTCAGTGAGTCAAACAGCTCAAGCTACTTAGCTTAACAAAGAGAAAGTTAAGGGGTGACTTGATTGCAGTCTATAAATAGCTACACGAGGAACAAATATTTAATAATGGGCTCTTCAATGTAGCCGAGAAAGGTATAACATGATCCACTGGCTGGAAGTTGAAGCTAGACAAATTCAGACTGGAAATAAGGTGTACATTTTTAATAATGAGAGTAGTTAACCATTGGAACAAGAGAGAATCCAATGAACAGAGGTGTTTTAAGGGGACCGGGCGCAAGTGGTCAAACTGTCCAGGGTCCATGCAACAGGAGGCTGGCAACGCACCACTGCAGGCTATACTGGCAGTCCGGCCAGAGGGGCATCAGGACACTGCCCCACCAGGGCGGCAGATTAAAGTGGTGATTACAGATGCAAAGGGGGTATCCACAACGCATTTTGTCCCAGTAGAGATCAACAGGAAAAAGATCCAGTTTGGATCTCGGTGTCTGGTAACCTTAACCTGGTCCAATGTGATGCACCCTGCTATGCTTTTACCCAATAAACACCTGATGCTGTAGGGATGTACTCGGAGATAAGAGGGAGGATAGGCTAGCCCTGTAACCATGACACTAGCACTTCTGAAAATTTAGGCCAATAGAACATAGATCCTGTAGGAATGAATAGCTAAAGAATGTATACGAGTCCCTGCATACCTATGAAAATACAGCCTTATTAGTTCCCTTCACATAGACTGTTAAAGCTTATCTGTTTTTCTGTACATATAAAGACAGGACTTCTCACCCCCAATGTATCTATTTTGTGATGAGATACAGTAAAGCTCATGAGTTGGAAATCTCTTTGAATAATCACCCACATATCAGTGTGTAGGAAGGTCTTGGCAGATCATGTACTTGAGTATGAAATTCAAATATGGGCCAAGGGATTCCCAATTATTCAGCCGTTTATGAAAACTGTTTAAATCTTAAATACCTGATAACGAATATGGTATTCAGCAACAAAGAGGCTGCCTCCATCTGTAGTGTATAAGAACAGCTTGATTTTATGACACACACACTATGAAAGCACTGTGCTAGCTCAGTCTATTCACAATGGTGGGTAATGCTTCTGTTTCTGTTCCCCTGACAGCTGCAGTTAGTGCATCCTCTGATAGTGGTGCCATTAGATGTTTTGGGTAGAGGGAATACCACAGAACGGTACATGCCAAGATGAGTAAAATCCACTACATTTTAGTTATCTAGACCTGGAATAACAAATGCTAAACATTCAGAAAAGTGATAGCCACGCTGTGCCTTTTAGAGTACTAGAAGGGAAAGATAGGTGTTCTGCACACAATCTGCTCCACATTGCTGGTGGAAGCAAAGTAGAACCACTAGTCACTGGCGGAAGATTGTGGGAGCAGCAGGGACACCCCAGCAACAAGGAGAGGGCCTAGCCAGGGCCCTCTGCCCTGAAGGTTTTCACATCCCCTGGACACCAACAGTTTCTATCAGTCTTAGGGTTTTATACGCCAGCCCATCACTGTAGTATCTGAACGACTACCACATGAAACCAGTCACAAAGTTCCTGGCAGATTTCATGGAGCCTCTGGCACCTCTCCATTTTTAGGGTTAAAACTCTACTTGTAAATGGAGGGGTGGTTTTGAGGGGGAAATAAAGAGTGTTTCTTCCACTTATGGTGGATAGGCTTTCCCAAAGAAAGAGGTTCTACAAATAGTCAGACTCTGGATTCACCTGATCTCATCTGGAAGATTGTTCCAAAGATGGATCCCCTTGACCAAAAATACTTCGATTCCAACTCTCACGTGCTTTGTGATCGGCACTGGAGGAGTCATGAT
Source organism: Terrapene triunguis (assembly GCF_002925995.2). Taxonomy (NCBI): domain Eukaryota; kingdom Metazoa; phylum Chordata; order Testudines; family Emydidae; genus Terrapene; species Terrapene triunguis. The sequence goes on from NW_020664561.1 coordinate 50,583,102, forward strand.
TCACAGATCAAAATTCAGTCTTTCATGCAGGGGCTTGCTCCATTCATTGCTTTGAAAATTAGGACCATGGCCTTTTACTGTCAGCGGAAGTTGACTGGCTTGCTGTTCTCACAGCAGCTTAAGCCATGTAGAAGGCTTCTGTACCAGGTGGAGCCTGTGTATTGTCTTCACATTCAGGTCCATATGCAAGCAGTTACAATAATCCATACTGGATATGACTAACGCATGGCCATGTCCTCAGTCCTCACCTGGGTAGAAGAGCCAAATTTCCTAGCAAGTGGGAGGTGAAAGAAGTCATTTTTGGGAAGTGATGCTTCCTGGTCATCCAAGGCTTCACACAACTTTGACAATGGGGGCAGTAGACCATCAGTGGGAGGTGGAGACAATGTATTGGCCCATAGGCAGCGCAGCTGGGGGAGCCAACTATTTTTCAGATAGGCTGAATCTGAGTGGAGCTGCAACCTTGTGTGCTGCTGCAACCCCATATGCCAAGTCACAATGCCACACGCTCAAATTTGGCATGGCCATCCCTCCGTCATGATGGAGGGACCGCTGAGCCAAATCTGAGTGGCACTGCAACCCCACACACCAGGTCACCATGCCACTTACAAAATTTAGAGGTAGTAGGTGTACAGGGCTTATGGTCCGGGGGAAGGAGAGAGGAAGTCAGGCTGCTGGTGTGGGGGAACCTAAGACGGGAAGAGGATGCTCAGGCGGGAATAGGCAAATCTATGCCTCCCATCCCACTTTAAATGGTGCATCACAGCTCATGTCTTGGCCAATTCTTCAGCGTGTTTCCCTTTGCCGACCAGTACACCTCAGTCTTGCTTGGGTTCAGCTTGATCCAGCCACTCTTTGTCCAAGAACAAATTTCTATAGGCATTTTGACATTTTGGTAGTGGTGATGGTTGCATCAGCTACCAGTGAGATACGCAGAGAGAAATGTCAACAGACTGCTTTTTACACCATGAATTCTGGACATTACTTTCTGTCTGAAGACTAGCCGTTTGACCCAGCTCTTCTTACCCCTTTCCTTTCCTCCACTCCCAGCCTCACAATCCCTGATCTCCATGGTTTTCTCCAGCCTTCCCTCCATCCTCCCCCTCCTGTTCAGTGTTCTTCTTGCTCTGCCCATGCTCCCATTCTCTCTCACCCCACTCCTTCATAATAAAATATAGAAGAAATGGTGCTAATATGACACAAGCCTATTAGCAGCAGCCTGGTCATTTTAATGACTATTATATCTCTTTCCACCTTTTATGTATCTTGTCATTTAGACTGTAAGCTCTTTGCAGCAAAGATCATCTATTCTTATGTGTTTGTACAGCAAAATGGATTCTTGATCCTGATTGCTACTATAAACGAATAATTCTACACAAATCTCTGACTTGGAATACAGTGTTAAGGAAAGGAGAGCGAGACTGAAGATATGCCTGTCAGGGCTGAATGCCTATATGCCTTGAGCCTATCAGGGCTGAATGCTTCCTGAACAGGGCCAAGCACCCTTACCTCTGACATTAGCAGTAGTCGAAGGTGCCCACATGCTCCAGGAGGTGCCGAGCTCACCAAAGACTCGGGTCCTATACTTATGTTAGTAAGAATAAATCCAACAAAGTGAAAGAGGCAATTATGCATTATTTTTACTAAAAAAAAGTCTGTACCTAACCTACTAGAGAAATTGCCCATCATTATATAATGATTGCCTCCAAAAGTACAATGTCAGAATGGCTCATTCAGCGTTTTTGAAATGAAGTAACAGTGTAAGAAGTTGTTCTGTGTTATACAGGGTGGTGTAAAATGGCTCTTTCCCCAAAATATAAAGGCAGAGAATAAGCATTAAAAGCTGCCACATACAGTAGATTCCAAGTACATACAGAAACTACCGTGAGTCTAGGTGTCAAGATCATAAAAGCTTTGTATATATCCTAGGTTTTATATATCATACTCATTCCCATTTTGACTATATCAGTGTAGAAATGTCTGTAAATTGGGAGGTGGTTACTATCGATTTTATTTTCCTTTTTTTCTAAAAAGGAGATTGTGACATTCTATACCTTGGGAAAGCATCCTGGAAGCCCCATATTCCTCAATTTCAAATAATCGTGACCTTATATATAAAAGCATGCCTTGTAAGGTATCAGGGGAAAGGTTATGAACTGCTGAAAGTCATTTCTCTATCCAAATATGTGTATCATTAATGCATATGAAGTTATGAGAATTGTGTTGTATGGTGGTCACTAAAACATGCTATAAGTTGGGGAATCAGCCAGATATTAGCTCCCTAGAGGCAACAGCAAGGAAAGTAACCAACGCCTGGACAGGGTGTCAATCAACCCATCAACAACCATTGTCCAGGAAGGAAGCTACAATGCAGTGACTCACCTGCATGAGGCCACACCAGGGGAACTGCTCAACTTTGCCTGGAGACTCAGCAATACACCCAGAAATGCCTGGACTTGTGTTTTCCAAGCACATGGACTGAGGGTATAAAACAGAAAGAGTGGCCATATGCTGGGCCCTTCTCCTGCCCCCACCTACGCTGCAAGCAATAAGACACTGAGAAGAAGACAAGACTCGAACAGAGGAGATTGGCTCAGATTTCAAGGGTAAAATCTGTATACTAAGGAGTGCAATATCTGGGGGGGGGGGCAGCGGGGGACTGCTTAATCTAGTTGTTTCCCAGTCTAATAGGGTTGAGAGTTTAGACTGCGTGCTTATATTTTATTTCTTTTGGTAACTAACTCTGACTTTTTGCCTATCACTTAATATCACTTAAAATCTACCTTTTATAGTCAATACATTTCTTTAATTGTTTATCTTTACCAGTGAGTTTGTATGAAGTGAGCAAATCTGCTCAGGTTTGACAAAGGCTGGTGTATGTCCACTTTCCACTGTTGAAGTGGTAAACCAATTAATACATTTGCACTGCCCATCTTGAGCAGTGCAAGACAGTATATTCCTGGGGTACAGTGCTGGGAGCTGGGGGGATTTGGCTGGTGCCTTATTTATGAGTGGCTCTGGGAGCATTCATGCAATCTAGTTGGGTGTGGGGCTCCACATGCTGTTGTGCTGAGTGATAGCAGCACCTGGAGGGGTTTGCTGTTGGTCACTAGCAAGGCATTGTGAGAGAGGGCCCAGGCTGGAGAGAGTTCAGGGGGCACAGCGGTCCCACAGTCCCAGGCTGCACCCCGGGGGGAATCCCATCACAGAGATACTGATTTTTCCACAAATGTTTCCCCCTCAGAAGCTATGATTTCAAATAATATAGTGTGTTTACTTCTCACTTCCAAGATCTAGTCTGCTGGCTAGGTTAAAAATCAAACTGTGGCCAAAAAGGTTACTGTACAAGTTGGTTTCACAACCAAGATAAAAGATGTGCTGGAATAAAAAAAAAAAGATTATGTATATACATATACAAACACACATGCACTATATGTTTCCGTAAGAATAAAAACATTCCTTACCAAGAACCACATCATGATGTGCCATACAGGTTATACAATCACATGATAAGAAATTAACATCATAGCAAGAAGTGAATGATACACACTGGACATACTAGAGGTCCATATAGAACTCTACTCTTCCACATGAATACAGTCTGACTCAGGGCAAACCGATAAAATTGCACACACACAGTTAACTCAATTAGCTGCTCTGCACAAGTTTTGCTTTCATATTATTAAAAATTTGCCATAGAGGCTGCTGCAGTAGGAATGTCCATGTTAAGCTTGAACTCACTGGCTTAGAGAAAGAGCAGCAGGATGAACACTGTGACACTGGAACCAGAGGGCCAAATTGAGCTCTGCTCTATGTAGGCAGCTTGATTCTATGTAGCACAAGCTCTCCTTGTTCCAGTCTCCTTCTCAATCCCAACCTCCTCTCCTAGCTCCTACTAATTCAAATCATATATCAAAATATGACTCCCGCGGTCCACCTCTTATCCCTCAAGATGTCTCCTTCACACCATCCCCTCCCACTTCTTTCTCTCCTCTCTCATCCCTCCCTATAGAATGCCAAACTTGGATCTGCACTTGCCCATCCAGCTGCCTTATCTTCCCCTGCAATTCCCTCTTGTTTTCCCGGTAATTAGCTATGTTTTCAGTTCTCAATAAAGCCAATAATTATAGCCTCATGGCCAAGTCTCTTCTTTATATTCATCCTCCTCAATTATACAGCTTCTGGCATGAAACACCTAATTGTCTCAACTAAGTCACACCACAGTATACAAGTGCACTTACCATAAGAGGCTAGTACATTGTTCAGCATGAAAGAGGTTAATTCCTTTACTATAATAAACCAAGCAACAGAGATTCACTGTTTCCCCCCACAGCATATTCATGTATCATTATTTAAAACCTCCTACACCCCACAGCAATAACTATTTTTAATGTTGAGAGATCAAAACAGCTTGAGCGAGTGAAAAATGCTTTTTCTTTCATTGGGAAGAGGTAGGGAATTTTATCTGATCAGATGAGTGAAAGAGGAAATTCAATCTCTACGTATTTTTGCTGCAAAATAAAAAAAATATTTCATATTAACAAATTGAATGTGGGCAGATATAAAAGACAATATTTTACCAAAAGGTATTTTCACCTCCTGCCACCCCAGACTCCATATAGACTTTACTATATGTATGGGCAATGATTCCTGTAGTGCAGAATTATCTACAGCTAATTCTATATCAAATATTGACTCGAATTGATATCAATACAGAAATCCACACACTTAAGCAATATTGTCTGTTGACTAATAAAACTCTGTATTTTCCGTAGGGCAGAAAGGAGTATATTATAAGGGCCAGGAGTGTATTATAACATGTAATACACCCTATGGCTCCACGTCTTCACTCTGGACAATGATTCCCAACACTTATTCAAATAATATCATACCAAGAACAGGCTCATACTGAACTGTGCAAGGAACTGATTCACATTTCATAACCAACAACACACCATTCACCTACTCCTCCACACTGAACTTCAGTTTGACTGTAATCTTGGTGTTATTATATCTGACTCTGAAATCTCCTCCTCCTTCAATTCTCCCATGTTTGCAAATCTGCCTATCACCATCGCTGCAGCATTGTCTGTGCATGACACTGCCTCATTCCACCTCTGCTGAAATCACTATCCACATCCTTAATCCCTCTCCTCTTGATTATTGCAACACCCTCATACCCTAATAATTATAGAATTATATTGTGCTGGATTGGTTCATGAACTGCAACTATATCACAAATTATCAGAGTACTCCAATAGGGAAAAATTTACATCTTTCACTACAGACAAGACAATACAAAACCATTCGGTTTCATATAACATCTTTCACATCAAGTATCTACTTTAAAAAAAACCACAGGTATATCAAAGACAATGGTCTACAGCGTTAACTGCTGTGACTCAGACACACAGAAAATGAAAAAATGCACAAAGATTAAGTACAAAAAAGGGACCAGAGAACTGACAATTACAGATCTGCACTGAAAGCTAATCTACACTGCATAAATTATGGTGACAGATTCCCTGCACTTTATCAGTCTGTACTGGCAACCAACTCAAATGGATGAGAAAAACTGTACTTACTGGAGAGAGACACCATATATAATTCTGCAGCCAGCATACAGAATGGTTGGTGACATAGTGTAAGCATTTTATTTAATTTCAACTGTTCCTTAGTCACAGAGGCATACACAAGGGGGAGGGCACAAGCAGGGGCACAGCCCGCCCCCAATAATGGGTGGGGTCACAAAGCTCCTCTGACCCCGAGGCTGCGGCAAGGTCACAGAGCTCCTCTGGCCCCGAGGCTGGGAGCTCACTGTCTCTTCCTGCCATGGCCAAGGGGCCAGAGGAGCTCGCTCTCTGTCAGTGTTGGCCACGGCCGCAGGCTGGAGAATCTTTCTGCCACCGCCAGAGCCCCAGGGCTGGAGAATCAATCTGTCCCTGCCACAGTCCTGGAGCTGGAGGAGCTGCCCCACCCCGCTTTTGCTAGAATGGCTATAACAGCCAAATGGCTCAGATCCCCATGGGTTCATTATAGTAAGGGTGTATTGTATTTCCTCATAACATCATGAGTTTAACGTGCCCCTCCAAAAGCGGGCAAATTTAAATTCCTGCCCACGCCCCTGCTTAGTCAGTAATTCCTTTCAAATAAAATCAAAAACTTCTCTAAGAAACCATTTTTCATGTTATCTAAATGGTTAAATATACGACTGGGAGTCAGAACTCATGGGTTCTCAAAGCAGCTCAGCTACTGTGTCAATATGTGTCCACAGTAAATCACTTAATCTTTGTGTCTCCGTTTACAACTCTGTAAAAGTGGTAATATTTATTGCACACTTAAAAGGTTTGTTCTGATTTAGAGAGATAAATTCCAGCAATATTCTCTATACTTAAAATGGGGGAATGCCTCTAGAACCACTAATATCCCTAGGACTGGAAGGAGTGTTTTAAATGCATCCACCATACTTACCTCACAGGGATGAACTGAAGCTTAATTAATGAATTTTTAAAATCAAATTGAGGTCCTCAGATGAAAGGCCCTTTAAGACGTGTCATGCATTGTTATCAGTCTTCATCATCTATTAGTAATCTAGTTTTCAAATTTAGATTTTTTTCCAGTGAATTCCACTCTCATTAGCTTGGGGAGGAGGAGATACATAAATACTAGAAATACATACTTAAATCCCTGTGCTTTTCTGCAAGAATAGATCCCTCTCTGTGTACTTCAGAGAAATACTTATGCCCATCAAAATCACGAACCCCAGAGCTCTATGCTTTGCACTTCGTCTCTTTAATAGCTGTAGAATACTTTACAAAGTGTTTACACTTGCAAATAGTCTGCTTCAATTGTGACAGGGCGTTTTACCCACTTAAGTGGCAGGGGGAAATCTCTCTCTTCAGGCCTCCATGGATATAAGCAGGGTTCTTAGGAAACCTACAGGCAAAAAATGAGTTTCGGGATTTACTGCCATCCCCATTTCTACTAATTTTTTCTTATTTATAGACCCTTAAAACCAGAGCTACTGAAGAGGAAGGAGGGAGGGAAATCATCTTCCTACCTTCATACCCTTAGGAACTTGCAATTTATTTAAGTAGTCTTTGCTCCAGAAAGTCTTCCTGGTAGATGTGTGAGGGAATATAGATTTCTGAAAGGCAACTGACTTGGTATGGCATGACATTTCAATTAAAAAACTAGAATGATACAAAATTAACATGGCAGACATGAAATGGATTAAAAACTGGCTCACTGACTACTCTCAAAATGTAACTATGCATAGGGAATCTTCATTGAAAGTGTGTTTCTAATAGAGTCCCTTGGGGATCAGTTCTTTACCCTGCACTTGAATATTTTCATCAGTGACCTGAAGAAAAACATAAAATCATCCCTGATAAAATTTGCAGATGATATAAATACTGTGGGACTGATGAATAATGAAGCAGACAAGTCTCTGATACAGAGTGATCTGTGTAACTTGGTAAGCTGGGCACAAGGAAATAATGTGTGTTTCAGTGTGGCGAAATGTGAACTCATACATCAAGGAACAAAGAATGCAGGCCATATTTACAGGATGGAAGATTCTATCCTGGGAAGCAGTGATTCTGAAAAGGACGTGGAGGTCATGGTGGATAATCAGCTAAACATGAGCTTCCAATGTGACCCCAAAAGGACCAATATGATCCTTAGATGGATAAACAGGGATATATCAAGTAGGAGTAAAGAAGTTATATTACTTCTGTATTTGGCACTTGTGTGACCACTGCTGGGATACTGTAGGATGCCCTCAGTTCAGGAAGGATGTTGATCAAATGGAATGGGTTCACAGAAGAGCCATGAGAATGATTAAAGGATTAGAAAACAAGTCTTATAATGAAAAACTCAAGGAGCTCAATCTAGTTATCTTATCCAAGAGAAGGTTCAGGGGTGACTTGATCACAGTCTGTAACTACCTACATGGGGAACAAAAATTTGATAATGGGCTCTTAAATCTTGTAGAAAAAGGTGTAAAATGATCCAATGGCTGGAATTTGAAGGTAGGCAAATTCAGACTTGAAATAAGGTACACATTAACAGTTATGGTAATTAATCACTAGAACAACTTATCAGGGGTTATGGTGGCGTCTCCATTCCCGGCAATTTTTAAGTCAAGACTGAATGTTTTTCTAAAATATATGCTCCAGTTCAAACAGGAATTAATTCAAGGAAGCCCTATGTTATGTTATACAGGAGGCTAGACTATATAATCATAGTGATCCCTTCTGGCCTTAGAATCTATGAGGCATGAATGAAGAATATATAGTATGCAAGATACCTTTCTCCTCTTATCCCTTTTTCTCTTAATTTTGACACAATATTATCTTTCCACCCCCTCACTCTGTATTTCCTGTCTCAATAGATAATTTAACACTGCAATGTGCCTGCATGTCAGCCAAAGTTCAGAGGAGAAATGGGAAAAGTCTAATGAGGAAGCAACAGCAGCTTCCTCACCCCAGTTTGATTGAAAAAAGCTTAAGAAGCAGCCAACTGCTCCCTGAAGAATGCAAACAGGCATATGGACCAGACTACATGGATCTAACAAACAAGTTTGGCACTCAGCAGTTAACAGAACTGAGGCAATATTCTACTACTGTTGTATAGCAAGCTTGAAACAACAGCCTTAAGCCATAATGTATTGGAGCTTCAGGGAGACAGGTTATGCTCAGATACTAGTCCAGTATAGTCTCAAGAGCAGAAGTCATAGGTCCCAATTTTCCCCTAGGCAAAGGGAGAGGTCAATATAATGGCAGATATTCCCTGCTCCAGAAGTTTCGAAACTGTGAGGCAAATTCTCCCTCTAGCATCATCCTCCACTCCATAGAATCCCATGAAAGCTTCTCCACTGAAGCTTTGTGGGGACTGAGGACCCATGCCATGGTGTCAAGAAGGAGAGGCTGATGGAGGGGAAAATTTGCATCCTCAGCATACTCGACTCCTTAGGGGTAAGGTATCAGCAACCAAGTTGTTTTTATAATGGGCACAGATACACTTAAAATGCTGCATTGGTACCGCTGCACCAATGCACCTGCATCACTGTAGCTCTTTAATGAAGACACTCCATGCCGACAGGAGAGAGCTCTCCCATCAGCATAGTTAAGCCACCTTCCCAAGAGGCAGTAGCTATGTTGATGGGAGAAGCCCTCCCACCAACACAGCTCTGTCTATACGGGGGTTAGGTCAGTATAACTCTGCCGCTTAAGGGTGTGGATTTTTCACACCCCGAGCGACATAATTACATTGATATAGATCTGTAGTGTAGACCAGACCAATGTTGTTTTAACTCAGTCTTGGTGCCTACAGCCTTCTCAAAGAGGGGATATTTAAAAAAAAATTGTTTTACACAAGTGCAGATAGCTTGCCCGATAATGAGGCTCCTCCAGCAAAAGCAATGACCATCTTCATGAGTGGTAAGTGAACCTTGGTCATGGGTTCTAACATGGCCACTGTCCATGCAACAGAAATCAAAATTAGACTTGATCTTGCTTTCTTCTTGCCCTCTTTTCGCTGCATCACAAGAGTCACACCAGCAAAATATTTTGAGGCACCTGATTATAGAATAAGTACCATTTCCTATGGTTTTAGGTGGCGCTCTCTTGGCCTTCATGGGATACAATAGGTTGGGAGAAGGGATGGTCCAATGATTAGGGCACTGGCCTGGGACTCAGGAGACCTGGGCTCAATTCCCCACTATGTTACAGACTTCCGGTGTGACCTTGGGCGACTCATGTAGCTTCCCTGTGCCTCAGTTCCCCATCTCTAAAATGGAGATAACAGCACTGCCCTACCTCAGAGGAGTTTTGGTAGGATAACAGTGTTGACAACATCAAAAGATTCAGACATCATGAGTCAGACCTTAAAAATCACAACACCTTTAAAAAAAAAAAAAAGATATATTGTGATTTGGTCTGTCTTTAGATTTTTGAACTCCCCCTGCCTTCCCCCAGTGTGTATGTGACAACATTGTTGCCAACACTCCCAAATTTATTAAGGTGATTTTGGCCTTGCTGCAGGAGCTCTCACCCCAAAATCTGCCCATCCTCCTGCCCAGCAATTGATTCTGGCCCACCAGCCCTGGTATCATTTCTGCCCCCAGTCACCACACATCAATTCTGCTCCCCTCAGATACAACAATAATGGGGGCCATCCACATAAGTACCTAAGATGGACAACCTGAAAGTCAACCTATAACTAATGGGCAGACTATAACTACTTGGGGCTTTTTACTTGACTACAGAAACAATTTTATGTGAACTGCCTGTTATCCTCAGCCATAATCAGTCCATCAGAGTTGAGCTTTTAAAAGCAACATTTCAATTCTAGTGGGTTGCCACTAGACAAGTCTTTACTATTTGCTTTCACCAGTGTAGACAGAGCTCATTTTGCAAGGCAACATGTGGCATATGCTGCAAGCTTTGACATGCCTACAGTAGGTTGTACAACTTTAGATAATTAGAAAGATCAGTAATTGTTCACTAGGCTTGGAACAAATTCAAAAGCTATCACTTTATCGTACCATACTAATTGACTTGTTAAATTCCAGAACTGGAAATTATTTTGTAATCAAAACAGGCTGTATTTTCAAAAATTAAGGACAGCATATGATTTATAATTTACCATACAGTATATTTTTAAAATATAAAGAAATATTTCCATTTCAGTTATGGTATATTCACCTCTGGAAGGATCCTCAGTCTGACAGAAGTAGTTAAAGTATACATTTCCCAGTACACTTTATTTATCTCTCACATTGTATTTTCTTCATTTAGTACATATTTGATCTAAAAGAAAGATGGACGTATCAAAAATATCTAAAGCTACACTGTGCTTTCAGATAATATGGCCCCTGCACTCTATGACATTAACATGTAAAATAAATGGAAAGAAATAAAAATATTAGCCAAAATGAGGGAGAAAATTGCAAAAACACGTTAGAAAAATCAGTTCATTTCAGTTCATTAAAAAGATAAGGCTCACCACACAGCACAGCTGGGGATTATGCATTACGAGATAGGGGAAGTGACCCGGGTCATATAAATATTATTAAAGAACTATTTAAAGTCTTGAGGACAAATATTTAAATAAAACTCTGTTAGAAACAGCAATATGTACTAGAGAGAGTATCTTTTGTATTTTTTTGTACAAGGAGGGCCCAATTCTGCCACTCTCTCATGCTGAAAAGGGCTTTACTCCTACAGTAGTGCCACTGACATCAACAATACTGCTCAGTATGAATAAGGATGGCAGAATCAGATACTTAGAGAATAAAATTATTTTTAGACCTTCTACTATGAAAGATATAGGTTACAAGATATTTAATGCTGTATATCGATCTTCCCTGTATATTGATCTTCCGGATCTTCCGAGGATGTGGGGGGAAGAGGAAGGGGAGGAAACTTATTCTAAACAAAGAAAGCAAACAAGATATACAAACTAAAAGCACCCTATTTGCCAGGTATATGTAATACAGTTGCATAAAAATTCCAATAAAAAAGTTCTCTAAAAATTCAATAGTTCACTTTAATTTCAGCTGTTTCCCCTCATTTTGTAATCTGCTCAATAAAATTGAGAGTATGTACTGTTTGCTAGGGGTGGTGGGGTGTGTTATACATACATATATGTTCAAAATGTACAATACATTACATTCTGGGATAGGTGGTTTTCTTGTATTTCTAATATTAATCTTAGTAGATGAGAAAAAAAATGTATATTATGCTCATCACCATTACATTGTAAAAACTCACAAAATTCAACAAGTGTTGTTACCTTTTTAAAAAAAATCTGGAATAGGAAAAACCCTAACACGTACGGACAAATGAAGACTCTTAATTTCCATCTGTCCCCATATTTTAAAAATATATTATGATTAAATATGCCAGGTTTAATTAAACCTTTCATATGTCTAATCATGAGTTTAATCTGATTACACCCCCAAACCCCACAAAAGTACCACTCTTCACAGTATATGTTCTCCCCCTCCACCTCGCCCCACATCAGCATGTATTGAGAAATTAACACCCCATTGTTCCCATGATGAGAAGATATAACGGACATTCAAGGGAATTCATGTATACAGCCCTAGACACTACTGGCTGGTAACCAATTAAAGGGCTAAATGAAGCTCAAGGCCATACTAAAGTTATTATAACAGTTTGGGTGCCATAATATTTTTTATAAAAAGAGATGCACCATTCCAGAACTATAAATTAGAATAAAAGGCTAATCTTAAATGTACTGTATGTTACAAATGCATAAAAAAATTACATAATAAATTTGGTATTCTGGTATTCCTGTATGTACTATCAGTGTTTTTTCTTAAAAATTTCTTACAGATCAAGAGCCAGAACAACTGTTACAGCTGCTAATTTGCTATAAACAAATATCTAAGGCAAAGGAGGTTTAGTGCTTCATTTCAGAAAGTTCTTGCTTAAATGCAGCTTTGACCTTTATCCAACACAACTCAAATGCACCATTTTAAGAACAACATTCTACATTATGAAAGGAGGAACATACAAAAGGGTAAATTATTTTTTGGTATATTAAAATGTCTGGTCCTTACAAATATATATGGGGTTCCCTCGCTCTCTCTTTCCTTCTCTGATTCAGTTAATAGAAAGGGAAGTTAATGAATGTGGCTGTGTGCGAGTGTGTTATACAAACATGCATGTTATTAAAAGTTTGGAGATTTGGCTCTGGTAGTTGACTACAGTATGTTTATATAAAAAAAAAGTTTTGTATCCATAAACCACACACAATGAATTCAGGAGAGAAAATATGAACCACTCTTTCTTCTGTTAATCCTTTATGACTTGATTCACCTGGCTTAATACAGCAATTCCCTATATACTTTCACCAAGTGGTAATAAGCTTCAGCTCAAAATCAACTGTAACAGCATGCAAATTGCTGACTGCCCCAAAATGGTCAATTTAAAACATTTGAATCTTAGTTACAACCTTCTTTTAAAAGGAGGCTGAAAGAAGGCACAGCATTTTTACCAAACAAAAATAGTCAGAAGCCACTAACAGTAAAGTTATAGCCTTTACCAGCATTTAAGCCTGACAGTAACAGAGAAAAAACAACCCAGTCTATGTCCTATTGTTACCTGCAATCAGAGTTGATATAGAAAGAAAAAGCATTTCAAAGATTCCTCTGAAAGAAATTCACATGCTTTGCCTACAATATGTCTATGAAAGTTCCTGGGTGCCTGTTTTATTCAATGAAGATTAACTACAGACGCATGCATTACAGGCTGCATGTATTCTGGAGAACAGAAGCTGAATGACAATTGTACAGGCACTGCATTGTACGTATTTCAGCTGCCCTCTGTTCTGTTCATTTCACACTTGCAGTAAGTATTATGAATGGATCTCAGCTTATTTTTCAGCGTTAAAAACATAGCCTCACACGCACTGCCTTGTAAAGACGAATAGATATCAAACAGATCTTACCATGTATGTGCCACTGTGAAGCGACGGCGTTGACGGATGCTTTTATTCACCAGCAACTTTCTGAAAAAGCATGGAGAGTTCCTTGGAGAGCTGCGAGGTGAAATTTTTGGAGACGTGGGTCTGTTCCCTGGCAGTTTGGGAAGCTCAAGTTCTAAATGCATTTGTTCTTTGAAAGTCTTTATGTAAATATCTGACTCTGGAGCAGCAAGTTCCCTAGAAGAATCTTTTGCTGTCATAGCTTGAATGTTGTGTTAGCTTTCACCATTCAGAAAAAATAACAAAAAACACATCACAGAGACATTGCTTCAGATTCAAACGCTGATAGATTGACAAAGCCTAGCCCAGTCATTCACAAGGCTGAGTCCCGAATGGAAAAGCTGCCTAAAACAACAGCAACCTAAATCGAAGAATGATAAGTCAGTGCTTTATCAGACAGAGCTTTATCAGCCCAGCTTTCTCTCTGAAAATGCGCCAAAGTGCTTTCTGTGTCAGTAGCCTCCTTGTGGATGTGGCTTGTCTGCAAGCTACACACTGACACTCACTGAATTCATTCAGCTGAACATACCAGCTCATGAAAAATTCATAAGAACTCCCTCCCGATCAAGCCTTTTAATAAAATACTTCATCAAGAAAAAAAATACTGGCTTTGTCTGCATATACTAAGAAATAAAGCTGTTTCCAAACATTACACAACAGTGTAACAGTATTCAGGCCCAACATAAAAATATCTTCATTCAGAATTATTTGTGTAACCCACACTGCAGTAGCTCCACCCATGACATGCTTATTGGCTCAATATTGTTTTGACAGCTGGACTCTATTCAGCCCTTCCTTATACTGTGTATGTGTCAGATTTTCATGACATTTTAAAGAGGGTTCTAACAGTTACAGTGGATCATGCTAATCTGCGTGCTCCCAAGCAGCCTCTATACACATCCTAAGGGTCCCTGATGATGACTTTTCTGAACCAACCCAATGCTAGCATGAGTGCATGATTTGCAAGAGGGAAAGGTGGGGAAGGGAAAAAATGCAAGTGTCAACCTAGCAGGGGAAAAAATGACAAAAGCTGCTAATTATTACCTGAAACTTTGGTAAAATCTTCAAGAATGTGCATCCTACAGTTGGAGTAGCATACTCTGGTGCAGTTCTCATTGCTATTATAATGGCTGAGTAGGAGCAAAACAAAAACCCTTATGGCAGTGTGAGCCCACATATCTGAAAGATAACTAAGAGCACTGGGATGGTCAGCAAAGGGTGACTGAAAGGAGATGGCTAATGCTGATGGTTGAGAAGTGTGTCAATTCCACTGGAGCAGGAGGAAATTAAAATAAAAGTTCAGATTTAAATTAAAAGTAAGAATGTTCTTTATGGATTTTTTTTTAAGATGAGCTAGTATTGTGAAATTTAATTATAGAATATAATCATAGAAATATAGGACTGGAAGGGACCTTGATAGGTCATCTAGTCCAGTCCCCTGCACTGAGACAGAACTAAGTATTATCTAGTCCAGTGGTTCTCAAACTTTAGCAAACCGATGACCCCCATTTGGATTTAAAATTTTGCGCGGACCCCACCAAGCTACCCACTCAGCCCAAGGCCCCATCCCACCTCTTCCCCGCCTCCTTCTGCCCCCTCCCCCGAGCACACCCGTCCCCACTCCCCTCCCACCCTCCCAGAGCCTCCTGCACGCCGCTGAACAGCTGTTCCATAGCATGCAGGAGGCACTGGGAGGGAGTGGGAGGAGTTGATTAGTGGGGCCAGCACCCCAGACATGACTGACCCCCTGGAGTACCCTTGAGGACCCACGGGGTCCACGGACCCCAGTTTGAAAAACCCTGATCTAGTCCATCCCTGAAAGGTGTTCGTCTAACCTGTTCTTAAAAACCTCCAATGACGGAAATTCCACAGCCTCCCTACGTAATTTGTTCCAGTGCTTAACTACCCTTGCAGTTAGCAAGTTTTTTCTAATATCTAACCTAAATCTCCCTTGCTGCAATTTAAACCCTTGTCCTGTTCTCAGTGGGAAAGAACAATTTATTCTCCTCCTCTTTATAACAACCTTTTATGTACCGGAAGACTGTCCTGTCCCCGCCTCTTTAGTCCTCTCTTCTCTGAACTAAACAAACACATTTTTTTCAATATTTCATTGTAGGTCATGTTATCTAGACCTTTAATCGTTTTTGTTGCTCTCCTCTGGACTCTCTCCAATTTCTCCACATCTTTCCCAAGTGTGGTGCCCACAACTGGACACAATACTCCAGCTGAGGCCTTATTAGTGCTGAATGGAGTGGAAGAATTATTTCTTGTAATCTCAGTTATTACTCTGGAAAGGTGGTAGGCAAAACGTGGGTGGGATGGTAGTACTATAATTTCTGGGCATTTTGGTTTGTCTTTGCTTTAGGTGTAGATAGGGCCAACTTTTACATATAAAAGGCAACAGAACCCAGGCAAGAAGTTTAGAGAGACGATTATCTTGTCTTCCTGTAAATTAGAGTTGTTGGTAGTTGGAATGGGATGCTAATGGCTGAGGAATAGCTAAGAACATCCTCCATATTTAAGCAGGAGAAGATGGCCCTTTAAATAGGAATAAAAAGTTATTTCCTAGATTGTGTGAAAAGTGAAGAAGGGAAAGATAGCCCGTATCAAGCCAGACCTACGAGGAAGTATTCTGGCCTCTCAATAGGAGTTGAATAAAGCTGCTAACATATCAATTACACAACACACCATCCTAACCTCAGGGTCTTACATAGCTCTTTTCATCTATAGAACTCAAAGCATTTTACAAAAGTGGGTAAGTCTTATTTAGCTTCATTTTTCTGATGGGGAAATTGAAACAGAGGTTAAGTGACTTGCCCAAGGTCTCACAGCAAGTCAATGGCCAGGTTGGGAGAAGGACCCAGGTCTCCCAACCTTCAGTCTATGCTCAATCCATTATATTACTGTTACCTGTTTGCCTTCATTACCATTTCTTGGCAATATTATCAATAACATTGCTTGGTTAATGCTTATGTAATGTTCACTGTGATGCGTACAGACCTAAGACCTTTTCTTCCAATATTAGCATGGTGGTTTAAGTTGGGGAAAAGTGTAACATGAAAAGTTATAAACTCAAAAGGGGGGGGGGGGAACCTCCAAAATCACTAAATCTCTCTCTTCAGTACAGTTCTCCTTCAGGCCTAAAAGCTGCTGGCAACGTCCACATAGTGGGAATGGGCCAGAAAGCAGAAATACAGTAGAGAGCTTACCTCAATTGCTGCTATTCTATATCCTTTTCCACCAGCACAAAGGTAGAAAAGACCTGTCAGCTCCCCTTCTAAAAGAGGGGATAATGAGATACTATGTTTCTAGACTCCACCCCAGTGGAATAAAGGGAAACATTTAATCCTTTCAGAACATCAGGTGTTAAATCGGCTGTTACATTACTCTTCACTTTGCCTGCATTGATAGATAAAAGACAAAAGAAAACCTAAGAATCATTCCAACAGATTAATAAAATTCATGCAAATGCTTAATCTGGAGTTCAAAGCAAAATTCAGGGATATTCTCTAACACATCATGAGGCAAAACAACCTATGGAGACAGTAACACTAAAACTCATTTATTTTAAAGAATATATGTTGCAGTTTGAAGAATTAATATTTCCGAACAAATGCAAAATCCTTTAATAAGAATATATAAAAGCAGGGAGAAAGAGTGGGGATTATACAGCGGCTCAGAACACACAGCAAGAAAACCATGCAGCACAGAACAGATAAATATAAGGAGGTTACTTACCTGTAACTGGAGGTTCTTCGAGATGTGTTGTCCTTATCTATATTCCACTGAGACTTTACTCATGAGCGCCATGCATCCGGAGCTGGACAATTTGGAAGTAGTAGCGTCCGTTGGTCTGTGCATGCACTCTTGCTTCGCCTCAAGGTTTTGTCTGAAGTGATGAAGGGTGGGGCAGACTGACTACTTCTCCAATCAAACAGATCCACAGCAGAGGGGAAGGAGGGCGGGAAGTGGAATACTGATAGGGACCACACATCTCAAAGAACCTACAGTTACAGGTAAGTAACCTCCTCTTCTTCTTAGAGTGATGGTCCCTATTGTATTCCACTGAGGGTGATTAACAAGCAGTACCTTGGATGGGACAGTTGAATGGAGAACAGTCGTGCCGAATGAGGCTTCCGTCACAGAGTCCTGCACCAAAACGTAGCTGTCCTACATATGTCTGAAAGTGGCACATTGTGGAGGGTGGCCATAGTCGATTCCTGGGCTCTTGTGGAATGGGCTCTCATCCCAAGAAGTGGAGGCAGTCCTGACAACTGATAGCGGAGCATAAAGCACCCCAAATTCCTCTTGGAAATCCTTTTTGTGGAGATCGCCTGCCCTTTAATCCTCTCAGCTATAGCATTAAACAGTCTAAGGGACTTCCTGATTGGTCTCATCCTCTGCAGGTAGAAGGCCAAGGTCCTGAGGATGTCAAGGGAGTGAAAGCGCTGTTCCTTTGATGAGTTGTGAAGCTTTGAAAAGAAAGCAGGTAAGTGCATAGGCTGGTTGAGATGAAACCAGGATACAATCTTTGGTAGAAACTTGGGGTGCAGGCACAGGGAGAGTTTGTCCTTATGGAATGTGGTGAAAGGGCCCCATCATGGCCCCAAGTTCACTTAGGCTTCTCGCTGAAGTAATAGCCATTAGGAAGGCAACATTCATGGAAAGGAGGGACATGAAGCCAGTGGCTCAAAGGGCGGTTTCATTAACACTGATAGAACAAAGTTGAGGTCCCATTGGGGGGTGATAGGTTGTATGGGTGAGGAAGTCCTGAGAAGATCTTTCCAAAACCTGGTAGTCAACAGATGTGTAAATACTGAGTGTCCTTCCACGGGAAGGTGGAAGGCGCTGATAGTTGCTATGTGGACCTTGAGATAATTGAGCGCGAGTCCCAATGTCTAAGGACAAGAGGTAGTCCAAAAGAAGGAGAATGTCCACTTCCTCTGGGAAAAGCTCTTTCTGATGGGCCCCAGAGGCAAAGCGTTTCCACTTGGCCTGATAGGAACACCTCATGAACTCTTTTCTGCTGCTGGAAAGGATGTCTTGTACTGCCCATGAACACTCCCATTCTAGAAAAGATGCCCATTCAAATACCAAGCTCAGTGGTGAAATGTTAGTGGATCGGGATGTCTGATACTGCCGTTGTGTTCTATGAACAGTTCTGGGAAAGCAGTTAGGGGAAGTAGAGGATGGGCTGACATGCTGAGAAGATTAGAAAACCAAACTGATGCAGCCAGAATGGGGCGATCAGAATGACTGTGGCCCTCTCCCACCTGATCTTGTAGAGGACTCATGAGAGGAGTGGAAGAGAGGGGAAGGTGTAGTTGATCTGGTCTGACACACACACCTCTTGAGCAGTATATGCTGCATTTGTTGTTGACACGGGAGGCAAAAAAAGTCCCTGGTCTAAGGCCTGGTCTACACTGAGTTTAGTTCGAATTTAGCAGCGTTAAATTGAATTAACCCTGCACCCATCCGCACAACGAAGCCATTTACTTCGACATAAAGGGCTCTTAAAATTGATTTCTGTACTCCTCCCCGATGAGGGGAGTAGCGCCGAAATCGACATTGCCATTTCGAATTAGGGTTAGTGTGGCCGCAATTCGACGGTATTGGCCTCCGGGAGCTATCCCACAGTGCACCATTGTGACCGCTCTGGACAGCAATCTGAACTCTGAAGACGTCAGCGTCATGAACCCTTCCCAGCCATCCCATGTTGATGTTGGTGAAACGTTCCTTGTGATCCACCAGTGCTTTCAGCACCATTGAAAAGTACTCCTTGTGGCTTATGTACTGGCTGCCCTGGTGCTCCGGTGCCAAGATAGGGATATGGGTTCCATCTATCACCCTACCACAGTTAGGGAATCCCATTGCAGCAAAGCCATCCACTATGACCTGCACATTTCCCAGAGTCACTACCTTTGGTAGCAGCAGCAGCAGCTCAGTGATTGCTTTGGCTACTTGCATCACAGCAGCCCCCATAGTAGATTTGCCCACTCCAAATTGATTCCCGACTAACCGGTAGCTGTCTGGCGTTGCAAGCTTCCACAGGGCTATCGCCACTCGCTTCTCAACTGTGAGGGCTGCTCTCATCTTGGTATTCTGGCGCTTCAGGGCAGGGGAAAGCAAGTCACAAAGTTCCATGAAAGTGCCCTTACGCATGCGAAAGTTTCGCAGCCACTGGGAATCGTCCCACACCTGCAACACTATGCAGACCCACCAGTGTGTGCTTGTTTCCCGGGCCCAAAATCGACGTTCCACAGCTAGAACCTGCCCCATTAACAGCATGATCTCCAAAGCACCGGGGCTCGCGGTTTGAGAGAATTCTGTGTCCATGTCCATGTCCTCATCACTCTCGTCACCGCGCTGCAGTCGCAGCCTCCTCCTCGCCTGGTTTTCCAGGTTCTGGTTCAGCATAAACTGCACGATAATGCGCGAGGTGTTTACAATGTTCATTACTGCTGTCTTGAGCTGAGCAGGCTCCATGCTATGGTATGGCGTCTGCACAGTTCACCCAGGAAAAAAGGTGCAAAACGGTTGTCTGACGTTGCTTTCACGGAGGGAGGGATGAGGCTGTACCCAGAACCACCAGCGACAATGTTTTTTACCCCATCAGGCATTGGGATCTCAACCCAGAATTCCAATGGGCGGGGGAAACTGCGGGAACTATGGGATAACTACCCACAGTGCAATGCTCCAGAAGTCGATGCTAGCCTCGGTACATGGACGCACACTGCCGAATTAATGTGCTTAGTGTGGCCACATGCACTCGACTTTATACAATCAGTTGCCAAAAATCGAATTCTGTAAATTCGGATTAATCCCGTGGTGTAGACATACCCTAAGTCCTGCATTGGGTGAAGATGTCATTTATTATGGAGTTGTGAAGCCCCCACTCGTGACTCGCCGGCAGCTAGGCTGCCGACAACAGGATCTTGTGGGCAATGCACCAGTCCCATAGACTGACCATTTCTGCACATAGAGCAGTCAACCTTGTTTGTTGATGTAATAAATGGTGGTGGTGTTGTCCGACATAAGAACATGATGGGAGCAAATGGAAGGTAGAAACACTTGATGTGCTCCGCGTACCGCCTGGAGTTCCAGAATGTTGATGTGCATCCTGGATTCCCGAGGGGTCCATGTCCCTTGCATCTTGTGGGCTCCCATGTGCTCTCCCCATCCTGTGAGGGATGCATCCGTGACAATCATCCTGTCCATGGAGGATGGGAGAAAGGGGATCCCTGTCCAGACCTGCCACAGGAGGGAAGAGAGCATGGGGTGCCGGGGAGGGGAATTGTCAGCATAAGGTCCATGGCATGTTGTGTAGGTGAGTACACGCTCTGGAGCCACATCTGTAGACAGCGAAGGTGGGGCAAGCAAAGGCAGTGACCTCTGTGCAGGCTGCCATGTGGCCAACGAGAGATAAGGAAGTCCTGACTGGGACAGACGAACTGTTGACCACCTGGGTGATGAGTTCCTGCAGAGTCTGGAACCTATCCCTTAATAAGTAAGCTTGTGACCGAGTTGATGGAGGCCCCTATGAAGTCTAGAAACTGTGTGAGAATCAAAGTTGATTTTTCAACATTAAAGCTGACTTCCAGGGATGAAAGGAGTCTGAGCAACATGGAAGTCAAGATTCAAGCTTCGTCTCTGGATTGTGCTGCTAGAAGCCAGTCACTGAGATAGGGGAAGTGACGGAGGTGGGCTTCTATGACAGAGAAAACTTTGGAGAAGTCCCAAGGAGCAGTAGTGAGTCCAAATGGTAGGACCCTGTACTGAAAATGCTGATGGCCCACAATGAACCCCAAGAATCTTCTGTGGGTTGGATGGATGTCTATGTAAAAATTGGTGTCCTGTATATTGAGAGCCATAAACCACATGTCTTTTTCTAGAGACAGTATGATCTGCTAAGGTGGCCATACAAAACTTGGGCTTGTGGATAAAGTGGTTGAGGCAATGGAGATCCAAGATTGGCCTCCACCCTCCCTTCTTCTTGGGTACAGGAAGTAAGTCAAATAGAGCCCTGTGCCCTGGTAGTTCAGAGGAACATGTTCTATAGCTCCCCTTTGCGGTAAGAAAGCTACTTCTAGGGCCAGGATATTATCATGAGAGTGGTCCCTGAAAAGGGATCAAGGCGGGGGACATGGATAGAGGTAGAGTGGGGAACTCTATTGTATAGCAATAGTGGATGACATACAGGACCCACTTGTCCATTGTTATTGCACTCCAGGCAGGTAAGGAGAGTGTTAGATGACCCCCAAAGGAGGTGGGTAGGTTGCATTTCCATGGTGGTTGACA
This sequence comes from Terrapene triunguis, assembly GCF_002925995.2. Lineage (NCBI taxonomy): Eukaryota > Metazoa > Chordata > Testudines > Emydidae > Terrapene > Terrapene triunguis. The sequence continues at coordinate 50,604,918 of NW_020664561.1, forward strand.
GCACTCTAGCGGCACTCAAATATCGTTTCTGAGAGGTTTGAATGTGAGATGATGAAGATTGCGAAGGAAGACGCAGGGAGCCAGATCATTGGAGCTTATGAGTAGGTTCTTATGGCCTCTGGTGAAAGAACTGGGGAGTCCTGAATCTATGTAGGTGGCAGGTGGTAGAACTTCTGCTTGGGTGCAGGTGTATTGATACCCAGGATCGAAGTCTGACTCTGGAATCCTTGAAAGAGTGGAGGGAATTGTTGGTCTTCTGATTAAACAGGTGCGATTCATCAAAAGGAAGGTCCTCAATGGTATTCTGCACCTCTCTGGGGAAACCTGATGAGTGCAACCATAATTCCCTCTGTATGACAATGCATGTGGCCAAAGAGTGTGATGAGGTATTCGCAGCATCCACGGCTGAATGTAGCACCATTCTAGCCACCAACTTGTCTTCCTCCAGGATATACTGGAAACATATTCAATCTAGCTGAGGCAGCTTTTCAGTAAAGTCCTTCAATTTACCGTAGTTAAAGAAGTAATATTTGGCTAACAAGGCCTGATAGTTTGAAATTAGAGGCATGTTGAAGAGAAGACCTTGTGTCCCAAAACGTCTAAGCATCTGCCCTCCTTATCTGTCGGGTTAGTGCGCGGGTGTTGCTGCCTGGACTGTTCTCTGTTGCTGCTTGCACCACCAGGGAATTGGGGGGGCAGAGGTGAGAAAAGGAACTCTGATCACTTAGCTGGTACGTAGTCCCTCTTCTCTGCCTCCTTGGGGGTTGTGCTTGTTTGGACTGGTTGGAGAATGGCATCACTGATTGGTAGAGCAATGCTGCTCGGTACCAAGGAATAAAGGATGTCCAGGAGCTGGTACTGTTCGTCTTGTACTTCCTCCAGTGGAATATGAAGTTCATCCACCATCCTTTGCAGGAGTTCTTTAATTGCTGAAAGTCATCTGGAGGTGAGGAGGAGGCTGAAGTTACTGAAGCATCTGGAGAGGATGATGGGAAACGCTCTTGCTCTGGCGGTACTGTCACAACTGGACTCATCGGTTTGTCCTCCATAACCGGTTCAGAGCGCCTGCTTGAGCGCGCCCTAAGCGGCGATAGGGCAGAGCCTCCCTGGCTGAATGGGCAGGTTCCAAGGGTGGGTTTTGGGGCCAGGATCACTGATAGAGGAAGCAAGATGGATGTGGCAGATGTTGCGGAGGGCCCCATGGAAAGGGCAACCAATAATTTCCCTGCTTCTGGAAAGGAGGGTACTGCCACGCTGCTGGCAGTCCTTTAGAGTACTCATAGTGGTGTAGGGAATGGGCGGCCTTTGTGCTCCATTGGAATCCTCCAATGACGAGAACTCAGATCCCAGTTCCAATGGTGGTACCATCAGAGCCAGTGGAAAGATGTAAACCACAGGCAGATGAGTCAAAGCGTGACCTGATTTCACCAAGTCCTGGATAGGAGATCAGACCTTCCTAGTGCAGTTTGCAGAGGAAGCCGTGGATAACTCAGTTCTCTAGGATGAGCCACTCGTGTGGTTCCAGTGATTTCTCCAATCGCCCCAGTGATAACGATATCTGTTCCATAGTTGGAGCCGGTGCCGGAGCAGAGGACTGCCCCAGAACTCACGGATCCCTTGTCTTAAGGGAGGCAGACATTGAGGGCGGGCACAGTGCTCAGTATCGGGGGATCCGCTGGTCTGCGTGATTTTTTGTTGTGCTTGTGTGCCTTGGAATGTTCTGTCTCTCTGTGGCTGGCACATTGTCCTTCTTTGGTTTGGAGGAAGACTTACTGCACGCTTCTTTGCCTCCCAATTAGGCCCTGTCATGGGGTCCATAGTGGCAGTACCATCGGAGCCCGACTCAATCTCTGTAGCCAGAGGTGCACTCCTGGCTTGTTCAGGCTAATATACAGAATTGGTTCCCTGGCCTGGGTTGGACTAAGGCCTCATGGCGACTTCCATGAAGTGCTTCTTGAAGTGGAGAGCCCGGCCTGCTCGGGTATAGCTATTGGCCAAACTTACCTAGAACCTGGTGTTTCCAATAATGTTAATTTGAAATAACTAACAGCCTGAGTCTTCTCCTGAACTTGGCTGTCTCTCTAGTTCTGTCTACAAGAGAGACTCTCCAAAACCTTTAATACTCCTGATTTGGCACTAATAAGACTCATTTAGATTGGCTATCAAGGTGATCCAGCAGAATGATCATGTCTCTATTCAGAATCCTAGCACATAAAATGCCCTGTAATACTCTTCAAAACAAAATAACCTTTACTTTTTATGAGCAAAATACATGGGATGTGAAACACTGATAGCTAATTGATCTGTAGAACAGGCAGCTGAAAGAACTTGATAATAAAAGTGAAGAGAGGGGCTACAAAGCCAACCGAATTCAATCAAATACACATTAAAGGAAAAGGAATGAAAACTGAACTTGGAGGAAAAGACAAAGTGTAATTCAGTTTACAATGAGGGAGATTGGTTTTTACTTTGAGCTTTTGGTGGGGACAATTCCTTGTAAAACATAAAAGAAAGTAAAAAATCCTAGAGTTGAGGGGGAAAAAACCTAATACACTCCATGTATCTGATGAAGTGGGTTTTAGCCCACGAAAGCTTATGCCCAAATAAATTTGTTAGGCCTGGTCTACACTACGAGTTTAGGTCGACTTTAGCAGCATTAAATCGAATTAAGCCTGGACACGTTCACACGACGAAGCCCTTTCTTTCGACTTAAAGGGCCCTTTAAACCGGTTTCTTTACTCCACCTCCGACAAGGGGATTAGCGATAAAATCGGCCTTAGCGGGTCGGAATTGGGGTAGTGTGAATGGAATTCGATGTTATTGGCCTCCGGGAGCTATCCCACAGTGCTTCAATGTGACGGCTCTGGACAGCACTCTCAACTCAGATGCACTGACCAGGTAGACAGGAAAAGCCCCACAAACGTTTGAATTTCATTTCCTGTTTGCCCAGCGTGGAGAGCACAGGTGACCACGCAGAGCTCATCAGCACAGGTAACCGTGATGGAGTCCCAGCATCGCAAAAGAGCTCCATCATGGACCGAACGGGAGGTACGGGATCTGCTCGCCATATGGGGAGATGAATCAGTGCTAGCTGAACTCCATAGCAGTAAACGAAATGGCAAAATATTAGAAAAGGTCTCCAAGGCCATGAAGGACAGAGGCCATAACAGGGACGCACAGCAGTGTCGCATGAAAATTAAGGAGCTAAGGCAAGCCTACCACAAAGCCAGAGAAGCAAACGGAAGGTCCGGGGCAGAGCCGCAAACATGCCGCTTCTACGCGGAGCTGCATGCCATGCTAGGGGGTGCAGCCACCACTACCCCAACCGTGTGCTATGACTCCCTCACTGGAGAAACACACAGGGAAGCGGGTTCAGGGTACGAGGAAGATGAGGATGAAGATAATGTAGATAGCTCACAGCAGCAAGGAAGCGGAGAAACCGGTTTCCCCAACAGCCAGGATATGTTTATCACCCTGGACCTGGAACCAGTAACCCCCGAACTCAGCCAAGGCGTGCTCCCAGACCCTGAGGGCACACAGGGGACCTCTGGTGAGTGTACCTTTGTAAATATTACACATGGTTTAAAAGCAAGCGTGTTTAATGATTAATGATTAATTTGCCCTGGCAATCGCGGCCAGTACAGCTACTGGAAAAGTCTGTTAACGTGTATGGGGATGGAGCGGAAATCCTCCAGGGACATCTCCAGAAAGCTCTCCTTCATGTACTCCCAAAGCCTTTGCAAAAGGTTTCTGGGGAGGGCTGCCTTATCCCGTCCGCCATGGTAGGACACTTTACCACGCCAGGCCAGTAGCACGTAGTCTGGAATCATTGCATAACAAAGCATGGCAGCGTATGGTCCCAGTGTTTGCTGGCATGCAGACAACATCCATTCCTTATCGCTCTTTGTTATCCTCAGGAGAGTGATATCATTCAGGGTCACCTGGTTGAAATGGGGCGATTTTATTAAGGGGACATTCAGAGGTGCCCCTTCCTGCTCTGCTGAACAGAAATGTTCCCCGCTGTTAGCCACACGGTGGAGGGGAGGGGTGAAGTGATCATCCCCGAGAATTGGGGGTGGGGGGGAGGGGGGTTAGTTGGGTTTGTGCTGCATGTTAACCCGGAAACCGCAGCCCCTCCTTTTACATTGCAAACCCATTTTAAATGGCCAACCCAACGGGTGCTTGGTATGGGAAATGAGGGCGCTACTGTTTGAAACCATTCCCACATGTTAAGAAGGTTAAAAAAGCCAAAAGACTGTGGCTTACCATGGCTGCCTGCAAGCCGAAATCTGTTGCCTGGCACTGCGTGAGTGATCTCTCACACCAAACCGGCAGGCCCTCAATATAAGAGGAAAAATGCGACCTTGTAACGAAAGCACATGTGCTGTGTAATGTGAACATCAAAATTTAACGTGAAAGAGTGTACCCATTGTTCTCTAAAATGTGTCTTTTTTTAACCACCTCTCCCTTCTCCTCCACCAGCTGCAAATGTTTCTCCTTCACAGAGGCTAGTGAAGATTAGAAGGAGAAAACGGCGGACTCGGGATGATATGTTCACGGAGCTCCAGATGTCCTCCCACGCTGACAAAGCACAGCAGAATGCGTGGAGGCAGTCAATGTCAGACTACAGAAAAGCACAATATGAATGAGAGGAGAGGTGGCGGGCTGAATCGCGGGATGAACAGAGGAAGTGGCGGGCTGAAGATGATAGGTGGCGTCAGCTTGCAGACAGAAGGCAAGAGTCAATGCTCCGGCTGCTGGAGCATCAAACTGATAAGCTCCAGCGTATGGTTGAGCTGCAGGAAAGGCAGCAGGAGCTGAGACCGCTGCTACAGCCCCTGTGTAACCAACAGCCCTCCTCCCCAAGTTCCATAGCCTCACCCAGACGCCCAAGAACACGGTGGGGGGGGGCCTCCAGCCACCCAGTCACTCCACCCCAGATGATTGTCCGAGCATCAGAAGGCTGGCCTTCAATAAGAGTTAAAGTTTTAAACTGCAGTGTGTCCTTTTCCTTCCCTCCTCCCCCACCCATCCCGGGCTACCTTGGCAATTATCCCCCTAGTTGTGTGATGAAGTAATAAAGAATGCATGAATGTGAAGTAACAATGACTTTATTGCCTCTGCAAGCGGTGCTCGAAGGGGGGAGGGGAGGGTGGGGTGGTTGGTTTACAGGGAAGTTGAGTGAACCGTGTGGGGGGGGGGGCGGAGGGTTCATCAAGGAGAAACAAAACGGAAGTTTCACACCGTAGCCTGGCCAGTCACAAAACTCGTTTTCAAAGCTTCTCTGATGCGCACCGTGCCCTGCTGTGCTCTTCTAACCACCCTGGTGTCTGGCTGCGCATAATCAGCGGCCAGGCGATTTGCCTCAACCTCCCACCCCACCATCAATGTCTCCCCCTTACTCTCACAGATATTGTGGAGCGCACAGCAAGCAGCAATAACAATGGAGATATTCTTTTTGCTGAGGTCTGAGCGAGTCAGTAAGCTGCGCCAGCGCGCTTTTAAACGTCCAAATGCACATTCCACCACCATTCGGCACTTGCTCAGCCTGTAGTTGAACAGGTCCTGACTACTGTCCAGGCTGCCTGTGTACGGCTTCATGAGCCATGGCATTAAGGGGTAGGCTGGGTCCCCAAGGATCACGATAGGCATTTCAACATCCCCAACGGTTATTTTCTGGTCCGGGAAGAAAGTCCCTTCCTCCAGCTTTCGAAACAGACCAGAGTGCCTGAAGACGCGAGCATCATGTACCTTTCCCGGCCATCCCACGTTGATGTTGGTGAAACGTCCCTTGTGATCCACCAGGGCTTGCAGCAGCATTGAAAAGTACCCCTTGCAGTTTATGTACTCAGTGGCTTGGTGCTCCGGTGACAAGAGAGGGATATGGGTTCCATCTATCGCCCCACCACCACAGTTTGGGAATCCCATTGCAGCAAAGCCATCCACTATGGCCTGCACGTTTCCCAGAGTCACTACCCTTGATATCAGCAGGTCTTTCATTGCCCTGGCAACTTGGATCACAGCAGCCCCCACAGTAGATTTGCCCACTCCAAATTGATTCCCGACTGACCGATAGCTGTCTGGCGTTGTAAGCTTCCAAAGGGCTATCGCCACTCGCTTCTCAACTGTGAGGGCTGCTCTCATCCTGGTATTCTGGTGCTTCAGGGCAGGGGAAAGCAAGTCACAAAGTTCCATGAAAGTGCCCTTACGCATGCGAAAGTTTCGCAGCCACTGGGAATCGTCCCACACCTGCAACATGATGCGGTCCCACCAGTCTGTGCTTGTTTCCCGGGCCCAGAATCGGCATTCCACGGCATGAACCTGCCCCAGTAACACCATGATTTCCACATTGCTGGGGTCTGTGCCTTGTGAGAGGTCTATGTCCATGTCAATTTCCTCATCACTCTCGTCGCCGCGCTGCAATCGCCTCCTCGGCTGGTCCTGGTTTTGCTTTGGCATGTCCTGGTTCTGCATATACTCCAGGACAATGCGCGTGGTGTTCATAGTGCTCATAATTGCCGCGGTGATTTGAGCGGGCTCCATGATCCCAGTGCTATGGCGTCTGGTCTGAAAAAAGGCGCGAAACTAGTATCTGACGGACGGAGGGAGGGGTGAGTGACAACATGGCGTACAGGTACAGGGAATTAAAATCAACAAAGGTGGCTGTGCAACAGGGAGAAACACAAACAACTGTCACCCAGAATGGCCCCCCCAAAGATTGAACTCAAAACCCTGGGTTTAGCAGGCCGTTGATTTCACGGAGGGAGGGGGAAGCAAATGAATACAGAACAAATCTATTTTTTACATCTTAAGCTGGCAGACGACGGTGCAGCATGACTGATAGCCCTCGGCATCTTCTGGGTGCTTGGCAGAAAATAGCATACTACGACTGATAGCCATCATCGTCAAGACAGTTCGATAGGACTGAGCATGTCTGCCCAGGTGCCCATGATTGACAGCCACTGCAGTACGACAACGACGGATACCAATCGTAATATACCATCTTCTACCAAAAGACAAGGGGCTGCTGCTGTGTGCAATGCAGCCCCACGTCTGCCAGCACCCAGATCGCCGATGAAGGCTACCAGTCATATTGCACCGTCTACTGCCAAAAGGCAATTAGCTGCTGCTGTGTAGCAATGCAGTACCACGTCTGCCGGCACCCAGAGGACATATGGTGACGGTGAGCAGAGCTGAGCTGAGCCGGCTCCATGCTTGGCGTGGTATGTTATCTGCACAGGTAACCCAGGTAAAAAGGCGCGAATCAATTGTCTGCCGTTGCTCTGACGGAGGGGGAGGTGCCTGACGACATGTACCCAGAACCCCCCGCGACACTGTTTTGCATCATTCAGGCATTGGGATCTCAACCCAGAATTCCAATGGGCGGCGGAGACTGCGGGAACTGTGGGATAGCTACCCACAGTGCAACGCTCCGGAAGTCGACGCTAGCCTCGGTACTGTGGACGTGGTCCGCCAACTTAATGCACTTAGAGCATTTTATGTGGGGACACACACAATCGGCTGTATACAACCGATTTCTATAAAACCGGCTTCTATAAATTCAACCTAATTTCGTAGTGTAGACATACCATTAGTCTCTAAGGTGCCACAAGTACTCCTCCTCCTTTTTGCTGATACAGACTAACACGGCTACCACTCTGAAACCAAACTTTGAGGGTATCCATAACTGCCAACAAGGATGGGTTGTTAACCTTTCAATTAACACTTTTTCCTGCTAAAGATTCTATTATTTATACATTTTAAAGTCCTGGTATCAGGATAAAATAAAATACCAGTCCAGTGCACAAAAGTGGAAAGACGTGTATGCTGTGGGAGAGGAAAGGTAGTTGGTTGACTCTCTTCACAATGCTTTCTGCCAGTGTCAGAGTAATTGGGTGCTTCTTCCAAAAGGAATACTTTGTGAAAACACATTATTTAGATCAAAATAATTAGGAAGCTCCTCACTCTGTCACTTAGGTCATTGTTCCACCCAGAGACATTAGCAAGGATGAGTCAACCCCATAGAAAAAAAAAAGTAAGAAAAAAATGTTCATGTAACAGATGTTGGAAAACTATATTTTCTTCACACGACATACTCTGAGTCCCAAAAGATAATGCTAACCTGTCAACAAATTCACTAGAGGGTATTTCAAAGGAATTGCAGATTGCTGGTACTAGTGATTAAAAAAAGAAAGAGACAAATAAAACTTAATTTTACAATCAAGGAGTCTATTTAAATATCAGATTTTAACATTTTATTTGAAAAGTATAAGTGACTGCCCTTTCCAATACCCTTAAATAACTTGAGAATTTTAAAATATTATTTTTAGGTTATATAGTGAATATTAAAATACAGTTCAACCTTGAAAAGAATTACCGTGAAAAATGACATATTTTTGCTCAACAGATAAGCGCCCCATGTGTGTGCAGACTAATATGTGCTTGCTCTCAATGTAAGTCCCAACTGCTTTTTACTCCTGTTAGCTCTGGGAAGGCTTTGGTTATAAGGGAGAGAAAGCTTGATTCCATTCCCTCTAATGCAGCATCCACGGAAGTGTTTACTTGATTCCAGTTATTTACTTGTGCAAACATGTGATGACAGTAGGGGTTGCACAGGTGTCACAGAGAGGAGATCACCATCTCCAGAACCTTTATTAATAAATAGTGATGTGGCGAAGGAAAGAATCTAGTTTGACTCTCCAGAACTGGTAGTGAGAAAAACCACAATCTTTTAATTTGTAAACTGAGCACATATGATGTGGAAACCACTAAGACATAATACATATTAAACTTCACATTGATAATACAGTCACTTTTCAGGGGAGAATTGTACTTTAAATGCCATCAATGCTAGTTTTGTAGTGTTCCTATGAAATATATGCCAACAAATGAAAATTATTTTAATGAACATAATGGACTCCCTGTAGATATTTAAAAATAATATCCCCTTTCTAGAAGGCCCAAGAGACATGCTGAATGCATTCCACTGATAAGTAGTGTTGGCAAAATATTTAGCAGGAACACAATCAGTCTCCCGTTTGAATTCAAGGATGTTAATTCTTTCCGTTCTACTCTTGATTTTACCATTAGCTCTGTCTGAAAAAGCAGAAAATCTGATAAAATAAGCCCTTATTTTCAAACTAGAAATGAGTCAATCAAAAATATTCAGGTGTTTTTTTTAAAAATCACTCTATATCAGTCTTCCCCATTTTTACAAAATAATTTTTTCTTTCCCATCTTCCCCCATCCCAACAACTATTTTTTCTTGAACCGCTTGTTTTATTTATATTAGGCCTGAACAACAGGAATTGGGTCAATCTGACTCAAGATGAAGGTGCTCAACCATTCATTACTACAATATGGTAAAGGAAAAGGCATTCTGCAGCATAGTAAATGACGTCCTAAATCATATGTAACCCCAGTGTACAAAAATAATAAAATTGTAATAGCAAAGGTATTATTTCGAATAAGCCAGGAAGAGCTCTGACTCAGTAGACAACAAAAAGAGCTCTCAATAGTGTGCTCTTTTATGGAACTCTGAGCAATGTCCAACAAACAATCTTTTGGACTAGGAAATGGGAATAATTTTTGAACAGACTGTTTCAGTTTTCTTTTTTCATTCTGCTAAAGAAAAAAAAAAATCTCACACACTCTCCTCCTTCTGCTTGTTTGCAACATCTGCTGCTTCACTGCCTAGAGCTTCTGGAAGGTGGCCTCTGAAGAGTTTCATTAAAAAATATGCAACATGTCTGATAGCTTTGCTTACATTTTACTGAACATTTCCCAGACAGTGGTGGTTAAAAAGAAGCTGCAATAAATCTCTGATTATTAAATGCACGTCTGCTCTGTGGTGTGGTTTAGCATTAGCAAGACAGATTCCCCACACTAAAGCAACAGAAAAATCTATTAGAATTTCTCATACTATTTACAATTCACTGCAATTTCCACTAGCCCAAGATGAAAGCTAAAATTTTTATTTTAATTTAGTGGTTTAAAATTATACAGCCAATAGCTCTACTATTGAGTTAGGGACGACTGAAATGCATCTGATGACTGGACAAATAAAACTACTTTTTGCAAAAGCTATCAAAAGAGACCACTGTGGGATATTGTAAATGGTCATAGAAAACACAGAGCCGTAACACACAGCGTCAATTTGGTTTGCAGAATAAAAAGAGCTAGGGGGCAAAGTGAAAAAAGAAAGAAGCAAGAAGCTATTGGAAAAGATTGTCCTTGAATTTATCTTAAATATTCCAATACAGTTAGCCAAATGTAATTGTTGAACAAGATTTATCCAGCTTCTAAGCAGTGGTAGTTCTGAACTCTTGTTATTTAATCACAGTATATTCAGTTTTCTTGGTATAGACTATTTAAACTGCTAAAGATCTTGTATATTAATTTTTGGCTTTTCCCCTTTCAGAGACGCGAGCATCATTTGTGTACGCATTTCGTATTCTGTATATTTTGACTCTTCAGAAATGCCCCGTCCTCCTAGGGAGACCAAGAGGACACGGAAGACTTGGTTCATACTAGCCATAGATAAATGACTCTACCTCAATAAAAAACACATCAACAGCATTCACTTGTATGTATGCTACTCTACGTGTTCATAACAGTTACCACCTTAATGTGGCCAGCCTGAAGTTTAGAGCTCTTAAAGAGAACGCTGGTTGTAGGTGTTCTTTCCTATTAAAACTACCCAAGTTAAGAATACAGTGAAGTCACAGAAAAGTAACGGTAACCATGGTCCATTTGCTGTTACAAATTATGCAATATATCAGAGGTGGCCAAACTTGCTGACTCTCCAAGCCGCATGCGACAATCTTCAGAAGTTCAAGAGCCAGGGCGTGCCTGCCAGGGCTTGGGGCTTCAGCCCAACTCCTGCTGAAGCCCCAAGACCTCTGCTAGGCAGAAGGCTCTACCCCACCACCCCTCTGCAAGGCAGAAGCCCCAAGCTCCCCCCCGTCTGGTAGGTGGAGAATGGGGGACATGCGAGGGGGCTCCACGAGACTCACTTTAATGGTAAAAGAGCCGCACGTGGCTCACAAGCCACAATTTGTCACCCCTGCAATTTATTTCGATACCATGGTGACAGGGTGCCATAGATAGGTAGCCACATTTTTTCTGCATTCTGCAATTTTTAGTGCCCAAATTGCAAAGGAAAATAAATTTTTAATGATGCTATAAAAAGTACCAGGTTGTTATTTTTTTCTTACAGGCATTTAGGATGTTTTCTTCTGGTAGCAGCAAACTTGTATAGAAATAAATGTGTGTGGGTTTTTAAAAAACTAGTATATAAAGGCATGAAGTACGGTATACTCGTTCATAAGCCGAATTTTTTTAGTAAAAAAGGGAAGCACCAGACAAGGGGGTCGGCTTATGAACAGATATAGAGAGGGAGAGGTGGGACACAGCCCCGCCCCCCAACAGAGGGAGCAAGGAGAGGCAGCACAGCCAGCAGAGACAGAAAGGAAGAGGCGGGGCCAGAGTCGCTCTGCTTCTGGCCACGCTGCTCTCCCCCCAGCCTCCGAAGCAGCTGCAGCTCCGGTGCTGGCAGGCTGCAGCCATGCCGCTCAGCCCCGTCCCCCAGAGCAGGCTGTGGCCACGCCACTTGGGCACTGGAGCACGCTGAGGTTGTGCCGCCTGGCCCAGCCCACTGGAACATGCTGCAGCCACGCCGCCCGGTCTGGCCCACCGGAGCAGGCTGCGGCCACGCTGCCCAGCCTGCTGGAGCAGCTCCAGCCAGGCCAGAGACATCCTCCCCTGGCCCTCCCCAGATAAGGTGGGAAGGGATGGGATGGGGAGAGTGTGGGGGTCCCGGCTAGGGGTGAGGTCATGTGTGGGGTGGTCACAGGAGTTACTCCCCTGGCCCCCCAGCTTCTCCCCTCCCAAAAATTCCCCACCAGTTGCTGTCCGGCCTGTCAGGGTAAGCTGCTGGCGGGCCGGGACACTTTGTTTACTTAGGTTTACCTCTGTGCCTGCAGACGGTCGAGGTAAACAAACCATCTTGGCCCACCAGCGGCTTATCCTGATGGCCCGGAAGCCAAAGTTTGCTGACCCCTGAATTATAGGGTCGGCTTATGAAAGGGTCATAAAAATTTTCCATTTTTACTTATCCATCTTGGGGGGGTCGGCTTATAAACGAACCGGCTTATGATCAAGTATATACGGTATTCACTCTATTCATGCTGGGAATTTCCTCAGGCAAGTTTGACTCTATTTGGTTTAGAATATTTATTAAAGACTTTTTAACAGCCTGCTCTGTTATTCATTGCGCGTAATCACAGTTGTCAGGATGTGATGTGGGCTGCTTATGAATACAGAACTAAAAATGTATATTTTATTAATGAGATTGTGATGGGATGTACAAACTCCACACTGGGCCCAAAGGAGTTAAAGGACAATACTGGGCCCAGGTAGCCCCACCCCTCCCAACCTGCAGAGCATGGTCCAGTTAGAGAGGAAGCTTAAAAGAGAGTAACTCAGCTCAGTCAGGGGCATGAAGACAGACCTACCCTGAGAGCTCCCGGAAAAGGATGCTGAAGACACCTCCCTGTGAGAAATAGGAGTGCGTGCTTGAGCCCAGCTGGGGCTTTTCTTTTTTGTTATCTTATAGTGGAACTGGAGCCATGGGAAGAGATGGATGGTAGGAAGTGATCCAGAGAGGGTCACACTGAGGGCACCCCAGGGTACCACATATTGTTGACTCCTTTAGGGCCCTGGATCAGAACCTGGTGGAATGAGAGGGCCCAGGCTCCCCTAACAATTGCCCCTGCTGCAAGAGTGTCATAAGCCACATTCCAGTGTCATTCCCCTTCTGTTAGAGGGCAAGGACACTGCAAACCTGAGGTGAAGCTAAACTCATCCTCGGGTGAGGAACTTGATTGAAAGGCCTTCCTGCAGAGAGGCGATACTGGGTGTACTGCTCATTACACCACCTGGCCCTCTATTACAGAGATCAATAAGCAAATTTACTCTTCACAGACAAAAACCCATGTGATCACTTCTGAGATTGGAGATTCCAGTGCAACATATAAGAATGTTTTGCAATATTACACATTTCATACATGGAGAGTTTGAGAAGCAGAGAGAGAGAGTCAGGACCAACAAAACCCCAGAAAGTTATTGCCTAGACAGACTGGCCTTTCTGTCTTTCACCTGTAACCCAGGATGCCAGTTCTATCCATTTTTTGGTGTCTGCACTTAGATGGTCAACCAGGTTTGTAATTAGTGCTAGTTGCAATGGTAACTTTATGATAGGGACTCTGATCCTGCAGAACTGAACTGAGACCACTGATCGCCGATTCTGGCAGTCTCTAAACAACCATACAATAGAACATTTGTTCACTACTAACTAGGGGTAGATTTGAACCAGCATACCAGAGATAAAAGGTTCACTTATTGCAGCCACTATTATACTACCCAGTCACACTGGCTGCAGCTAGCGTGGTATATGTATATAATCTTCTGGTAAAAATTATAGCAATACTAAATGCTTAAATATGAATTTTAAATACATTTCAATATCTGTAATTTTTGTCTAAATAGAGAGAAAATGACATGGTATAAACCCAACACTAAACATAAGCAGGATAAAAATATATCCTCACTGATAAAGGGTAACCACATATAATTGATTCAAGCATCCACTTCATCAAATCATTCATACACTCTTCTACTATCCCTACCTTTTGTAATTATAAATTACAACTGGAACGGAAATTGGTCCACGGGGCATGACTTATGTAGAGAAAATTCCTATTTAATTCAATAATAACTAGCAATGGGTGAATCTTAAAATATTCTGAAATCTGGTTCCAAGAGGCAGAGCCAAATCTCTTGGGTCTTGGAAATCTCCGGTGTGGAACTGCACTAAGAATAGCCAATCTCTCAGTATTTTGGTGCTTGTGCAACATCCCCACTGGCAAACAAAGAGTGGGAAAAATCAGTCCAAAAGTTAATACAGCCTCCACCTTGAGGTGCCTCTCATCCTTGAGAAGATTTTAGGAACAACTTAAATGGCGCAAGTTGTAAACAGACCTTCATTTACCTATGTTGGTGACATCACCTAAGTCTATTAAAAGTGAACACATCTCAGTTTAGAAAATGAAAACTCAATGAAATCTGTTTCACTTTCAGATTCTCAATTCTGTAATGTTCAGGTTACAAATACTGCGGGTACATGGTTATTTGTTTATAAACAATGTCTTTTTTAATGCACAGTTACATTTTTATTGTGTTAGATTTTTATAGAAATTTCTTCTTTCCAAGTATACATATTTGGGGCTAAATTTTAAGTTCATGGTGTCCTTTTAATTACATATATTTTTCACTACAATATTCTTTTTGCAACTCAGAAATAATGTGTATTTGGATCTATAATATAAGCACATGTGTAAAGTGTTTGTTGCCTATGAAGAGGTGTAAATCATGGCTTTGTCATGAGTCTTTAACTAAGGGTCAGCACATTGTTGTGTTGTCCCTGGAGCACAGCAAAAGGCAGATTATGAATTTGAGTCAGCATTTGCTTTCTAGGCTCCCCTTTGCTCTGAGGCGGAAAGGACCCTGCACCAGATATAGACCTGATGCGAATATATGGTCAGTCCCTGGGGCGGTAGCTACCATGTCAGATGGGTAGAGCCAAGACTCTACCATTCTCTACCACCGCCTGGCTGCCAATGTAGGGGTTTGGGGGAGACAAGGGTAGCAGTTCTGTGCAGGCTATATCTTTCCCTTCTCTACTACACATGATATGACTAAGTACTTTCCAACCACTGTCCTCCCTTTCACAGCAGCACAAGCTGGGCCACAATTTGTAATTTAATACAAAATTGTAGCTGGTCTGGTAGCCTATTATAAGGTTGTCTGACACTTCCCATTATAAGGCCCTATTTTCAGTTACTTAAACTTTACTGAACTTTAAACATTGGGGCTGAAATGTTCCATACTGGGGATCTGCCTCAGGCTGGTTTTTTGTTTGTTTAATTTCAGCCAAAATGGTTCAGCCATTTCTGGGAATGGGGCTGGGGGGAAAAAGTTTTTCAACGTTAAAAAAAATCTGGTGATCTTTTTTGTTGGAAAGTTCTAGCAACCCCATACTTTGGAGTACAATCCTGACATGTGGCAGCGGAATAGCCTGTGTGTCAGAGATGTGCCTTTTTGCCATCCTCGTGAAAATCCATCCGAATTTGGCCAAATTATTTGAAAAATTGCAGTTTGCACATGGTTAGTAGAGATTTGCTAAAGTTTAACAGCTAAAATTACTGATGATTCTGCCCTTGCTGAGCATACTCGAGCCTCTCACAGCTCCTAGTGCTGACCAGACTCTGCCTGCACCATCCTCACAGAGCAGGTCCTGGACTGCACATGCTCCATCCTCTTACAGCTACTGTAAGTGACTGCACTGTGCATGCAGCACCCACACAGAACAACTGTGCTTGTTCCCTCCAGCCCAAGGTTAAAGGGGTGAAGACACATTGTCCCTGGAATGGCTGCTCACAGCTGCTCTGTGCCAGGCTGAGGCTGTGCACCTCTCTCTCTCTCAACCCTGTGTTCCCCGTAACTGCCCTCTGTTGGCACTCAGGCAGTGTGTAGGAGGAAACTGATTCAGGAAATGCCAGAATTAAGGCTGCCTGTGGAACCCTTTGTGTGTTTGTATTATGAAACACTATTTTTTCCAGAGGACAACTGCCTCATTTAGTGCACAGAATAGATGGTGCTCACTTAATGAACAGCTTGCTATTAAATATTTTCAAAACTCTCATCTATATTTTCATCATCTTGTCTCTCGATTACTGCAACATCCTTTTTTTCTGGCCTTGGCAAATGCCAACCTGCCCCCTCATGTCATTCAGAATACAGCTGCAAAAGATCATCTTCCTAGCCCGTTGCTTTGACCGCACCATCCCTCTGTTTGCAGCCCTGCCTTAACTTTCTAGGCTCTTCGTGACCCATCCCCTTCCTACCTATCAACTCTGATCAGTCCATGTTGCCAGCCTCCGTCGCCCCCTTGTTACATTTTCAAATCAAGCACCTTCATACTGCCGCTCATGCCTGGGAGAAGTTCCCCATCAACATCCACAAAAGTAATTCATTATCCTTCTTCAAATCTCTCTTTTTCCATGTAGCCTACAATGGCTAGGCTGTTGGTATGCAGAATTATCCACAGATTATCCAACATGTTCTTGGAATGTATTGGAGACTATTTTTTATTTCAGACGGTAGAGAAAGCAACTAGGGGACAGGTTGTTCTAGATTTGATTTTGACAAATAGGGAGGAACTGGTTGAGAATTTGAAAGTAGAAGGCAACTTGGGTGAAAGTGATCATGAAATGATAGAGTTTATGATTCTAAGAAATGGTAGGAGGGAGAACAACACAATAAAGACAATGGATTTCAAGAAGGCAGACTTCAGCAAACTCAGGGAGGAGTTAGGTAAAATCCCATGGGAAGCAAGTCTAAGGGGAAAAACATGCTGATCATTACTGTCTCATTGGTTCCTTGTTCTCTTCCAGTCAGTCAGTCTGTAGCCATCTGTCATCTCTTGTTTTATACTTAGAGTGTCAGCTCTCTGGGGTAGGGGCAATCTTGGTGATCTATATAGCTTCTAACGCAATGGGATCCTGGTCCATGACTGTGACTCCTAAGTGTTATGGTAATGCAAATAATAAATGTATAATAATAGTATTGCTTTCTCCTTGTCATTAAATGTGTGGCCCCATGCCTTATTTATGGCACACAATTAAACCCTGCTCTGAAGACAGAATTACTAATTTCCTCATAGGCTCATCACTACCATATCATAGTGCATCACAAACATTGATGAATTTATTTTCCCAATATCCCTTTGAGATGAGGGGCTATTGCACATAGGAACTCTGTGGCAGAGGCTGGGACAGAATCCAGTTTTCCAGGGCAGCATTCAACAACATTAACCATGAGACCTTCCTTTCTCTTCCTGTAGTCGCCTACCTCATTCACTATACACCTTCTAACTTATGCAACAAATGAAGCAAGACACCAGTCTCCTTCACTACACAACCCCGATTTATCCCCACAGCAACTCCATGCTGTGCACTGAATGAGACAGGGGGCCTGTGGGAAAGATAATAAGTGATCACGTAATGAAAGATTGAATTATAATGCGTATGCACAAGGGAACCAAATTAATGTTGCATAGGCAACCTTAATTCTGTTGTTTCCTAACTTGAATGCTTGACTTTGCATCCTTAATAATGTTCTTTTAGCATTTTGTACATGTGTTAGTGTGTGTTTGTGTACATAATATATTGAATAGCAATGTACTCTATGGTCAGCCCAGCTTAGCCACTAGAAGGCTGCTTTGATTCAAGCTCCATGTAAAAAAGAAAATTCTCTTGTGATTATGTAACTACCAACAAAACGCTCAGATTAAATCTGTTACCCTCAGCAAAAGGTTTCAACTTAATTTTTAGTTGTTTCAAATTCTTCTCTGATTCAGCTTACCTGCATTTTCTATAGTCTCTATTTTAGAGAAGGCTATGAGGATGAAATTTGAACGTTAGGATTTTTCAATAGGTTCATTTTCTTTTTGCTAATTGGTTGCTGACGCATCTCTTCCAGTTCTAGATACAGTTCAAGCTGTCCCATTTCCATTTCACTGGAGATATACAGCTTTAATTGAATCATTAAAACTTCTTTCCTTTGTGTGCCTGCAGCCGCCTCTGTGTTCAACCTTCAGTGTTTTCAAGCAAATCTTACAATACCAAACTTCAGGATCATTTTCAGTAAATTTAATGGGCTCTGCTTGCAACACACACAAAAGGAAAAGGAGTTCTACTACTGTTGAACAAATAAGCAGATTTATATTATAACACTCAAACAAAAACAAACCAAGAAGAACATATAAAATTCCAAGAGCAAGTATAAAATATACTGTATATCAAACAGCAATTTAAGAATCCCAAACCACAACTGATAGTTAATGCAAACAATAGATTTTTGACTTAGAATTATTCTATACGATCTATACAGCCATTATAAACCATAATTATTCTATATAGGTTTACAGCCATCATAAAACAAGAAAATATTCCAGCCAAGTAAAAGATCCAAAAGCTTTAAAAATTGTGATAACAACAGATGAAGGCTAAATATAGGCAATCAAAACACTTCTGTATATTTTTAGTTTACCAAAAAAAAAAAGTCAATGACAACTCACAGATAGTATACAGTTAACTCCTAGAAGCTTCTCTATAGATATAGAATTACTATTTATAGGGTGAGCTAGCAGTCACCCCTATACTTAGGTTGTCTAATACTTTTCATTATAAATGATTCCTTGTGATCTTTTTATGAGAAGCTACAATACTATCTTTGTTTGCAGCATGCCATTGAAATTCAGCAGAGGAAAAGCCCTGGGGTCAAGGATGTGCCTTTTGCTTGTCCCATGAAATTTTTCAGGTTGTTATGGTTAAAAGGTAAGCTGCGCTTTAAATACCTTTTAGTTCCTCTCAAATGCACCTCTCAGGTGACTGGCCTGGCTTCCTACAGCTCACTCGAGGTAGAACCGCACAGACTTGTGACGCCTGATGGGTGCACTCAAGAAGGACTGAATAGGTCTAAAGTGCATCTTGTCCTGCAACCATGACAGCGTGGTTTGCAGTGAGTGACAGCAGCAAAGATAAGTATTGCCAGAAGTAAAGCAATAGGGAAAGTGGTTTATGTCCTTTTGGGGAAGAGAGAAGGAAAGGACAGGTAAAGAAAATGAGTTATATACAACTTCCTAAAAAGCGATTAAAAGGAGATTTGTGGAGAAAGTGGAAAAGATCCAAAAAAACTTTAAAAGTCAAACTTGGTTGAGCTGCTGTTTGCTGACAATCAGAGAAGGAATGGTATCCCAGCACAGGGTAAGGACTTGAGAGGACCCACCAGATCACCAGAAAAGGGACCAGAGGATGATGGAGACAGAGGCCAGGGAGACCCAGCAGGTCTGGAGGAATTTGAGGAGGCCAAGGAGTTCCCAGGGGCAGGTGTAGACCACAACTGGAAAGTACGCAGCAGGTGGATCAGCAATCAGACACTATTCATGCTGATTTCCTCAAGTCAAGAGTTGGAGTGGCAAAAACTGCAGCTGGAAATGGAGAAACTTCAGTTTGAAAGAGAGATGCTTGCTGATCGGGACAGATGAACACAAGCATGAGGTTGAGAAATTGAGGAACAAAAGGCCTAATGACCCGGTAAACTAAATGCCAATTCTGCTGGGTGCACAGATGCTAGATTGTTGCACCCACTTAAGGTGTGAGAGGATACTGATGCTTACCCCATTACCATTGAGAAGGGTTGTGATTTGAATCAGGTTCCCCTCCCGCAAAGCAGCTCAATTTTTTGATCCCTTACTAGGGCAAAAGCCAAAGAGACATACAGCCAAATACACTGAGCAGACCTGGGGAATAAGAAAGCTCTGCTCCTTAAATTGACGTCTGGGGCTTGCACAAAAAGATTTGGGGGGTGGGGTGCAAAAGCACAAAGATGCAATGTATATGGAGGTGGCAAACCAGATGGAGGAAAAGATTTGGGGATCACTAACCTAGATGTTTTGTATGAACTCATTGGTTCAGAAAAATTGTATGAGGTGTCCTCCCATGTCTAAGAATGTGGATAAGCGATCAGAAACCCAAGATCTGTGTATCACAGGCAGATGAGCTTGTTGATAGTGAGGCTGATTCTGAGAAAAAGCCCAAGGCCTAAGCCTGAGACTCAGACGGAGGGACATAAGGGTGCTCACCGGAGAAGGGAAATGAGAAAACCCAAGCAGTGGGGAGTTACTGCTCCAAGCTGGCCCCTGAGGAAAGATATCAGGGATCTGAGGGGCTATACCTGCCAAGGGCCAGGACACAACTGGGTAAACTGCCCAGTGGCCAACTGTCTAGAAATTGGCGCTGTGCAACAGCAGATTAACTTTCTGGCAGCCTCCCCCCGGTGCAGCAGGCTAACCATGTGACTGCTGACACAGTGGGGAATATAATGTACATGTGAATGAATTCACACTCCCACCCTCTAGGGATATATGTCTTCTTGTACCCTCAGCCAGCTCCCCAAAGGAAATGGGAGGTGCAAAACAATGGGAAAACTATTAATAGAGGAATAGCCCCTGCCTGGGTCCAGCCACTCTCATCAAGTGTATTCTTCTAGAACAAAACCTAGGATCAAAGGGTATACTGAAACCTTGAAGATGCTCGCCTTGGCAGGAAGGGTTGAGTGAGTTGTCAGCACGCTGACAGTGCTGCGCAGAAAGAAAGAGACAGAGTTCCAGGTAAGAGAAGGAGGTGAGGGAAACTTTAAATTCTTGCTAGGAAAGATTTAGGTGCAGGTAAGAGGAAATATGCATATAGGACCCTGTTTTAACCCTTTACTTTGTGTTCTATATAGAACTTTGAGTGAATGAATAAATTCTGCTTTGTTTAGAAGAAGCTGTTTCTGAATCACTTTAATCAGCTCACTGGTACCCAGAGGAAAAAGGCTGACAGGGATCAAACCTAGTTGGGCCTGTTTAATTAACAATTGAAAAACAGGGGGCTGAAGCCCAAAGATCCGGTTTAAGAGCGGTAGAACTACATAGCCTCATACAGACAGAGGGGCAGGATGCCAGGCCTGTTACTTGAGGGGTGCACTCGAGAGGGACAGAAAGGGGTCAAAAGTGCAGCTTGCCCATGACAGAAGCATTAAAAAATCACTATTTCCCATCCTTCATTCAGTGCCCAAGGAATGAATCAGGACTGTGTAGCTAATGAGGCTGTGATCTGTATGAGCCCCTGACTCATTTGTTCTACAAGTTAGAAGGTGGGTAAAGAATAAGACAGAACTGTAAGAAGAGAAAGGTAGGTTCTCAAGATACCCAGGACTGTGAGTCACCTTGTTACCCCCTGCCTCCAGGGAGACTTGTTTCTGCTGAGCTGGGAGTCAGTTCCCAACACCACCAGCCTGTTGGCCACCCACACTCTCTCCTCTGGGCTACGCTAGCCCTTACTTTGCTTTAACAAATAGGTGTTATTGTTGCTGTTAACAATAGGTGCAGCCCAGTTCCCAAACCCCTTTGAAGCTTTCAGCCATAGTGTTCCGCTCCTTATCCACTGAACACTCACAGGAACACCAGGGGTCTGCTGTCCTCCAGGTAACAGTGTACACACCAGTTTGTAGGATTCAATTCAGGATCAGCACCTTGCATAGTATCACAGCAGTTAGATATATTTATAGTGAAAACAAAGATAAGTTTATTACCAAAGATTCAAGAAACAGCGAGTAAGGATAATGGAAACAAAGATTACATATAAAACAAAATTATTGCATGCTTTCTAGAGATGAAAAACTTAAAAGGCTAGCCTCGTGTCTAAAGAAGTCTTATCTTACCCAAAGGCTTCTGCAGCATTTTCAACCAATGCTGGTTGTGATCCTGTTTTCATGAGTGTAAACACATTGCCCGTTTACTTCCTAGGTGCAGGACAACAGGGTGTCTTCTTTGTTCCCCAAATATAGTCCAGCAAATCTTTGAAATGTATTTCAGGATAATGTTCTCTTTCCCCTCTGTGTTTCTCTAACTGTTAGTTCCTTTCTGCAATTCTTATAATCCTTCAATTGCATTCAGTTTAGACGGATGATGGGAGACCTACTATGTTAACTTACAACGCTTAATTTACATCTCGACAGAGAAAGACATGTGAATAAACATCCCTTGTCTGATAGAAAATCTGTTTGTCAACTCTGCCTTGATACAGACTTTAAACACATTTTCAGTTTATATACACAACTCCTTACATAGTACCCATACATACATTTCTAACTATTTTAAATGATCAGCGTGATCCTGGCTTTAATGTAAGACCTCACATGGCATTCTTTGGTGAAGCAGAATGTACATACCAGAACCAGGACATTCCTGTAACCCCCCTTGCCACTTGGCATTAAGGGGTTCTTGGCTCACAGCAGTCTTCCTATATGATGTGCCAGACACTTAAACCCAAACTTTGGGTGATAGGATTATACAATTAGTGGCTCATTAGTTGGATATCCGGTTAGAGAGACAGTGGGCCTGATTTTTAGAAGTGTTTAGGATTTACAACTGTAACTGAAGTCAATGGGAGCTGTGGATGTTCAGTTCCTATGGAAGTCAGGCACTGTGATCTGGAGAAATGAGCATGGGTTTGAGAGTCAGGAGGACTAGAGTTTTAATTATGCCTCTGCCACTGACCCCTTACCTCATCTTTACTCAGGCTAAAACCCCACTGAAGTTAATAGGAGATTTGTCCAAGTGAAGACAGGAAGAATTTTTTAGTAAAAACATTTAACCATGAGGGAGAAATGGGTAGAATTCAGTTCTTATTTAAATTAAACACGTCTTGTAATTCTTTTGTGCACATTTTAGGAAACTTGACAACTTTTCCTTCAAGAGGGTAGAGAAACTGGAACAAAGAGAAAAAAATCTCCAAGTTAGCTAATACAAATTTCCTCCTCCCACCTCTTCACACCTTTTTTAAGTGTTAAAAAATGTAGCTCTTGAAATGACAAAAAAAAAAAAAAAAAAAGATTTCCCCCCCACCTCTTGTCAAGCTAGACAGCCCCTCTTATCATGACTAGTTGCTCATTTCATGTCTGGAAATATCAAATCCAAATAGTTCTCTACCTCTGAGAACTTTGTTCCTGTTTCCCACAGAAAGATCTGTAGAAGAGTAGACAATATAGGGACTGTGTCATAACTATTACATCTTCAGCCTTCATACAGTATATCTGCTCTTACAGTTCACCATGGTAAGCTAACTAGAAACTGAAAATAAGCCTAAGGGAACACCTGAATCCTTCCTTTTAATAAATAAATGCAAAGAGTCCTTTAAAATTTTGTTTTCATATTTTCATAGTTCATTGGATACATCTACCAGGTTAGTAGGAGGGAATGAAAACATCTAGTGATCTCTATTAGAGGGGCTAGCAAAAGAAAAATCAAAGGGCCTGATCCTGAGGGGATCTGACCTACTGCAACTCCTATTAATTTCAATGTTCAGTATGAAAGGGCAGTCCCTAAAGGTGTTAGATAGTATTTCAAAATGATTTCCACAAAAGAACAAAGCAATCACTGCACAGATGAAACCCTTTAAGTCTGTATCCAGCTCTAAAACAATTCAATATTCTCTACATCTAGCTTGTTGTCAAGGAGACTTGTGGTAATCACAGTAATTCTCTTTTCAAAGCTAAACTATCATTTATATTGTCCAGAAACCGTGCATTGTAATTAAAAACCATTTTCCCCATAGAGTGCATTAGATGTTATAAAGAGTATACTTGACCTCCTTTTTTAAGATGAGTGCATGCCCCAAAGAACTGCAGCACAGGCTTTTGAAGTACAAGATCTGTATTTAATCAGAATGATTAAACTTGTGTTATCAGAAGTCTTATGTACAGACAAATGAAAGCTCTACAGCAGCTAATGATATCATAATTACAAGGAAAAACTAGATGTTTACGTAAAGTCTATAGGCATTTACATTTAAATATTTTAAATGCTGTAAATACATAGATAAAAATCACAACATTCAAAAAATCATCTTTTTTGGGGGTTCTTATAGTGGCATCTATCACCATAATATCAGAGCACCTATTAGATCAACTAGCCTATTCCCCCAGCCATTATAAGATTACTCTTTAAATATATTCTCTAGTTCTTGTACAGTTCAGTTTGAAATTATCTAAACAGTGGGATGCCCACCGTTTCTCCAGGAGGTTATTCCAGTTTAGACAGATAGAACCATTAGAAACATTTCCCCCAAAAAAGTCAGCATACATTTTTCTGTTCTTTATTGTACCCCATTAGTCCTAGTTATAGCTTTATACTTCCATAAACAATTCTTCTCCTCCTCAATTATTTGTACACAGTTATGATTGACACACACCTCCTGCTTAGTTCTCCAGACTGGCTATACATAATTAGGCCTTTTAATCTTTCTTCACAGATCAATACCTCTAGCCTCTTGTAATTTTAGCTTCCTCCATTCGTCCAGGAATGAATTCTAATTTATCAGGTTCTTGCTGGTCTGGAGGTGTCTAGAACTGAATGCAGTATTCTTCTGAATGTGTGGTTTTACTAGTCTCTGCCGTCCAACATCCTATTGGCTTATTTTACCGATGCACATAACTTACTGTCTGCTGTCATCACCTGGAGAACAATTTAAAGTACTACAATCAATGGATTTCTTGACACTGCAAATGGCATTAAGATTTATCAATGTATTTTTTTCTTTTAATCCTGTACTCCTGGTACACTGCAAATTCCCACTGACTTCAGTGGGCGTTTGGGATGAACATGGAATATAGGATCAGACCCTTAACGTATTGTCTCTGGATCTTGACCTCAGCCGAAGTGATAAACATACTTACAAATTAGAAGCTTCAGAGTGATCGAAGCAGGAGAAAGTGTCATTGCTGGATGAGTAACAATAGCATACAGATACACACACGGAACCACTTAATTTTGCCAATTCATTAAGATTTTGGTAAAAGCCTGTATAAAACCAGAAAGTTCGAAAGAGCTTTAAATCCTGATAAGAAATTTGCAGCTTTCTTTGATAAGGAATAGCAAGAATCACTGGCTCAAGTAAGAATTCAATCTTGTGAACTGCTGAAACCCATCAACTCCCACTGAAGTGATTTTCCTTCAACTTCCATGAAGCAACTGAGGATTTAACAGGATTGGGCCATTAATGCCATACGTATTTCAACAGATCTTTTTGAACTACAGTTTAAATGGCTTTACAGAATCTTTATCCCACCGAATATATTCAGTCTATATTATATTTAATGCTAATAGTGTGATCTTTTCTCAGAAATATGCTCATAATAGACTATATTCATGTGGTTTGGGATGGGCCTTATGTACATGTTATTGGTCCAATATATATACTCAACTTGATAAAATTAACACAACTCTACTTATATGGGCCTGGTTCTCCGCTCATTTACCCTAGTATAACTTTACCAAAGTAAACTGAATTATACCAGTGTATAGATAGTCAGATAGTCTCAAACTACAGGACAAAAGAATTATTTTGGCTGTTTTGACTGAAGATGGAAAGATTATTCTTTCCCTCCTTGCTCTTTCATCTTGCCTTGATTTATTACTGCAGTTTCAGTTATGAAAAATAGACAAGGACATCTGAATATAATTTAACAACTCTTATGAAATATGGACAAAATTTATGCATGTACTGCCTAAAAAGCTTTTAAATTTAGAATGGAGTTTGAAGATCCAACCCCTGAATACTCCATTCCATGCATAATTTGTGCACACAGTTTCATGTGTGTATTACCTTAGAGTCTGCATACACATTTTGTTTGCAAATAGCTTAGTTTTTCTTTAATTGTTTACAGTTCATGTTATAATACCATGGATGTTAATGAAACACGTATTCTATGTGATTTTAGATAGCTTTATATTCTAAATAGTGTTAGACATGGTATTGGGGAATATTAAATAAGTATAACTCCTCGTGCAATAATTTAGTGATCATAGGGTAAGCAATGACAAGGCAACTTTGTGTACATACTGGAACTAAAATTTAGGGTAACCCAAGAAAGAATATAGCAGAAAATAAACTTTAAAAAATTATCAATTATGTCCTTTTTTTCCTTCTCCTCCCAAAAAAATGTACCCTATTTTTGATCTCTCAAACTTTTCTTTTTATAAACTACAGTGTTGACAAAAATATATTGACATTTCAGCTACAGACAGACCTCATAACGAGTTATTCCACGCCACAATCTCGACACTGCAGATGGACTATTGTATAATTTCAGTCATGACAGAAGCAGATTTTAAGACAATTCAGCTAACCAACAATGAGAAACTTGGAAAGTAAAAAAAAAGAAAAAGTACTAAATCTGCTGTAATCTCTGTCAACATGTGAGAGCCTGTGAAGAGTGCAGTAATGCACAGTATCCTGGAGGAATAGCTCAGTGGTTTGAGCATTGGCCTGCTAAACCCCGGGTTGGGAGTTCAATCCTTGAGGGGGCCATTTAGGAAACTGGGGTAAAAATCTGTCTGGGGATTGGTCCTGCTTTGAGCAGGGGGTTGGACTAGATGACCTCCTGAGGTCCCTTCCAATCCTGAGATTCTATGAAAATGCATGGCAACTTTAAAATCCCTGCTAAAGCTTAATCACATATAGCAGAATTAACCCTTACTGAATTCTACTTGGTTTGTTGGCACCCTGTTGGGACTGTCAGGTACTGCAGTTGCTTAAATCAACTACTTTCTGTCTCAGTATACACATCCATATAATTTCAGTCATGAAGTGTTCTTGGAACTGTGCTGAGGTTTTCAAGTACAAGGAGACAAATTTGCTTTTCTTTATCCACTGATTTATTCTCATGGCTTTGGATGTCTTCAGAGCCCCTTGCTGGAATTATGTTCTTGTGAATCATTTCAGCCCACCCATTACTCTCCCTTAAAGTTAGCACACATAGATAACTACCCACTGCCAGATAGTGAAAAAAAGTTATATTTTCAAGATGTGACATCCAAATATTTCTACTAAATTCTTGTTGGCACACTAACAAATGCATTACAATACTATATACAAACTCCCTAACCACCTTTCAGTTTAAAAGTCAATACATTATATTTGTCATCTTGCTCTCTTTTAGCTATTCTGGTGAACAATGTGAGACTCAGCATAGAACCCTAAACTCCGAAATACTTTACAAAAAGAGATCAGAATGAGCCCAAATTTAAGAGTGCAAGGAAAAATGCAAGACCCATCTTTTCACAATGGCTTCAGCAATGACAGCATAAAGGAGACGCAGCACTTCTCATGGAAGAAAAAGCAAAAAACAAAAAAACCATTAAGTACGATGTGTAAACTGATGAAATGGCTCTGCAGAAACAAAATACAGATAACATTCAGCCAGGGTTTTCCCCTAGAGTTAAGTTACTCAGACCTCTAATCAAATTAAAATAGAGGGGAAAACCAAAAAAAAAACCAAAAAAACCCAGACAACCAAAGACCTTCAGCCAATGCAATCCTTTGACCCTGAGTGTGGGACTCTGCCTTCCCTTCTGCCTTTCAAGCAGCTAATCTGAACATCTGTGGAAGAGGAGGAGAAACCTGAACTGAAGTTACTATGTTCAGTAAGGACCAGTTGTTGCCCCTGTACCCTGTCACACCTCCACCAAAACCAGTGGCTGATCTAGGTGTAGAGAACAAAGTCCTTTCTGGAATTTTGTATGAGCTCCTATAGCTGTTGCCTAGATACTATAGTGACTGACACCTTACAAATGTTTTTATAAATGAGACAGATAACATGCTAGATAATCAGAGCAATGAAGTATATGCATTAGTACCAAAAGTGAACTATCATGCCTATGAGATCACCCGGAAGATATTTGTCATAACTTAACAGTCACTACAAAAAATATGACTAGTTACAATGAATAATAAGCAAATGAAGTGAAAACATCTTTATTAAGACTGACTGACTCACCTTTCGTGCCATAAGCCCACCATCTAATAATGAGCTGTCCCATAACACTCTTGTTGTTTTTACAAGTACAGATATGGATTACACAAAATCCAGGTATAGTAGTTTCTGAATAGGTCTTATTGATTTGTCTACTCTGCAAAATGTCTCCAATGAGACAAGTCTATACACTCACCTAGTAAGAACTGTTTGTCTTATGGATCTTTAAATATTAGTACTGGCAGCATAGATAAGAAATACCCTCTGTTTAGTCTTTGGACTATTTCTTTCTAAATCGGAGTCTAAAATTATTTGATTGTGTCCCTTTAATTGTAGTGCTCCTTTGATCAGTTTCCTCAACTGGCTCTATATTATTTTGGTTCCTCTTTGTCGATATGCTTTGCCCCACAAAAAGGTACAAACCTCCTTTGCAAACTCCATCTCACTGTTAATCAGCCTGTCCAAAACCTACCTATAAAAAACTCCTCTCTGCCCTCTTTGTGGATCGCCATTAATCCCTACTTCCACTTTCTCCTGCATATTCCACCGCTGTGCAGAAAGGTCCAATCAGGACAGCCTTTGATTCAAAGACAATCAGACACTTCATTAACGCGAAGAGGTATGCCAAGCACACACTGATCCTTGGTGTTGCACACTTGCTTTCAGCACACTGAAGGGTATGTCTTCAGTGCAGAGTGAATTTGGGCGATAGGAGCTCTGGTGTGAGCAGCCACACTATAAAAAGCTATACCCAAGTTACTGTGTCCTCACTGATGGTGCACTAGGACTTCTGGGGACATATCCATGGTTGTTTGTGCTGTGTTAAGCTGAGGGGCTATAGGATTCTTTCCTAGTGAATCGTGGGGACCTTGTCTGTCCCTCTGGGCTCACAGGGGAAATTGTGGGAAGGCACAGGAGGATTATCAGCACGCAAGTGATTTAGCCGGCATCCTGACTGCAAAATGGGCAGGTTACCAGTCTGAATTAAAGCCTCACTTGGGCTTTATCTGACAACCCAAGGTGAGCCAGCTAGCCCACGTTCAAAGCACCATTAAACCCAGGTGAGATGTTTTTGCATGTGTGGACAGGAGAGGTATTAGAGGCAACCCAAAAGTAGGAGCCCAACTTAATTCTCCAGTGAAGACATACCCTCTCTGTTCCTGTCCCCTGCCTGAAATGTATACTTTTACGGTGTGGAGAAAATGAATAAGAGAGTTATTTACTCCTTCACATAACACAAGAACCAGGAGTCATCCAATGGAATTAATGGGCAGCAAGTTTAAAACAAACAGAAGGAAATATTTCTTCACACAATACACAGTCAACCTGTGAACCTCATTGCCAGGGGATGTTGTGAAGGCCAAAACTATAATGGGGTTCAAAAAAGAACTAGATAAGTTCATGGAGGACAG
This sequence comes from Terrapene triunguis, assembly GCF_002925995.2. NCBI lineage: Eukaryota > Metazoa > Chordata > Testudines > Emydidae > Terrapene > Terrapene triunguis. The sequence goes on from NW_020664561.1 coordinate 50,633,810, forward strand.
GTCCAACAATGGCTATTAGCCAAGATGGTCAGGTATGCAACTCCATGCTCTGCGTGTCCCTAGCCTCTGATTGCCAGAAGCTGGGAGTGGATGACAGGGGATGGATCACTCAACAATTGCCTGTTCTGTTCATTCCCTCTGAAGCATCTGGCATTGGCCACTGTCGGAAGACAGGATACTGGGCTAGATGAACCATTGGTCTTGGTATGGCCGTTCTTATTTTTTATCTGAGAAAATCCTTAATCTAAAGTACGAGTCCTGAAGTGCACAGAATTCAGTGTTCTTAATACTAACCACAGGTTAGTTCAGGCATTTACCCTCTTTTTGTCCAATTACTCTGCAACCTCAACTAGGTTTTACTATACTCAATGTCCTTGAAGCCAGCTCCCCTACTCATCCAGACAAAAGAGATGTACTCTATCCTTCCATTGCCTTTAACTATCATCTACAGCAAACCCATATAATGTCCTTTGACCAAGGTCCTCTAGGTTTACATTTCTAAGCAGAGTTTCATTTTGAGTACTCCATTTCATAAACTCCTTTGCCACAGCATCAACCAACTCACTATTGTGTAAAGGTAACTCTAACCATATTGAGTAAGTCATAGCAAATCTGCCCACCTTATTCTTTTGAGGATTATGAAGACACAAAAGATGTCTGAGTACTGAAGCTAAGTTTAGTGAATAAACTTGGCAAACAATTTCTGGAATCTATGGGCCCATAATCATAATATTTCATGGGATATAAACTGGATTAGCCACCCCTGACAAATGGAAGGTGTGGACTGATAAAACACTCCTGCTGTCGCACATCCAGTCTCCCAGAAACTGAGGGCACGTCTTCACTACTCGCTGGATCGGCGGGTAGCAATCGATCTATTGGGGATCGACTTATCGCGTCTAGTGAAGACGCGATAAAATCGATCCCCGATGGCTCTGCCGTCTACTCCGGAAATCCACCACGGCAAGAGGCGGAAGCAGAATCGACAGTGGCACGGCAGTGGTCGACTCGCCGCCGTCCTCACAGCCAGGTAAGTTGACCTAAAATACGCAACTTCAGCTACGCGATTCACGTAGCTGAAGTTGCGTATCTTAGGTCGACTCTCCCCCCCCCGTAGTGTAGACCTAGCCTGAGCTGCCTTATTCCAGTCATTGAACCAGACTGTGAACTCAAGTTTGAGAATTTCCTCAAAGAGAAAGATTGCTTCTTTCCTGCCTCCTAGGACTGAGACCCTGAAGAGCTTAGGCTTATTAGACCCCTAGCCTTAACATTGTGAAAACACTTGTGCAGAGGAAGGGCTGAATTTTGAATTTCTGCCTGTGGCTTCGGAATTTTCACTTAAGCTCTCTGAAGGGCTAGGGCTCACAATGGAAGCCTGAGATATTTTACACTGGGACTCCACACTATACTATATGAGGCAATCAAGACCACAGAACTACTAACAGAACACCAATGATTAGAACCCGGTCAGAAAATGGAAAAAAAAAATGTGAACATCGAACCTGTCATTATACATAAAGCTGTGGCCTAGCTCTAAAAAGGTGAGAGGAGGAAAGGTTCTCCTGAAACAATAGTTGCTTGTTGGGAATCAGAGTTCTGAATGATGAACATTAACATCTAAATGCAGCAGCACCAATGTTTCTCTTAGGACTCTAAAAGAGTATTTAAAATACAAGTTGGAAATAAGAAGCCAGCGATTTTTCAGTCACCTATTAGAAGAGGCATTTTTTTTTAATTATTGGCATGTCAATGCTAATTACTAACTTTTTCTATAGGCTTATCATTCTAGAAGAAAAGCAGATGTTATGATACCACACAGATAAAGTGCATACATCAATTTTACTGTATTAGAAGAAAGGTGCAGCAACGCCCCCTTGTGTTGTAAAGAGAACTGATCAGGAACTAATGATAATTCTTTATATTTTTCTTGGTCTTAAATCATCTATTAACAGTGCTCTGAGCCCAAGATTAATTCATTCTTAAAAACAACACATATGAATAGTCTCCCCATTCTCTCTTTTGAACAAAGTTATAAGTTGTTATGAATGCATCATACGGGAATCTAAAAATACTCAAAAAGGGGAAATCAACACCTTCACAGTCAACAGGCTCAATCCATCTGAAATCAGAAAGCTGGTTTTAGTAACTTTGTCCCGTTATTACTCAACCAACTGCGATTCTTGAGCGAAAATTCCTTGGAACACCCAATTCCATTCTGTATTGCTCCTGTATTACCACTCCTCAGTTTGGAGAGTAACTCCATGTTCAGAATGGCAACTGGGCTTTGAGGAAAGATGTTGGGTAACCGCACTGAGCATGCTTAGGGATTGTTCTAAATATGATTATTAGAGATGAACCCAAATTGAAACTCCAGTTCTGAACAACTCTGAACTTTATGAAGTTTAGACCAAGATCCACACTTTGAGAAAGTTCAGATCCAAATATGAACTCTGCAGCTGGAACTCAAAATCTACAATGCGCTGATGCAAAACCCTGGATCCAAAACATACCTGAACTCTGAAAAAGTTATGATTCAGAAATCAGCTCCATCTCTAGGTTTAATGCAAGGTAGTTTCTTCCTCATCTAACAGCTGCGACCCTGTGCACTAGGTTGCAACACCACTCGGGTTTGGCCCATCCACCCCTCTGCAGATGGAGGCAGAGGGGTGGATGGGCCAAATCTGAGTGACACTGCAACTCCATGTTACAGGCTGCAATGCCCAGAGCAGGGAGCTGGCTGGGTTCGTTCTCCAACTGCTGCCCTTCAAACTCACCTTTCAGCACCCCCACTATACTCGTGTGCATGCTGATGTAGCAAAAACTATGTTATTTGGTGACTTTTCTGCAACTTATTTCATCCCCGCACCTCTGCCATGAAATCTACTAAAAATTTCCAAAATTGCAGCCTTAACCATGAGCTTGACCATTTTGCTTGTAGACTGTATCCATTCCACCATTCTTCATCTTTCTTTCTTGTCTTTTTCTAGATTACAAGCTCTTTAGGGCAGGGACGGTGTTTTTTATATTTCTATAGAATTTAGAACACTGTGCTAAGTGACAAATTATTAAAGATAATTAATAACACCACCTGTAACTGCAAGGGTTGTTCCTTACTAGTTAATACTTACTTTAAATTTTGAAAACAAAAGGCTGCATTGCATTGCTCCAGAAAATAATGTGTTGTTCTAAATTTTAATAAGAAACACACAACAACATTAAAAGTGATTATATTCAAAGGCATACGCTAATGCAGTATGTTAGTGAACTAAGTTAAGACAACAAGGCTTATATGAGAAGAACGTGACAGACAGGCACCTTATTTAGCTCCAGGTACTTATCATTCTGCTTGTCGTAGCACTAGTAATCTTTTTTTTTGCCCACTCTTATTTAAGCTGAATTGGTGAAATTCAGCCCTGACATAAGGTGCAACATCCCATTGACTACTATGTGAGCTCCACCAACTAACGGCAGAGCCTGAGTTCGATCCAGTATGATTTATGCATCTTACTCTGACTCTACGTTGAAAAGGCTTCAAGTACTAGACAGCATAGAATGTATATGCTGTGAAATCAAAGTATATTTCCTCTTTCCTAGAGTAATAGTAAGTTGTACAGATGAAAGGAGGTTGGATAAAGGAGAGAGGAGGTGCTACAGCAGAGTGCATTAAGAATCATGGGAAATTATGCCTGTGGTTTCAATGCCTTTCAAATAAATTTGTAAAGCACACAGTGCTGGGATTTATTCTTTTATATTTCTACCGACTAAATCATTGGTTTACCAACATAAGATTTATCAAAACCTAGAAGTTATTTACATTTTCAGTGTTGCCTTTGAGGATCTTCCACAAGACCCAGAGATTTTGCATTTGAAAACAAAATATTTCGTGTGTCTATAGTGTGGTGGTTGGAGAATGAACAACCCTTCACCCTTTGGCTGAGACCAAGTACAGAAAGTTTGATAAACATTTTTGAGAAAGTACGAGCATGTTGAAAGAGGGCTTTATAACGGAAGTGGAGTTGCAATAATGGGTAAATGAATCATTGATAGTTCAATTTGTAAGGTAGAGCAGAGAAACATCCCCTGCAGCTCCATGTAAGGCTTAGATTCTATAATCCTCCTTGACTCACACTTTTGCAAACCTGAAAGCTATAATATACACTCCAGAGTAGGCCAACAGTTTTCATCAGACATCAACATTTATAACCCATCTATGTTTTAAGTTAGTGTTACTAATTTTTAATATCTATGTGAATATCGCAGGGTACAGGGTACTCCCCCAGACTGGAACTCAGTGGGTAAATGAGCAATATAAAAAACGAAAAAAGGAAAACAGAAAGTAAACGGAGGTCAGAAATAAATCTGTATGTAAGAAGCTCAGCTGGCTCCTTAGACCCAAATAAAACTAACTTAAAAACACATCGATTTCATGACTGACCCAGACTCCTGACACATCTCTAGTATATCTATACAGCTCATTATGGACATCTCCAATGGTCAGTCTTCCTTTCCTGAATATCATTAGGGAGCAGCTATGAGACTTGAGACCACAATCCTCCTTCATGTGAGGCTTTGACAGCTGTCCTGGGATGTTCTCATACATTATTCCTCCACCTTACCAAGGAGTTAGAGCACATCCTTTCAATCTCAAGCCTGGTTCTAGCTAAGTAGAGACACCTACTTAGTTTGATATCTACCTCCCAACAGAGATTTTGTAAGTTACACAAGTAATAAAGCATTAATTTATAACTGGCATACCTAGTTTCCAGAATGATATGCCTCCCCCACCCCCACCCCCAACTTCCCATCACATGACTAGATTCTAAATCACATCATACTGAGCTTATAGGAAGAAATAGAAAGGAAACCTGAATTATAAATTAGGTTAAAAAATAGACAGAAGGCTGTAAAGGTAAGAAGCTTTGACTCAGGATGACTTTAATTTTATGTTCTATTGACAAGTTCACTAATGTTGGATTTCAAAGTCTCTTAAGATACCTCAAAACCAGAAAGATCCTACTGCTTCCATGAATAACTTCTGTAGGTCATTTCTAACACACATCAGACAATTTTGCACTTACATATTTATAAGCATTTTGAACTACTCCTTTAATTTTTAACCAAATGAAAATTTTTACATTTGTTCAGACCACAGAGTGTAATATAAGTTAGTAATTTCATCAGTTAACTTCTTACAGTGTTCACCACTACAAAGTCAAAATTCCACACTGTTGTACTGCAGTTATTTACTAATCTACTTGAGATACCATAACGTGATACTGGTTGGTAAATGCTGACTTTAGTATTTTAACCACTATATCCCTCCCTCACCCATTTATTGAGTAATATTTTGAGGGCTCGTTCAAAAAAACAAAAAAAACAAAAAAAACCCAGCAGAATTTTAAGAATCTGAAACAATTTACCTGTCCTGGTAACTGGTGATGGCAATACTTGGTGGCGTCAGCAAAGGCAAAGTTGTTGGTCTAGCGAGGATGTCTCTGTCAGGTGTCTTAGCTCTTTCACTTTGTCTGTGGGACAATGGTGGTAACTGCAAATTACATGAGCAACACCTTCTTCCTCTCCAGAGATCTATGCCGAGCATATTACTAGATGTACTATAAGACTTGCTCAGGCCACATTCTAAGTAATCTTTAGCAATCTGGAAAAAAAAGAAAAGTAATTGAAGTTATGCAAATACATTTTTTCACAAAGAAAGAATATCAGCAATTAATTTACTTTCATAAATATTTAGTATTTGGGGGAGCTGAACTACTCACAAAAGAAATCTTTATTCTTAGCTTCTGGAAAAATTTTACTACTGCCATATTACAAAGTTTTGTAATCGTTTGCAAATTCACCACTGTGAATTTCATAATATTTACAAATTGGAATCAATCCTCCAGTTCTGCAAGCTGAAGTTAAACAGGAATGATCCCCAGCTGAATAGTCCATATTACATGGCAAACTTTCAAAATTTAAACTTTTCCTATGAATAGTCCATTTAGTGTTCATCCAAAATACTACTCCTCTCTCACACAACACAAATTCATGAATTACCTGTTAGCTCCCTTTTCTGTGAATCATCACAGCTCATCAGGTTTTGCCCTATTCATACCAACTGGTGAAGATAGAGACCTCAGAGTTGGTGCTATGATATAGTCTGAATCATCCAAGATCTACTACTTGGGACAAATTCCCAGCTGAGGAACCTTAAATGATGTGGACAGTCTTAAAGAGAAGTGTCTGATCAGCCAAGTAGTTTTGTTCTCAAACTTCTACTGGTTTTATTCCAAAACATCACCAGTCCTGGAAGCTAGCTCCCATTCCTCCCACAGCTGAGCCAGAAGTACTTCTGTGTTAGAGATCAGCCTGAACCTTACAGTTCAGATCTGGCTCAAAATCTGGAACACCTCGAAAGTTCCAGGGCATCCTGACCTGAGGTTTTGATTCAATACATCATAAATGGAACCAACTGCAAAACGTAGAATATAGGTTCAAATTTTGAACCTTTCCAATGTTTAGGAGTATTTAGAGCTAAGACTTTGGTTCACATCCATCTCTACTTCTTATAAACTTTGAGGAAAACAAGTCAGATGATGCTATTCCCCTGTATGCAGAAACTGACTGTACTTGGCCTGCAAGAGACTCCGTTTTCACCATGCCAGTAAGTTCCACTAAGATTTTTCAATTTCCAGTTCAGAAGGCAAAGACATGCACTATAAACAAAGTCTGTGGTAGCTAATTGTTCTCTGAAATCTTCACATCTAAAGTGAAAGGCAATCACATAATCACACCTGGCCAAAAACGTGAATTGTTTTAATGAAGGAATTGCTTTACCGAAGACATAATCTATAGTATATGCCACCATACACAAGACATCATCTCAAAGTTTCCAGCCATCGCTTCCAGTATCTAATTTTCTGCATAATCAGCTTCTTAAGATTCTATGAAGCAGTGTGCACAATCAATGCTCATGATAACTGTAGCCTGCCAGGCACTCTGGCTTATACTAAACACAGAGTGCTCTTAACATGCCTTTCTTGACTGTTCAATTCTTGCTCTCAGAAGGGTGTTAGTGGGCAATTGCTCTTCCTCCTGGAGTGTACTTTCAAGCTGGGTCCATCTTCTCTCTCCTCTTGTTTAACATCTAGATAAGGCCATTGAGACTTAGTGACGAAACATTGTCTGTGGTGTTTTCAGGATGCTCTATGCCTCCGTTTTATCGAACATCCAGCGCAGTCAATTGTCTCAACCAGTGTCTGGTTCAGATGGGGTAAGGATGAGAGAAAACAGGCTGATCCTCAAATTGCATAAGTCTGGAGCAATGTTGAAGCAACATGGAAATATGGCATTGGTTATACCTTCATCTGAAGGCGCAGACCTGCTTTTTGTTACTCAAGTTAACAATATAGTTGAATTTCCAGCTATCGTTAGAAAAATCAGAGTAGCCATAGCCATGACAGCTTCTCCCCACCCCTGATCTGCAACAGCCTAGGATATTTTGACCATTTGTTTCAGATGTGGACCTCAATACCCTCACCCTTATAACTGTCACCTTGAGATTAGAGGACTGCAATGTGCTTTACAGAATGCTACACCAGGAGCTGAAATTGGTGCAGAATTTGACGGTCTGTTTGTTAAGTGGTATATCTGTCAAAACCAAGGCAAGGAAGGTTATGTCTAGTGGCTGGAGCAGCGGTGGTCGTGCCCAGTGGTCAGAACCAAGGGTTAGAGCTGGAACCAGGAGTCAAGAGCAGGGCTGGAAGAAGACAACAGTAGGGCTGGGAGGTAGGCTGGACCCAGAACAAGGCTGGAGCAGGACCAGAGACAAGACTAGAGCAATAGCAGGGCTGGAACAGACTGAGGCCAGTGGAATCTGTCACCACTATCAAGCAGAGCAGAGTTCCAAGCCATGAAGTGACGTTGAGCAGAATAGGCTGCTGTTTCTCCTGTGAAGCTTACATACCTGCTCCGAGAGTCACCAGAGCAGCCCCAAGCTTGTGGATTGGCTGGAGCCCAACACAGGAATAACTCATCCCCACATGAGGCTTATTCAGGCTGTAGTCCAAGGATGACTCATCACCTCATAATATCTACCATGAACATACTGGTCTCAGGATGCAACAGATCCCATCCTGGCTAATTCCTTTGGGAGCACTGATGATGGCTGCCAGTACAGCTATTTCTGAAGGACAATACAACACATTTTAAATCGAGTAGAATCCAAGAGGGTTAACAATCTAGTTAAAAATTGTGAAGTTGTATCACTTGTTTTAGAAAGTGATATTCCAATATCCTACTCGCCCAGTTATGCGTCCTTCAAAACTTGCACTCAAAGTTAATAGTGCTTCAAATTCAATATATTGAAAAAGGCAAGTTATTCCTAAGAGATAGCTTCATAATGCTGGCAGCTCTTAGACTAAAGTGTGTGAAAGAAAGAGACAGGCCTTTTATAAGACGCCAAAGAAACAAGTGTTGGTACAGTTATACATAGGGCTCTACCAAATTCACAGTCCATTTTGGTCACTTTCATGGTCATAGGATTTTAAAAATCGTAAATGTCATGATTCCAGCTATTTAAATTTGAAAATTCACAGTGGTGTAATTGTAGGCGTCCTAACCCAAAACAAAACAAGGTTATTGTAGGGGGCATTGCAGTACTGCTACCCTTACTTCTCGCTGCTGCTGACGGCAGCGGTGCCTTCACAGCTGAGCAGCTGGAGAGCAGCAGTGGCTGGCCAGGAGCCCAGCTCTGAAGGCAGAGCTGCCGCCAGCAGCAGCACAAAAATAAGGATGGCATAGTATGGTATTGCCACCCTTACTTCTGTGCTGTTGCTGGTGGCAGCTCTGCCTTCTGGCCAGGAGCCCCTGTCAACTGCCACCAGTCTCCAGCCACCCAGCTCTGAAGGCAGCGCAGAAGTAAGGGTGGCAATACTGCAACCCCTCCCTAAAACAACCTTGTGACCGCTCCCCGCAACTCCCTTTTGGGTCAGGACCCCTAATTTGAGAAACACTGGTCTCCCCTGTGAAATCTGTATAGCATAGGGAAAAAGCACACAAAAGACCAGATTTCACAGGGGGAAACCAGATTTAACGGTCCATGACGCATTTTTCATGGAATTTGGTAGGGCCCTGGTTATACACCGATCTCTTCTCCAACAGTATAAATTTAAAAAATAAAACCAAGAACAATTCACTGATCTTATCACAGATAATGAGTCTCACTAATGGGTGACACAGGACATCCCTACAAGAGGCTGCTTGGAAGCTTTTTATGGAATTGGAGTTGTTAATGCCCTAAGTGACCTCTGATGGCATGTGAAGGATTCAGATTTTGTTTCAGATTTATCTTGCTAACACAGAGAAAAGGAGCAGCTAAAATAGGGTAGAACCAACGGTTACACTGAATAGAAATGCTACAGCAAGAATGTAAATTAGTTATGTATGCAATATAGGCAATATGCGGTTATATCTGAGCAATCCAGGTACCATCACCCCAGCACTTCTTGACTATACTGATAAATTAGGAGCCATTTCAGAAAACAAAGTCAAGATAAAAATGAAATGCACAATCTCAGCCAATGCCACCTGCTGCTTGTTTCAGATCATATTTTAAAAACTAGAAATGTAAACCTATTTATGTTCTCAAACACTTAGGTCAGATTCTGCCACCTTCACCTTGAGTAGTACTTTACTCCACAAGTAGTCCATCTGAACTCAGTGGGACTCTTAACAGATTAAGGAATGGCATTCACATGGATAAAGATAGGAGAATTTGAAATATTATTCCTGTTAATTTCTTTACAGGATATGATTAAAATACATCTACAACTTGTATTTGACTATGAAGTTCGGCTTAAATAGATTGGATCAAATGTTCCTCCCTCTGTGGAGAAAGTTAATATAAGAAAGATGAACTTCTTAGGATTGTTTTATTGATAGCTATACAGCCTTGCCTTCTGACATTTGTCAATTGAACTTTGGACAAATAAAAACAACAGGCATGTGGGTCCCGGAGCCTGAAACCCTCACTCACATGATGTAAGAGGCTTGATGTAAAGTTGGGGAATAAATATAATACATAAATTAATTAGCTGAGAATATTCTAAAAAATAAAAAAAAAAAAACCTGCAGAAATATAATACCTTTCTCCCCCAGAAAGACAGATTTAAACTCCCCAACTTTACATCAAGCCTCAGTTAATTTATCCTGCAAAAGTCACCGAAACAGAGAGATACTTCCTTCTACAAACCATAAAGGTTCATTGTTGGGTGTACATTTAAAATGGAATTCCTATTTTATAAAATGCATTTAGCGCAATACAATAGAGCAAAATGGCCAAGATTTCATTTTTAAATGGGCGGCTAAAGTTAGATTCCTACATTCATCTTTTTATAGGTGCCTAGTTGTACGCAGTTTCACCTATGATAATTTAATGAGAGATTTGCAAATAACTATGGCTGGATGAAAATTTTGATGGAAACTGGGCAGGCAGGTGGTCTCCTGGAATTCACGGTTCCTGAGGGTCCCCAGTTTACTGGCAGCCAGACAGGCTCCCCTGCTTGCTTCCCAGCAGCACAACAAGCTGGCAGACTAGGCTCCCCTGGTCCCCACCTGGTGGGCTGCCAGGCTCACCAGACTGGTCTGCTCCTCACTTGACTGGCTCAACAAGCTATCCTGGCGGTCCACTCTCCCTGAGCTACTCGGTGGTTACGTGCCTGGCTGACTCCCTGGACAGCTAGCTCCTGGCTGCCCACCTCCCCAGCTAGCTGCTTTTCCAGACTCGTGCAGAGCCAATGAGCCCATCCAACAGCCAGCAAGCACAAGAATTCTGTTTTGATTCTCCCAAAATTGAACTTTTCTGGGAATCCCTTCCTGTGAAAATAGTGTGAGTTTTTGATTTTTTGCCCCTACGAGGGATTTAAAAAAAGTTTCAAATATGTGTGAGAGAGAGAGAGAGAGTGTGTGTGTGTGTGTGTGTGTGAGTGTGCGAGAGAGAGAGAGAGAGAGAGAGAGAAAGAAATTCCATTTTTTGGTCAGCTCTCTATAGAACCCCAAAGGAGATGCGTGGATTTAGTGCTGATGACAGATGTGAGACAGATGTGAGATGTGGTAAGCATAAGGAGTTCAAATGACTATACTGAAATGTACCACTGAGACATGGACTTTTGGGACAGTAAGTGTTAAGTGGGTTTGCTGGCAAATCTCCCAGACAAACAAACAAACAAACAAACAAACAACAGGTAAGGTAAACATTTATCCCAATCACTGACGTGTTGGTCCACAAACGTTTTCAACATCATTTCAAGGATTCCATTAAATCTCTCAACCAGCCTGTTAGTCTGGGCTGGTAGGGAGACGACCAGAAGTGTTGAACCTCACATTTCTCCATAGCTCTTTATGTAGGGCAGACAAAGTTTGACTCTGATCAGTTCAAACCTCATGGGGAAAACCCACCCAGTTAAATATTTTTAGCAAAGTGTCAGCCACCTTGTCTGCCTCAGAGCTACTGCTTCTGGATAGCAGGAGACACAACCTATTACTACCAGAATATACTTTTTCCTTCTCCAGGTAACTTTGCTAAGGGGCCACACAATGTCCATAACGACTCTTTGAAAAGGTTACTCAATGATGGGAAGGGGGAATCAGCAGGGCCGCCCAGAGGGGGGGGCAAGTGGGGCAATTTGCCCCAGGCCCCCACGAGAATATAGTATTCTATAGTATTGCAACTTTTTTTTTATGGAAGGGGCCCCCAAAATTGCTTTGCCCCAGGCCCCCTGAATCCTCTGGGCGGCCCTGGGAATCAGGGCAGCCTTACCTTTGTCTGTGAACTGCAGGAAGCCCGAGACCCAGTTCTGATAAGCCCGGCCTTTGACAAACCATTTATGGTTTTTACAAAAATCTCTGATACAGGGCTTGGGACTGGGCTGATGCAAATCTTAAGAAAAGGGAAGAGACATCCCAGCATATCTGAGCAAGAAATCACTCCCCCAAGTGTAAAACTACACAACAATTGAAAAAGAATATTTTGTAGTGGTATGGGCCCCCTCAGCAAATTTCAGCCTTATCTTTTTGAACAACACTTCACTGTATAAACAGACCACTCACTACTCACCGGGTTGCATCAAATGAAATGGATGAATGTCAAGTTGCTATGATGGAGCCTGGTACTCCAAGATTATGATGTGGAAGTAATTTATGTTAAAGGGAATACAAACTCAGTCACTGATGCTTTGTCCGGGAATTAAGTCAGTGGGTCCCCCTGAGGGTGCCAGACAGCCACACTTGCCCCCCCAGCCACTTCTGTTGGGGGTGGGGTGATGTGATAGTTGTGAGACCTGGGAAGTGTAAGAAACTCAAAACAACTATGTTGAAATGTGCCAGACAAGCAAGGCCTCTTGGGATAATAACTGTTATGTGGATTTCCTGGGGAATCCCTGGAGAGTGGTTAATGCAAACTACACAACCCCAGTTATGCAAGAACCCAGCCTTTTGAAACTATGCCCTCAGGAGAGGGTCACTGACTTGTCTAACTTGCTCCAGGATACTGGAGATCAAAGGCCCAGGCTGTATGAAGAAATAGCTGAACTGTGCAGTGGGAGTCTGGTTCCTAATCTAAAAACTGACATGAACTTGGGACCAACAGGGAAAACCCAGTTGTTGTGTTTGAAAGACTGACAACTACTAAAGCCCTATGTCAGGGCTGAGGGTGACCTCTGGTAAGCTTTTAGCATATATTTAGGTTCTTTCATTCATATATGTTTTCTCTGTAATGCTTTTGTCCTACAAATAAATGTAGGTTTATAAGGTTGGTTGGTAACTGGTGTACAATGTTATAGCCACTGGAGAAAGAATAAACCGCAGGTGCTGAACTCTGGTCATACCTGCTGGGATATCGCAGTGAGGTGCAAGCCTAAACTCCAGTCTGAAGGGAGAAAGACATGGGTCTCCATCCCAAGAGAAGTGATAACTGAGAAGCTTAAGCTTTAAGCAGATGCCCTCAAGGAAGACCAGGCAGGTGGGTCAAAGGTGCAGTCAACCCTGAAACTGACCCATAGATGGTGTCGGTGTGTGCGATCTAGGACAGTGGGGAACTGTCAAAGTGCCAAAAACAGTGACAGCAAGTACCGTAGAAGGGAAAAGCACAGTGAAAAGTCTCAGTTTTGGGTGGGGAAGGTACAGTGCAATGAAAATGAGTTATGCAAAGCTGAAAAAAAGGCAAATGGCTGAGATATGCTGAAAAAGGCAGTTCAACACTGAAGAGCTCAAAGGCACAGCTCATTGACCAGCTATACACCAAGGACCAGAAAAGGAATCCCCAGGCAACTTCCAGGATCCCAGGCAACATCCAGCCATTGGCAGAGAGTCCAGCAGGCAGGGGAAATCTTGAAGGGGAGGGAAGCTGGGAAGAAGCTGGCATTTGCGGCAGTCATGCTCCATCCAGATCAGATGCACCACTGCAACTGGGATCATGGAGAGACTAAACAGTTAGAGCAAGAGAATCTGTGGCTAGAGAGGGAAAGATTGCACCTGGAAGCCCAGATGCTTGCAGCTCAGGAGCAAGAGTACAGATCAGGAGAAGCAGCATCAGCATGAGTGAGAAGGAGAAGGATTATCAACTTCAGCTCAATATGGAAAAACTGCACCAGCAAAACATCATCTGGTAGGTGGAGCCAGATCCCATGTACCTATCCGCTGGATGGCACAGACTCCATATTATTTCCTCCCTTTAAGAGGAGGATATACATGCTTTTGAAATGGACCAGGTGGAGCAGGAGGACATAGTATGGTATCTGACTCCACTACTGTTAGGGACAAAGGCTTTCTTGATGATCTAGCAAATGGACAGCATCTTTTGTCCAAGGGGCCCCCCCAACTCTTGCAGAAGGGTTGGAAAGACTTAGGCCTACTAGGGCCCAATAAGACTGATGGGTGACTCCTGGTATGTTTACTGGCTGTTTAAATTTCTTTATTGTTTTAATACATTTTCTCTGTAATGCTTTTACATTAAGAACAACAGTGCTTGCTTAGAAAGTTCTGTGATAACTTGTAACAGCTGGCAATACACTGTTCCTATCCCTCAGAGAAAAAGCAAAACACAGAATTGACCTTTTGGCACACTGGTTTCAACCCCCTCCCCCACCCCCCCGTCAGAGGGGAGAGGGACAAGGGTCCCTGCCTAGAGACAAGTGATGGCGGGAGTCCAGATTGGGTACTCCCGGAGTAAACCACAGAGGGAGGAATACAGGTGAAGTTACCTGACAAAAGGCATTGGCTTGACAGCACCTGACAGAGCCACTGAAGGGCAAGCTTCAGACACACTACTCTGTCAACAGGCTGATATCGAGTGGAGGGGGAGATTCTTTTGTGGGTGGCAGAGGCAGTTCAGTCACCAAGATTCATACAGTTCTTAAAGAGGCCATACAGTTCTTGGCCTCTTTAATGAGTTGCCAATTAGTGCAGAGCTGTACAGCATGGTGGAGAATTTGTGATGTGGGAGCAGGAACTGAGACCTATCAAACTCATCTTATATAGTGGGGGTACCAAACATCCATTATATAGAAACATTTATCCATCGATTCGAACTAGTGACCTACAGGTGAAAGGTTCTGTAGCTTATTCGCATTGTCTGAACGGCAGCCAGTTCCCCAACAGATACTATCTTCAGAGAGGGTAATTTTAGTGTGTTTTATACATATATACACACACACACACACACACACACACAGAATAAACACATATTAAAATAGCCAATTCCCCAGCAAGTACTAATTGGAAAGGGTAATCTCAAGGACAATGCTAATGAACCATTATATAGAACACCTACACACAAACCCAAACAAACTACATTAGAAGAATATTAAAGAATGGCTGCTGCTGGTATTAAAAGTGCTGGAGTGATATTGAAAATGTAACATTGTTACATATATTCTGGGAGAAGATGATTTTCCATTTTTAAAGATCCCAAGCTGTAATAAACAAGGCAATTACTGCTGTGATTATCATTGCCATTATTACAAATTGATGCATTTCTCCTGAGAATAAGAACTGGAATGTAATTAATAAAGGATTATTGTGGCAAGAGGAGTGATAGATTAATATATCAGCACATGGGGTGTTAAGAAACCACAGTAGTGAGTGCTGTAAAAATGCTTATAAATATATAATTACAGCAAATCCACAAAGTGTGGATCCAGATCAGATCTTCCTCAAAGTTTGTGGTTGGGCTCAGGTCCATCTCTCTCTCTTACAGTCTAATGAAGTAGAATGTTCAAGCACACACTCTGCATTAGCAACAGAAAAGAGTTTACATTAATATTTTTTAATCAATGGACCTTACTCTCCTCTCACTTACACTGCTATAATTTAGGAGTAACTCCAAGGAAGTCAGTAACTTAAGGAGCAACTCCAGTGTAAAGCCAGCCTATGTGAAAGGAGAATCAGGCTGTGTGTTCTGTTCTGAAAAAAATATACTGGAATGAACAAACCTTGACTTTTTTAAAAACTTACGTCATCTGCTGTAACCGTCATGACACTTCTGCTTTTCTTCATTATAGAGATGAAAAATGCACCTGTTCGTGCCAACCGCTCTTGTTCAATCCAATTTCTCCCCAGACAGTAAACCTATAAGAAAAAGTGGGAAGCCTTTGTATTCTTGAGTAATAAGCTATGTAGTTGATTGATAACATGGTTAGCTGGCTTACAGCTTACAGCTAACAGCGTGTTTTCATAAAGCGCTTTGCAGCAGAAGTCCAAGCACAAGGATCCCAAGTGTCTAATTACATAAAAGTATAACATTCCATTTGCAAAATAATAATTTAATTAGTAATGAGAATTCTTTTAAAAAAATCAGTGTTCTCAGAGTTTGGGAATATAAGCTTTGTAACAACTAGGGCTGTCAAACAATTAAAAAAATTAATCACGATAAATTGCAAGATTAAAAAATAATCACTATTAATCACAGTTTTAATTGCATTGTTAAACAATAGAATACCATTTATTTAAATATTTTTGGATGTTTTTCTACATTTTCAAATATATTTATTTCAATTACAACACAGAATACAAAGTGTACAGTGCTCACTTTATAGGATTATTTTTTATTACAAATATTCTTCTTATTTACAACGTCACCTGAAAGTGAGACCAGGCGTTCACATGGCACTGTTGTAGCCGTGGTTGCAAAGTATTCCAGTAAACATTTCCAGGCTGATAATGGGTTCTGCACATTCATTTTCATCATCGGAGTCAGATGCCACCAACAGAAGGTTGATTTTCTTTTTTAGTGGTTTGGGTTCTTCTGACAGCATATTCCACACCTCGTCTCTCTCAGATTTTGGAAGCCACTTCAGATTCTTAAACTTTGGGTCGAGTGCTGTAGATATCTTTAGAAATCTCACATTGGTACCTTCTTTGCGTTTTGTCAAATCTGTACTGAAAAAGTGTTCTTAAATTGAACAATATGTGCTGGGTCGTCAACTGAGGCTGCTGTAACACGAAATATATGGCAGAATGCAGGTAAAACCACAGAGCAGGAGACATACAAGGAGTTGAGTCACAAATTTAATTAACACTTTTTTTTTTTTTTAAACAAGCAGCATCAGCATAGAAGCATATCCTCTGTAATGGTGGTTGAAGCAAGAAGGGGCATACAAATGTTTAGTATACTGGAATACCTTGCAACGCTGGCTACAGCAGTGCCATGAGAACACCTGGTCTCACTTTCAGGTAACGTAAATAAGAAGCGGGCAGCATTATCTCCCGTAAATGTAAACAAACTTGTTTGCCTTAGCGATAAGCTGAAAAAGAAGTAGGACTGAGTAGACTTGTAGGCTCTAAAGTTTTACATTATTTTGATTTTGAGTGGTTATGTAACAGATACAAATTTACATTTATAAGTTGCACTTTCACAATAAAGAGATTGCACTACAGTACTTGTATGAAGTTAATTGAAAAATACTATTTCTTTTGTTTATCTTTTTTACAGTGCAAATATTTGTAATCAAAAGTAATCATATAAAGTCAGCCCTGGACACTTTGTATTCTGTGTTGTAATTGAAATCATTATATTTGAAAATGTAGAAAAACATCCAAATATATTTATAATACATTTAAACTGGTATTCTATTATTGTTTAACCGTGTGATTAAAACTGCGATTAATCACGATTAATTTTTTTTAATCGAGTTAATTTTTTTTAGTTAATCACTTGAGTTAACTGTGATTGACAGCCCTAGTAACAACCTTAGAAATATAGGGCAAAATCCTGTGGTTCCTACTTAGTTTTTTAACAAGTCCTTACTCAGAAGTATATCACAGAAGGTCCCAGGTTTGAGTAAACTGGCCCTTACAAAAACTAGTAAGAGGAGATATTTGTATTCATATTTTAACTCATACAGTAACTCTCACAAATGTAAAGGCTCTATTCAATATTATACATGCATGCATCCACTTCTATACTGTAGCCCTCTCTTGGGTGAGACACTGCAGCCACTTTGGGCAAGCAGCACTACACAGCAGCATTTAGAAAAATAAATGAAAAATAACTAACCAGATGAAACTGCAGAGGAAGACAGAACATAATCATTCACTCACCTAGGAATTTGGCCAGGGCACCAGGTGTTAAAAATCTTACTCTTTCTTACTATGAACTGAGTGCTCATGAAAAGGTGCCAGAGGGACAGCTCTGAAAAGGAAAACCCTTGGTGTTTATCACAGAACAGGTACAGCTGCAGTGCAAGCTTTTGCACACTGTCAATATGTGTCTACCCTGGCTTGGAAAGATTAACTCTGGGGTGAGAGGACAAATCACTAACTGGCCTCTCTGTTGAGACTACCAGTAAAGGGGTCAAGTAGTACCAGTTGTGGTGGTGGCTTTTATGGTGAAGACAACTCTCCAGAGGAATTTAACCAAGACCAAACAGCCCTCAGATGGTGAAAGCTTTCAGGTACTAGCCATACTGCTCAACTTTAATACACTGAGGCCTGGTCTACACTAAGCGTTTATGTCGAATTTAGCGCCGTTACATCGAATAAACCCTGCACCCGTCCACACCACGAAGCTATTTAGTTCGACATAGAGGTCTCTTAAATTCGACTTCTGTACTCCTCACCAACGAGGGGAGTAGCGCTAAATTCGACATGGCCATATCGAATTAGGCTAGGTGTGGATGGAAATCGACGGTAATAGCTCCGGGAGCTATCCCACAGTGCACCACTCTGTTGACGCTCTGGACAGCAGTCCGAGCTCGGATGCTCTGACCAGCCACACAGGAAAAGCCCTGGGAAAATTTGAATTCCTTTTCCTGTCTGGACAGTTTGAATCTCATTTCCTGTTTGGACATCGTGGCGAGCTCAGCAGCACTGGCAACGATGCAGAGCTCTCCAGCAGAGATGGCCGTGCAATCTCAGACTAGAAAGAGGGCCCCAGCATGGACTGATCGGGAAGTCTTGGATCTCATCGCTGTGTGGGGTGATGAGTCCGTGCTTTCCGAGCTGCGCTCCAAAAGACGGAATGCAAAGATCTACGAGAAGATCTCTAAAGCCATGGCAGAGAGAGGATACAGCCGGGATGCAACGCAGTGCCGCGTGAAAATCAAGGAGCTGAGACAAGGCTACCAGAAGACCAAAGAGGCAAACGGACGCTCCGGAGCCCAGCCCCAGACATCCCGTTTCTACGAGGCACTGCATTCCATCCTAGGTGCGGCCGCCGCCACTACCCCACCACTGACCGTGGACTCTGAGGATGGGATATTGTCCACTGCCGGTTCCTCGGACATGTTAGCGGACGGGGAAGATGAGGAAGGAGATGAGGAGGACGAGGCAGTCGACAGCGCTTGCAACGCTGATTTCCCCGACAGCCAGGATCTCTTCATCACCCTTACAGAGATCCCCTACCAACCGTCCCCAGCCGTTAACCCGGACACAGAATCAGGTGAAGGATCATCCAGTAAGTGTTTTAAACATCTAAACATTTATTTTTAACAGAACAGGAATGTTAACAATACCAACAATGGGTTTCTCATGATTAGTTTGCCCTAGGCGCTTAACGTTTCAGTCCCGGGCAGTGCAACTATTAAAAAAAAAAAAAATCTAACAATGTCCGGTTTTGCATGATTGTTCTGCCCAAGCCGCTCTACTGTTTAGTCCCTGCCAGTGCAGCTACAGTAAAATGCGGTCTACATGTCCGGGGATAGAGCAGAAATCCTCCTGGGACATCTCGACGAAGCTCTCCTGGAGGTAATTGGAAAGCCTTTGCATTAGGTTCCTGGGGAGAGCGACCTTATTGGGTCCTCCGTGGTATGAAACGTTTCCGCGCCAGGAGACAATCAAGTACTCCGGGATCATTGCCCTGCAGAGCATGGCGGCATACGGCCCTGGTCTTTGCAGGCTTTCCCGAAGCATTCTTTCTTTATCACTGTCTGAGATCCTCATCAGGGTGATGTCGCTCATGGTGACCTGCTTTGAATTAGGTAGGGGAATGTTAGTATTGGGACTGCTTGCCCGTTCCTTTACAGAACTGTAACCGCCGGTTTACAGCCAAGCGGTGGAGGCGGGAGAGGGGCGGCATACAGGGATCTTTCCCTGGGACAGCCACGAGGGGGTGGGACAGGGGCAGAGTTGATGCTTGCCGGATTGCTGGCAGCAGGGACTGGCATTGCTTTCAATGTGAAAGGAGGCCAGTGCTACTATTAAAGTTTTAAGCAGCCACAAGTCTACGGCTTACCATGTCTGCCTGCTACACAAATTCTGGTGTCCTGCCCCGCTTCTCAGATCGGCAGTGCAAGACCCCAGGCACTGAATGCGAGGGCCGAAAATTCGACCTTGTCCTGAGTGCGCATGTGATAGGTGCTGTGCATGGTCTTGTTCACAGAGAAAGACTATGTTCTTTGTTCACAACTACATTTATCTTTCTGAGGAATTCACTCCCTTTTTCCCATTCCCACAGCCACATCTGCGACTGTCTCCCAACCCAGCCTGGCATCACACTCCCAGAGGCTAGCACAGATTAGGCGGAGGAAGAAGAGGACGCGGGAGGACATGTTCTCGGAACTAATGGGCTGCTCCCGAGCCCAGGCAGCACAGCAGACCCAGTGGAGGGAGAACTTGTCCCAAATGCACCGGTCACACATGGAACGGGAGGAGAGGTGGCGGCAGGAAGACCAGCAGGCGACTCAAACGCTGCTTGGACTAATGAGGGAGCAAATGGACACGCTCCGGCGCCTTGTGGATGTTCTGCAGGAACGGAGGCAGGAGGACAGAGCCCCGCTGCAGTCTATCTGTAACCGCCCTCCCCCGCCACCAAGTCCCATACCCCCCTCACCCAAAGTCCAAAGGAGGAGGGGCGTCAGAGTCCGTGAAAACTCTCACTCCACCCCTGCAGACTGCTCTACTACTAGAAGGCTCTCATTCCCCAAAATTTGACAAGTCCTTTCCTTCCCGCCTCACACAAGCCCCCGTCCAAGTTTCACCCCCCAGTTTCATGTGTAGTTGCTAATAAAATATACGTTTCTGTTAATTACTGTTTCCATCATGTTCTTTTGGAGGAGAGTCTGTCTGAAGGGGGGGAAGGGGGTTGGTAATTGGACAGGACAGTCACCTTTAGCAGGGTACAGAGGCGGGGGCAGGTCCAGCAGCAGGGCACATACACAGTGCAGTGACTAGTTACCCTGGTCAGTCTGGGAGGTGGTTTTCATGTTCTGTGGGGGGCGGGGTTGCTCTGTGACTTTGTGGCGGGGGAGGGCAGTTACAGATCTTATGCAGCGGTCCTTATCCTGGATCACAGAGCCACGCAGCAGGGGATCTGTAACCCTCCTCCCCCTGCCACAAAGTCACATAGCCCCCACATACACGCAGTCCCGATCAGGAGAGCTGGCAGGCTCCCTTGAAACAACCAGTCCACCACTGCGGAGCCTGTCATTCCTGGAGTTTAGAAGCGTCATTTGCATCAGTACACTACACCCGCTCCCCACCACAGTCTGCGTCCCAGGTTTAAAACATTCCCGCGAAAACAGTAATAAAGAAAACGGTGTCCATTAACAAAATAGAAGTCATTTTATTTTTAAACGTGTGTTGGAAGGGGGTGAAGGGGGGTATGTAACTGGAGAGGATAGTCAACATTAACTGGGTAAAGAAACGGGGGCAGGTTCAGCTTCTCTGTACACAAACTTAAAAGTCACAGGTTACCCTGCTCACTCAGGAACCTAGCTTTCAGAGCCTCCCGGATGCACAGCGCGTCCCGCTGGGCTCTTCTAATCGCCCCGCTGTCTGGCTGGGCGTAATCAGAAGCCAGGCTATTTGCCTCAACCTCCCACCCCGCCATAAAGGTCTCCCCCTTGCTCTCACAGAGATTGTGGAGCACACAGCAAGCTGCTATAACAATGGGGATATTGGTTTCGCTGAGATCACAGCGAGTCAGTAAGCTTCTCCATCTCCCCTTGAGACTGCCAAAAGCACACTACACCACCATTCTGCACTTGCTCAGCCGATAGTTGAAGAGTTCTTTTTCAGTGTCCAGGGCGCCAGTATAGGGCTTCATGAGCCAGGGCATTAGCGGGTAGGCTGGGTCCCCGAGGATGACTATCGGCATCTCCACATCCCCAAGAGAGTTATTTTGTGGTCCAGGAAGTAAATACCTTCCTGCAGCCGTCTAAACAGACCAGAGTTCCTGAACACGCGAGCGTCATGAACCTTGCCCGGCCATCCGACGTTTATGTTTGTAAAACGTCCCCGATGGTCCACCAGTGCTTGCAGCACCATTGAAAAGTAGCCCTTTCTGTTAATGTACTGGCTGGCCTGGTGGTCCGGTCCCAGGATAGGGATGTGAGTTCCATCTATAGCCCCACCGCAGTTTGGGAATCCCATCGCGGCGAAGCCATCTATGATGACCTCCACGTTTCCGAGGGTCACTACCTTTGAGAGCAGTACCTCAACGATTGCGTTGGCTACTTGCATCACAACAACCCCCACGGTAGATTTGCCCACGCCAAAGTGGTTCGCGACTGACCGGTAGCTGTCTGGCGTTGCAAGCTTCCAGAGGGCTATGGCCACTCGCTTCTGGACAGTCAGGGCTGCTCGCATCCGGGTGTCATTGCGCTTCAGGGCAGGGAACAGCAACTCACAAAGTTCCAGGAAAGTCCCCTTCCGCATGCGAAAGTTTCGCAGCCACTGGGATTCATCCCAGACCTGCAGCACTATGCGGTCCCACCAGTCCGTGCTTGTTTCCCGGGCCCAGAATCGCCGTTCCACAACATCCACATGACCCATTGTCACCGTGATGTCCTCGGTACTGGGTCCCGTGCTTTCTGACAGGCCTGTGTTACTCTCAGACTTCAGGCCCTCACCGCGGTGCCGTAGCCTCCTCGCCCGATTTATCTGCATCTGCCTCTGGGAAAGGTGGATGAAAAGCTGCGAGGCGTTGACAACGGCCACAACTGCAGCGATGGTCGCAGCGGGTTCCATGCTCGCAGTGCTGTGGCGTCCGCGCTGTCACTGACCAGAAAAGTGCGCGAACTGATTTCCCGCCGGCACTTTCAGGGAGGGAGGGAGGGCGGTAGTGACGGACGGATGACGACAGTTACCCAGAAGCACCCTCGACACATTTTTTTACGCAGAAGGCATTGGCGGCTCGACCCAGAATTCCAATGGGCAGCGGGGACTGCGGGAACTGTGGGATAGCTGCCCACAATGCACCGCTTCCAATGTCGACGCTTTCCACGTTAGTGTGGACTCACAAAGTCGAATTACTGTCCTTAGTGTGGACACACACGTTCGACTTTGCAATATCGATTCCACATATTCGATTTAAGTGAAATCGAACTACTCTCGTAGTGTAGACATACCCTGAGGCTCCAATCCTACACTGAAGTCAGGGGGAGTTCAGACATGAAAAGAATGTAGTATCAAGCCATAACTGTGTGCCAAGAGCCACCAAAATCATGCACATATGAATTAGGATTAAACCACTGAGGATGAGGTGTTTGTAACATGCTCAGTATCATGCATGTTCAGACAGCATTCACAGGCTATTTCAAAATGAACGACACTACTTCACAATTCAAACAGATTCCTTCCTGGTTCAGAGGCAGCTATAGAAATTCTAACACAGTGTAACAACTGTGCTCACGTTAAATGCCATTTAGATTACACCACCACCACACCATTTACAGAAATAACGCATAAGAAAAAATCCAACTCGTTCTAAGGAGAATGCTTTGGGTTAACGAGCAAGAAGTGTTTGATCAGAGAGATCTAGAAAGCTACCCTACCATGCTACAAGGACTCGGTGCTCATGCAGCTGCTGCTCATTTTATGAGAAAAGCATTGCAGCATATCCTTTCCCTTTAGAGTATATCACCCTGCAAAGAACATTAACGTATGGTGCCAGCAATGTAGCTAGGTCTGATACCAGTCCCAGCTGTGACACAAGCACTACACATGCTTCCAGTTGCTTTAATTCCCGTAGGGATTCAGACATCTCTCTCTCACACCTACACCTCTTCAGGGTTTTTTATATATATGTTTTTTAGGGTTTTATATTACACACACACACACACGCACACACACACACGTGTGTGTGTGTATGTGTTTTAAAAATCACACACAGACACACACACCCCTTCATCATCAGCCAAAGCATTCAAATCCCTCAGATCCATGCCAGACATCCTCATCTGTAAGAGCACAAGCACCATCACACAGCGCTGCAAGGTATTAGTTCTATATTCTTTGCTGCAGCAGCACGGGGGAAGAGCAAAATAACCTTTTTAAAAGGCACCTAAGAGCTGGGGGCAGAGGGAGGAGGGCAGAGGTACTGCACAGGCACAAAGTGTGACCATCCTGGGGCAGAAGCCCACAAGATACATGCTGAGCATAAGCAAATGAGGATGAGGTAGGGGTTAGAGCTGTGGAACAAGTGTTGACAAAATGGCAAAAATTAGAGCATTCTGATGATTGCCTCTCAACTGCACTGCAATGTCACTACTTAGATAGGCAGGGTTTAAATGAGCAGCCTAGAGATGAAAGGCTCCATATCCCATTAACAACCTAACAACATCCTGTGATGCCATAATAAAATAGTCAGTCAAATGCAGTGATGATGCTGTAAATTACATCTTCTTATGCCAAAACAAGCTGTCAGCAACACAAGGACGATTTACCTCCATGGAGGGCAGATAGTCTTTCTGTTACTGTCAAATGGGATTTCTGCTGGGAACAGAGCTTTAATTTCCACTCAAGCCCCATACAAGCTGCTTTGGTCGCACAGTCTACAAAACCACTAAACCACCACACCCTCCACCTGTACTAGTCATGCATTCTTTCTAGCCAGCACTCTCCAGTTTTGGCCTTGTACCCGTTCTTTATGCCCATCCTTGCAACTGAGGTTCTGGCAACCTGGTCCTCCAGCAAAGTCTCTGATACCAATGACCTCGCCTAGGGTTCTGCAAAAAATCAGTCTGTGTACACAATTAGGGAATTTGCTTCAATGACTTTTCTACAGAAAAAAATGCAATAAGGAAGAACAATTTTATTCTGATACATGCATCTCCAAGCAATGCCAAGGGAAACACTGAACATTTCTGTCAGAGTTAATTGCTTCTACAAATATAGATTTAATGGGTATTTTAGTGAAATGAGCTACAGCCTTCTCAGCCTGAATGAAAGCTTTCACAAGAGGGGGGGGGAAGTGACATCTCCACGGATTATCTATCTAGGTTCCTTTTTGGCTCCCCATCATTCTAGTAGGTAAGAGATTAGGCTTCTATTCTGCAGAAAAATAGAAATGTCTCTGTGTAGATTTATTTTATTTCCCACATATTTGGATTGAAAATTATATAAAACTAAATTTCTGCTCTATATAGATCCCTGAATTCTATTACAAGCAGTGTTACATTATAATAAAAAAGCTCAAACTACTCATTTAGTTTCCTTCAAAAAGCACCACATACACCTTACCCAACTCTTCTGTATGCCACTGACAAAAAGTAAAACAAATTGCTGTACCATGTGCTCACGACCTCTCCCTGTCTTTGCCATGGAAATTAAATTGTTGAGAGGGCCACTGATAGAGCATCATAGCATGTTGTGACTTAAAAGAAAGACCACCCTAACCTAGTACCATGTCCCATTTTAGAGCACATTATGTCCCACAGTTAAGAGCCAGACCAGGTGTCTCATTCCTCAAGGTGACAAAGGCAGGATACGTCATATAAAGCTCTCAATAACACATTCATTTCCAGCTAGCAGCAGGCATTACAGTCAAAAAAGAAGACTAACTCCTGTCTCATCTGCAGGGCTAGTGCTACAATACGGTGCTGATAAAATGAGAAGTGATTGAAATGTCAGCAAAAGGGGAAATGAAATAGCTAATAATGAAAGGAAGGAGTAGGTGGAAAAAACCCTCTAAACAGACTGTGCAGTTGATGGAATCCCTCTTAGGCAAAGCCAAACACGTCACATTTTTATTTGAATTTCTTTATAAAACAACAAGATGGTTAACACCCTTCTTATACAAATAATCAAATCACAAAAAGAGAAAAAAGAAGAGAAGAGCTAACTCTCTCTTCCGGCCAACCGAAATACTTAAAAATCAAAAAACCACAACCTTTACTTATAATTGAGACCCCCCTTATATAAGCTGAGTCAGACAGACATCACTGCAACAGCATGAAAAAGGCTCCATAGCTAAAATGTTAGCAGATAACATCCCTCTCATCTGTTATAGGGATATCTCAAACACAAACGCTCACTTTTTTAAAAATCATATTTCTGTGAGGATTTTTATTCTCTTCTGTATGATCATTTCCTTTGGAAGGATGCTAGCCATCTTGTTCTTTGGACAATTATTAAACTGGCTGCTCATTTAATTTAGACAGTCTCTTGAAGTTCCCTTAATTTAATTTCTTTGCAGAATTTGAGTTGGAACCCATCTTCCTGTATCACTTGTATATATTTGAAAAAAATAATCCTTCTATATAAAATGTTTTTTAAAAATCAAGAGTGAAAGCTCCAGACATCACTAAAGACAAAAGTAATAAGACAAAGGCTCTGGAGAGGTTTTGAATCATAGAAGCATAGGCCTGGAAGGGACCACAATAGGTCATCTAGTCCAGTCCTCTGCATACAAGGCAGGACTGAATAACAACTAGACCTTTCCTGACAAGTGTTTGCCTAACTTGATCTTAAAAACCTCCAATGACAGAGATTCCATAACCCCCCTGGCAATTTGTTCCAGTGCTTAACTACCCTGACAGTTAGGAAGTTTTTCCTAATGTCCAACCTAAACCTCCTTTGCTGCAGTTTAAACCCACTGCTTCTTGTCCTATCCTCAGAGGTTAAGGAGAACAATTTTTCTCCCTCCTCCTTGTAACAACCTTTTATGTACCTGAAAACTGTTATGCCTTCCCCCCAGTCTTATCTTCTCCAGACTAAACAAACCCAATCTTCTCTCATAGGTCATGTTTTCTAGACCTTTAGTCATTTTTGGTGCTCTCCTCTGGACTTTCTCCAATTTGTCCACATCTTTCCTAAAATGTGGCGCACAAAACAGAACACAATACTCCAGCTGAGGTCTTATCAGAGCAGAATAGAATAGAAATACTTCTCATAGACTCATAGACTTTAAGGTCAGAAGGGACCAATATGGTCATCTAGTCTGACCCCCCGCATGATGCAGGCCACAAAAGCTGACCCCCCCACTTTCCCTTAACTCTGCTGTTGAAGTCTCCAGATCGTGATCTAAAGACTTCAAGTCGCAGAGAATTTTCCAGCTTGCGACCCCTGCCCTATGCTGCGGAGGAAGGCGAAAAACCTCCAGGGCCACTGCCAATCTACCCTGGAGGAAAATTCCTTCCCGACCCCAAATATGGGGATCAGCAGAACCCCGAGCATACAGGCAAGATTCTCTAGCCAGACCCTCATTTTACCAGCGATGGCCGTTATTGCCTAATTGATTAGAATCCCGTAATCCCATCAAACCATTCCCTCCATAAACTTATCTAGCCTAATCTTGAAGCCAGAGAGGTCTTTCGCCCCCACCGTTTCCCTCGGAAGTCTGTTCCAAAATTTCACCCCTCTGACGGTTAGAAACCTTCGTCTAATTTCAAGCCTAAATTTCCCCACGGCCAGTTTATATCCATTCGTTCTCGTGTCCACATTAGCACTGAGCTGAAATAATTCCTCTCCCTCCCTGGTATTTATCCCTTTGATATATTTAAAGAGAGCAATCATATCCCCCCTCAGCCTTCTTTTGGTTAGGCTAAACAAATCAAGCTCCTCGAGTCTCCTTTCATAGGAAAGGTTTTCCATTCCTCGGATCATCCTAGTTGCCCTTCTCTGTACCCGTTCCAGTTCATCCCTTTTAAACATAGGAGACCAGAACTGCACACAGTACTCCAAGTGAGGTCTCACCAGCGCCTTGTATAACGGAAGCAGCACCTCCCTGTCCCTACTAGAAATACCTCGCCTTATGCATCCCAAGATCGCATTAGCTTTTTTCACAGCCACGTCGCATTGCCGACTCATAGTCATCCTGCGATCAACCAGGACTCCGAGGTCCTTCTCCTCCTCAGTCACTTCTAACCTATGCGTCCCTAGCTTATAACTGAAATTCTTATTAGTCATCCCTAAATGCATCACCTTACACTTCTCACTATTAAATCTCATCCTATTACTAATACTCCAATTTACAAGGTCATCCAAGTCTCCCTGCAGAATATCCCGATCCTTCTCCGAGTTGGCAATGCCTCCCAACTTTGTGTCATCCGCAAACTTTATCAGCCCACTCCTACATTTGGTTCCGAGGTCAGTAACGAATAGATTAAATAAAATTGGACCCAGAACCGAACCTTGAGGAACCCCACTGGTGACCTCCCTCCAATCTGACAGTTCACCTTTCAGTACTACCCGCTGCAGTCTCCCCATTAACCAGTTCCTTATCCACCTCTGGATTTTCCTATCGATCCCCATCTTATCCAATTTAACCAATAATTCCTCATGCGGAACCGTATCAAACGCTTTACTAAAATCGAGGTATATTAGATCCACCGCATTTCCTTTATCTAGAAGGTCTGTTACTTTCTCAAAGAAGGAGAACAGGTTGGTTTGGCACGACCTGCCTTTTGTAAACCCATGTTGTAATTTGTCCCAATTGCCATTCACCTCAAGGTCCTTAACTACTCTCTCCTTCAAAATTTTTTCCAAGACCTTACATACTACAGAAGTTAAACTAACAGGCCTGTAGTTACCCGGGTCACTTTTTTTCCCCTTCTTGAAAATAGGAACCACATTAGCTATTCTCCAGTCCAACAGTACCACCCCCGAGTTTACAGATTCATTAAAAATTGTCGCCAAGGGGCTCGCAATATCTCGCGCCAGTTCCTTCATTATTCTAGGATGAAGATCATCCGGTCCGCCCGATTTAGTCCCGTTTAGCTGGTCAAGTTTGGCCTCCACCTCTGATACTGTAATGTCTATCCCCCCTCCTCTATTCCCCTCTGTCCTACTCCCTCTATTCCTAAACCCTTCATTAGCCTTATTAAAGACCGAAGCAAAATATTCATTTAGATATTGTGCCATGCCTAGATTATTCTTAATTTCCACTCCATCCACATTCTTCAGCGGTCCCACTTCCTCTTTCTCATGTCTTGCTTACAAAACTCCTGCTGATAAATCCCAGAATAATGTTTGCTTTTTTTGCAACAGTGTTACACTATTGATTCATATTTAGCTTGTCATAATTTAGAACCCCCAGATCCCTTTCCACGGTACTCCTTCCTAGGCGGTCATTTCCCATTTTGTATGTGTGCAATTGATTGTTCCTTTCCAACTAGTTATGCATCCACCTTATAGTACCTCCATCTAGGCTATCTTTCACTATTTTTCTTTTTATGAAAAGGTCATGCGAGACAGTAACCAAAGCATTACTAAAGTCAAGATATGTCACATCTACCGCCTCCCCCCTTCCACAAGGCTTGTTACTCTGTCAAAGAAAGCTATTAGGTTGGTTTGACATGATTTGTTCTTGACAAATCCATGCTGACTGTTACTTATCAGCTTATTATCTTCTAGGTGTTTGCAAATTGATTGCTTGATTATTTGCTCCATTATCTTTCTGGGTACTAAAGTTAACACGGCTGGTCTGTATTTCTCTGGGTTGTCCTAATTCCTAATTCCCTTGGAATAAGGACAAACCAGGGAATTAAGGACAGAAATAACCAAAATTTCATTTGGGAAAATGCAAGCTAACATAACAGAAGAAAAATAATCAGAAACCAAGATATTCAATTATTGGAAGATAAACTTGAAAAGCAGTAGTACTGAAAGAGATCTAAAGTGATAGCTGAAAGAAAATTAGACATGACTATGTTGGGGTCCACTAGGCATAGCTACCAGGTAACTCGGGAGAGCGGAAGGCCAAAGTGTCGATGAAACTCTTTTGCTCTGGGCCTATGTGAACCCCCAAACTCCATCTTGTGAACTCTCACCTACTTCTGTGCTCACTGCTTACATGCTCTGTAGCAGGCTGAAGCAGAAATGTATTGGTCAGCGTTTCTAGCAGATGGCTGCAGTTTTACTCACACTAGCAGAAATAATAGAGATAAGGAGGAGGGAAAGGAGGGGTAGTTAGTTTGCAGCCGTCTAACTCAAGGTCGCAAAGACTGGGAAAAGTTTTCTCACAAGCTTATGTAGAGCTTATTGTAACAGTTGTCTGGAAGGGAGGGGTAAGGGGGAACAGCCAGACAAAGAGATGTATGAAAACAGTTTGGAGTATAAAAGGTAAAAGTTGTTTGTATTTGTTGCACTGGATTTGAGACATGCTGGTCTCCTAGTGCCATTTCAGAGCTCTGAAATAAACTTGGCTTGCTTTCTCCCCTCGGTGTCTTTATTGGTGCCAAGCACACCGGGCGACAGACCATTGTTGTCCCCTCGAGCCCTTTAGGGCGGGCAACAACTATGCAGTGTAATATGGGAACAAAGATGATAAATCCCATTGGGTTGCATGCATAGAGGCATCAAGCCCCACACCAAGGTGATGAGTCTCTCTCAGGGCTTGTCTACACTACCGCTTAAGTTGATGTAAGTTACGTCACTCCGGGATGTTAAAAACCACCCCGAGCGACATACCTTACATCAACTTAAAGTGGTGCCTACACTATGTCAGTAAGAGACGCTCTCCCGCCACCAACATAGCTTCTGCCTCTTGTTGAGGTGGAGTAATTACATCGATGGGAGAGTGCTCTCCTGTCAACATAATGAGTTTTCACCAGATGCGCTACAGCGGTGCCAAGATGTCAGTGCAGCAACACCAATTTGGCGCGGTAATGAAGACAAGCCCTATATATAAAACTCTTGTGCAACTACATCTGTATGTTCAGTTCTGGGAACATCATTCCCATCAAGTTCTAGACCAATTGATGAGACTGCAGAAAACAACAAATATTAAAGGGCTAGAGGAACGGACTCATTAGGAAAGATTAAAATAGCAATGGATAGAACTATAGCTTTGCTAAAAGAGAACTAAAGTGAAGACACAAGAGTTTATGAAAATTTATAGTGGTAAACATGAAGAGAAAAGAAGAATTATCTATTGTGGTAGATGGGGCACAACAAATAGTAACAAGCAGGACAGTTTTTTAAAAAAGGAACAATTAGGATAAATATGGGGGGGGAGAACTGTCTAGATAGTTAGATCTTTAGGACCAAGATACAGTCTCCTAAGGAAACCCTGATTCTTATAAGCCTTTAAAACTAGGGTGGACAAAGCACTAGAAAACATACTGTAGGGAAGAGTCCCACTCCACTAGTGGATCACTTTTGTGATCCTCTAAGAGTACTGTTAAATCTAAACCAGCTTTCCTTGCTAATTCTTTACCAATTTTAAACATGAAGTATATTATATCCAGACTGCAAATCATATTATACACTTAGAGCCTACATTTGATGTGGATGTCATTTTAGATGACTACATTAAAATCTGGGTACAAATCTGGATCATTATGTTCCAGTGTTTTTACGCTAGTTATCCAAACACCTGGGCCTCATAACTGCTTTAAAGAAAACAAGAGGCTTACCTTAATTTCTGACAACTTAATCATACCTTATCTTAATTTTTAATCAGATTATATCCACCAGCAAACCAAAACATCTGACCTGTACAAGTTTGCTAATTAAACTTGAATGTGTTCCTGTCCATTAGTGAATAATTTTGCTCTCCTATTTTCCGAAGAAAGGAATTTATCCCAGTGGACTAGTTAATGCTGGGTAAAAGAGAATACCTGAAAGCAATGCTGCCCACATTCACAGGTATCCCAGTAACAGTCTAAACTAAAGAGAACCCTATCATCTCAGAGGTTCTCTAAGCTGCTAACCGGTACTAAATGAGAGTTAGTAAGCAATGTGTTAAAACTATCTATAAATAATATAAAATATGGTGGTCACCTTATCTAGATCATAAGATTCAATCAGTACATAAAATGAAAGATCCTTGTAGAAGCAAGGAAGCTTGTCTTTCTTCATTGGGTGAAGCCTTGTGCAAGTCTATGGTGCTACTATTATATAATGTGTGTCTGTGTGTGTGCGCGCGCACAAACATTATATAATAATTAGGAAAGGAAAAAAATTAAATAAGTCTTCTAACACTCCATCTCAATTTATCCAACATGAGTGTTCTGTAGTTTATCAGTTTTAGCTATTACTATTGCAATCATCACACACACAATTAATTCTAAATGAAATTTTAATGCTATAGCACTAAAGGTGGGTTAGTCCCCTTTGGGTAACAGGATACTGATACTTTCAGATATGTTTCATTGATTCAAGAGGTTTGTAGTGATGGAATCATTGTCTGCAGATTTTCTTGTACAGTGGCCTATTAAAATAATTTGATTGTCAGTCCTACAGTTAGTGGACTGGCATCCATAGCCTCACACAGCACACACCACAACTTGCCCCTTTTTGTTTAGCTCACAATGTAACAATTTATGAGTGCAGTATACTGATCAGGTTATTGTGTTTGTTGCTGTATGCATATATTGTGTTAATTCACAATCAGGTTTGTCAGAAAACATGCCCAGGAAAAGAGGGTGGTTCCTAATATTTACATCTCTGGGTGAACACATGAAGAACAATGCTGTGATAAGCTGGCTATTCCCCATTACCCACCACACCCCCAGACTTCCTAAACAGGTTTCTCCATTAATTTCTCACACAGGTGAGACTGTGGGGGGGGAGACTGACTAGAGTTTAAAGACACAGAAATCCTCTAAAGAATTCAGATGGTTAAGGGGAAGAAACTGTTCACAGGCCTTGAAAGGCTGGGGATATCTGGGAAGGTAGTCCTACTAGGGTCCCTGTAACTGGACCAGTCACCTCCCAAACACCCCTTTGTTGCCTGAGGTTGCTCTGCAGGTGTCTTACCTCGGTTTCCCCCTTTAGGCTCCTCATTAACTCACAAAAGGTTTCTCTGTTCAGTAATACCCCACCGCAGAGTCCAGTTTTATTGGCATAAAATTCAAAATAAACACAAGAAAGTCTTCTCCCCAGCCTTAACCTGGGCACAGCCCCTGCTCCCTGAGGTACTGTCTCAAAATTCTCCTGGCGTCTCATGGCCTTCCCTGCTTTAGCAGACGACTCCAATCCCTTCCTAGCTGGACCATCTCCACCACTCTCAGACTCTCACTTTCTGCAGTTCCTCCACAACTTCCTGAGCATCCTCCCCATGCAGCTTCCTACTGCTCTTACAGGGCATTCACCGGAGCCTATTTAGTAACTAGGGTTGGCTGCCCCTAGGTCTCTAGCCCTTAAAGAAGCAAGCCACCCTGTTATAGTCCCCATGTGAAAGATGGAAAGACTTTTGGTAAAATAGGGGTGTGTGTGTGTGTGTGTGTGTGTGTGTGTGTGTGTGTGTGTGTGTG
>NW_020664561.1:50666728-50685943 GCF_002925995.2 Terrapene triunguis
TGTGTGTGTGTGTGTGTGTGTGTGTGTGTGTGTGTGTGTGTGTGTGTCTTTTGTTGTTTTAATCCTTTTTTCCTGTTATGTTGTGTTCCTACTGTTAATATTAAATCATACTTTGTTTTAAGAAAGCTGTTTGGGCCACAGTATTCACTGCTGGTCACCGCTCCTGAAGGGAAGAACTGCAGGTACCAAGTCCAGTCACGTCTGCTGAGCAATCACAACTAGTACACAGGAGGGCTGTAGCTAGAGAACTGCAGGATTCCACCCCAGAAACATGAAGGCTTGAGTCCTAAAACTTGGAGGGGGTGCACTTAGAGAGAGATCACAGAAGAGTGAGAGGTGCAGCTAGCCCTGAACGGTGACAGTATGTTTTACAGATCACCTGGGACAAATGCAACAGATGGTGTCACTCTGGAACTTTGGAACTGTGCCATGAATTTGTGACTCATGCCCCATTTTGGTTGAAGTGGGCCAGACCTCTCAAGTGTACCAGATTTTGCAGGATGTGTCCTTTTTTAAAAAACTGAGTTAGGCTGCCTGTTCCCCTGTACTGTGAAAGCAGCTAATGTTTTACAAGGAAAATGCTGAAAAGCCAGGACACTGAATCACACCTCTACTGACTGCTTATATTACCATGGACTTCACAGGCCTTAGCACCGACTCAGTGTACAAAGCCTGCTAGTGACTCATGTGGGGGAGACTTTGAATGTGAAACACCCTGGTGAAGCAGGGTAGGGAAGATTATGCTTTTGCTGCTCATGCTGTACTAGTTCTGTGGATTAACAAAGGATTTTGATGAACAGGGCTGTTAATCTGGCTGCTCTCATATCCTAAATTCACCCCATCCCCAAACTTTCACAGAAAGCAGGAAAAAACTGTTTAGAAAAGTACA
Organism: Terrapene triunguis; assembly: GCF_002925995.2. Lineage (NCBI taxonomy): Eukaryota > Metazoa > Chordata > Testudines > Emydidae > Terrapene > Terrapene triunguis. The sequence continues at coordinate 50,667,618 of NW_020664561.1, forward strand.
CAATCTTTCCTTAATTGCCAGTAGTAGTAACCAAGAACCATGTCATGCAGTTAAGAACCAATATTGATCGTAGCACAAACTGCTCATGCTTACTGGTTCAAAAAGCTAGAGTGGATGATCAGAGATTAAAAAACAAACAAAAAAAAACCAGAAACCTGAATAGAGAAGCTTTACCAAGGAAAGGATTGGGATGAGGGAGATTATCTGATCACAGATGTAATTACATCATTTGTCAGCTGGGATCACATTCAAACCATCCAATTCTGTTAATGATCATCAGGCCTCAGATGGTGAACTAGATAACAGTATGGGGGGTAATTTTCAGTCTGAAAAGTGAAAGTTATGGGGCCATTTCTGCCCTCAGACACAAAGGTGTGAATCCTATTGAAGGAAATGGGAGTTATACAGGGCACTAAAGGCAAATATAGCCTCATATTTACATTGGTCAAGGATTAATTGTCTAGGTGTCAATTGCTATTTATACATTATTTAGAGTTTCTGTATTTTATTTTAAACAACAAAGTAAATTAAAAAGGTGAACATATTTAGCCCTTTAAAACAGATTGCTTAGGTGGTGACTAAGTGCATGGAAGTCACTGATCACTCACTGCATAGTGTCAGTATATGCAATATTGCTGCTATGCTATCAATTTATTGACAATGCATATTTGTAAATGCTATAACACTAAAGATATATATGCAACGAATAATGATGTAATGGTGTACAAAGGTACACTATACATAAGTATTTGCATAGATTACAAACCACTAAAAAAAAAAAAAAAAAAATCTTCATTTCGTTAACGTGGCCAAATATTCTGACATTGTTACAAACAAGACAATGTCTTGTACAGTGGATTCATTCAATCACACATCTCCTCTCCTCACTAACCCAAACAGAAAGCAACTGCTGGGCTGAGAAAGACCATAAAATCTTCCTGCCATTAATGCTAGTTTTTTCTGGACTGAACCCTGGGATGTACCATGGGATTTTAGCTGTATCACGGTAATTGACTTCGATAGGACTTTGACCAGCTAAATGCACACAATTCTTTGAAAATGTAGGGGCAAGAATTTCCTAATCCATAATACTAATCCCTATTTTGAATGTTTGAAGGACAGCAAAAACTGATTGCCACTTTCTATTCCTTTTTGCCCATTCTGATTAGATCTACAACCACTTTTGTTGTTTGTGTTAAAGTCAGCTCCATTGAAATCCACTTCGTCAACCAAAATGTTATTCCATTATGATTTTTGCAAAACAAATGTTTCATGGCTGAAAGCATCAGCATAATAAAACAACAACAATTATATTTTGGTCACCGTCGGTGAGCATGGCACTGTTCAAGCCAAACATAATGACAGTCCCCATCCAAAAGTGCTTATAGTCTAAAGAAACAGAAAAGGCAGGACGCCCTGGGCATTGGCTTGATTTTAATATTGCTGTAATAAACTCTTGTGGGAATTGCAGGACGGTTAATAATACTTCACAATTGTCAAACTAGAGTATTGACTGTTTTGATATATCCTTTTTCAAGCTTGCTTTAAAACTTATACATTATAATTGACAGCCTAAGAGTCTATATACCAGAGCTGTTGTTTCAAGCAGTCAGCCATTTGTGCAAAGGAATAAAATTGTACACAGTTGTCATCATCTACTGATAGATTAATCCAATGCTTCCTTTCAAAATGGAGTTTTAAATAAACAGCAGGACACATATTAAGAAAAAAAAACTGTCAAATGATGGGGCACAATGCAGAGCCAAATTGAGAACTTAAGGGAAACATCTCAGCTCACATTATTACTAGTTAAATTATCCTTTGTTAACACCCAGCCTTGACTTCCATTAAGAGGTTTCTTACTGTGATTTCACAAAGGTTAACAGGATTGCAAAGACTCATCTTTTCTCTGGCAACCTAATTATTAAAACTGAGAATAACAAAGTTAGTCTATTCCCAGAATTCCCGTAACTCTTTGATCTCTAGCAGAAGGTACAATTATACTGTCATTGGTCTTCATCTGCTTCAAATTATGATGGGAAAAATCAATACTAATTTGAACATAATATTACATTGCTTTCTGACAGTAGGCTTAATCTTCTCTGCAGAGCTACAATGAAACACATAAGCAATTTTTTTCCAGTATTACCGCTAGGAAAATATGATCATGTTTTACCTAGGAGACTTTCAGGCACAGATACAAATAATCTGGGTGGAGGAAACTTGCAAAAAAACCCAACACTTTCCATTTTCTTCAATATGTTAATGATTTTTTAAATCTTATATTTGTAAAACAGATCGCCTGGTCAAAAGCAAATCATGTTTTTAAAAATCAGTTTTGACAAACACAAAGGATGCAGTTTAATAGTCTTACATACCATTGTGTTCAAGATTTCCAAGAGAATTATTTGGGAAAGAGAAGCATACTATTAAACCAGGCAATTTATACTCTCTTCCTCTGTGTGCAACTAACTAGCACAGGCTTCCCATTCTCCAATGTGGAGCCAAAAAGCATACAGTGAGCAAGCCACTGTTATCAATTATGTGTTTAAAAAGGAAAAACTACGCTTATTTAGGAATATTTAAAAAAAACAACAACAGTGGGATGGGAAATACATTGCGTTCATAACCTGCCTTTGTTTGTTAGAAGTCTCATCATAGTCCACATGTGTGAGTATCACAAAAAAAGTAATTGCATAATTCAGCAAGCCTGGCTAGTCTCTGCAGATAACACCATGGACTGGAACAATTCGAGTGTTCCAGGTCAGACAGGATTAAATTACATTGGCCAAGTTGTGTGAGGAAGCGTGTTCTGTGCCAGCTCATGTAGCCCTTGGCTCAAGCCAATGACTTAATCTTTCATTTGGAGAAACTTACTCAAACTATTTTTTTTTTTAAACAGAAAAAGGGACATTGTTAAAGTCTTCAAAAGTGTTGTATTTGCACTCTGTCTGTTTAGGCAGGATTTTTCTCTGCTGTACAGTGGTTAGGACCCAATCTCCTGAATACATACCCAAGCAAACAGTCCTGTTATTTTTGGGACCAGCGCTGTCAGGCTTGCTAAAGCAGAGTAGTATCTTAGGGTATGTCTACACTACGAGAGTAGTTCGATTTTAGTTAAATCGAATATGTGCAATCGATATTAGAAAGTCGAACGTGTGTGTCCACACTAAGGACAGTAATTCGACTTTGTCAGTCCACACTACCAGGGAAAGCGTCGACATTGGAAGCAGTGCACTGTGGGCAGCTATCCCACAGTTCCCACAGTCCCCGCTGCCCATTGGAATTCTGGGTCGAGCCCCCAATGCCTTCTAGGGGAAAAAAATGTCTCGAGGGTGCTTTTGGGTAACTGTCGTCATCCAATCGTCACTCCCGCCCTCCCTCCCTCCTTGAAAGCGCCGGCGGGAAATCAGTTCGCGCACTTTTCTGGTCAGTGACAGCGCGGACGCCACAGCACCGCGAGCATGGATCCCGCTGCGACCATCGCTGCAGTTGTGGCCGTTGTCAACGCCTCGCAGCTCATCATGCACCTTTCACAGAGGCAGATAGAGAGAAATCAGGCGAGGAGGCTACGGCAGCGGAGTGAGGACCTGAACTCCGAGAGTAGCACACGCCTGTCAGAAACCACGACACCCAGCGCCGAGGACATCACGTTTGCAATGGGGCATGTAGATTTTGTTGAACGGCGATTCTGGGCCCGGGAAACAAGCACGGACTGGTGGGACCGCATAGTGCTTCAGGTCTGGGATGAATCCCAGTGGCTGCGAAACTTTCGCATGCGGAAGGGGACTTTCCTGGAACTTTGTGAGTTGCTGTCCCCTGCCCTGAAGCGCAAGGACACCCGCATGCGAGCAGCCCTGACTGGTATTTACTTGGAGAAGCTTACTGACTGGCTGTGATCTCAGCGAAACCAATATCCCCATCGTTATAGCAGCTTGCTGCGTGCTCCACAATCTCTGAGAGAGCAAGGGGGAGACCTTTATGGCGGGGTGGGAGGTTGAGGCAAATAGCCTGGCTGCTGATTACGCCCAGCCAGACAGCCGGGCGATTAGAAGATCCCAGCGGGACGCGCTGTGCATCCGGGAGGCTTTGAAAGCCAGTTCCAGGACTGAGCAGGGTACCCAGTGACTTTTAAGTTTGTGGACACAGAAGCTGAACTTGCCCCCGTTTCTTTACCCAGTTACCCCCTTCACCCCCTTCCCAAAAAATAAAATCTGTTCTGTTTTGCTAATGAACACCGTTGTCTTCATTACTGTTTTCGCGGGAATGTTTTAAACCTGGGTTTAGTGTTGTGATGCTAATGATGCTTCTAAACTGCCCTCCCCCGCCACAAAGTCACAGAGCAACCCCGCCCCCCCCCCCCACAGAACATGAAAGCCACCTCCCAGACTGACCAGGGTTACTAGTCACTGCACTGTGTATGTGCCCTGCTGCTGGGCCTGCCCCCTGCTAAAGGTGACTGTCCTCTCTAATTACCAAGCCCCTTCCCCCCCCTTCAGACAGACTCTCCTCCAAAAGAAGAGGATGGAAACAGTAATGAACAGAAACGTATTTTTTATTAACAACCACACATGGAACGGGGGGGTGAAACTTGGACGGGGTCTTGTGTGAGGCGGGTAGGAAAGGACTTTTCAGATTTTGGGGAATGAGAGCCTTCTACTGCTATAGCTGTCCGCTGGGGTGGAGTGAAAGTTTTCACGGCCCCTGCTGCCCCTCCGTGTTTGGACTTTGGGTGAGGGGGGTATGGGACTTCGTGGCGGGGCAGGGCGGTTAGAGAGAGACTGCAGCGGGGCTCTCTCCTCCTGCCTCCGGTCCTGCAGAACATCCACAAGGCGGCGGAGCGTGTCCGTTTGCTCCCTCATTAGTCCAAGCAGCGTTTGAGTCGCCTGCTGGTCCTCCTGTCGCCACCTCTCCTCCCGTTCCATGTTTGCCCGGTGCATTTGGGACAAGTTCTCCCTCCACTGTGTCTGCTGGGCTGCCTGTGCTCGGGAGCATCCCATTAGCTCAGCAAACATGTCTTCCCGTCTCCTCTTCTTCCTCCTCCTAATGTGCGCTAGCCTCTGGGCAGATGTGGCTGTGGGAATTGGAAAAAGGGAGTGAATTCCTGAGACAGATCAATGTATCTGTGAACAGAGAACATAGTCTTTCTCTGTGAACAAGACCATGCAGAGCACCTATCACACGCGCACTGAGGACAAGGTCGAATTTTCGGCCCTCGCCTACAGTGCCTGCGGTCTTGCTGTGGCGAGCTGAGGAGCGGGGCAGGACACCGGACTTTGTCTAGCTGGCAAACATGGTAAGCCGTAGACTTGTGGCTGCTTAAAACTTTAAGAGTGGCACTGGCCTCCTTTCACATAGAAAGCAATGCGAGTCTCTGCTGGCAGCAATCCTGCAAGCATGAACTCTGCCCCTGTCCCAGCCCCTCGCGGCTGTAAACCGCGTGGCTGTAAACCAGCGGTTGCAGTTCTGTAAAGGAACGGGCAAGCAGTCCCAATATTAACTTTCCCCTACCTAATTCAAAGCAGGGCGTCATGCCAGACATCACCCTCCTGAGGGTCTCGGAGAGCCAGAAGGAGAAGATGCTTCGGGACAGCCTGCAGAAACCGGGGCCATTTGCTGCTATGCTGTGCAAGGCCATGATCCCCGAATACCTGCTGGCGTTGTGGCAGGGAAACGTGTCATACCACGGGGGGCCTAATAAGCTCTCCCTGCCAAAGAACTTGATAATTAGGCTGGAAAGACACCTGCAGGAGGCCTATGAGGAGTTCTCCCCGGGGGATCTCGCCTCTATCCCCGGACACATCGACCAGTTTTTGGGTTAGGTGCCCTTGGAGGGACAAAAGAGTGGAGCGTCTTGGGCAGTGTAATCATGAAGCGGACATTGTTGAATTTTCTTAAAATGGTTCGGACTATACATTGAAGCGGCCAAAGACACAGTAATCATGATACCCTTTGTTCAGATTCCCCTTTTTGTTGCACTTTCCTGTTTACATGTTTAGAAGCACTTTACCCATTGTTAATATTTCAAATCTTCCTGTTCTGTTATAAATAAAAGTTTACATACTTGAAAGCACTTTAGCTATTGTTAATATTTAAAATATGCAAGTTCTGTTATAAATAAATGTTAAGATATTTAAAACACTTACTGCTTGATCCTTCCCCTGAATCTGTGTCTGGGGTAACGGCGGGGGACGGTTGGTAGGGGATCTCTGTGAGGGTGATGAAGAGCTCCTGGCTGTCGGGGAAATCAGCGGTGCCAGCGCTGTCGACTGCCTCGTCCTCCTCATCTCCTTCTTCATCTTCCCCGTCCGCTAACATGTCGGAGGAACCGGCCGCGGACAATATCCCATCCTCAGAGTCCACGGTCAGGGGTGGGGTAGTGGTGGCGGCCGCACCTAGGATGGAATGCAGTGCCTCGTAGAAACGGGATGTGTGGGGCTGGGATCCGGAGCGTCCGTTTGCCTCTTTGGTTTTTTGGTAGCCTTGTCTCAGCTCCTTGATTTTCACGCGGCACTGCGTTGCATCTTGGCTGTATCCTCTCTCTGCCATGGCTTTAAGAGATCTTCTCGTAGATCTTTGCATTTCGTCTTTTGGAGCGCAGCTCGGCAAGCACGGACTCATCTCCCCACACAGCGATGAGATCCAAGACTTCCCGATCAGTCCATGCTGGGGCCCTCTTTCTAGTCTGGGATTGCACGGCCATCTCTGCTGGAGACCTCTGCATCTTTGCCACTGCTGCTGAGCTCGCCACGGTGTCCAAACAGGAAATGAGATTCAAACTGCCCAGACAGGAAAAGGAATTCAAATTTTCCCGGGGCTTTTCCTGTGTGGCTGGTCAGAGCATCCGAGCTCGGACTGCTGTCCAGAGCGTCAACAGAGTGGTGCACTGTGGGATAGCTCCCGGAGCTATTAGCGTCGATTTCCATCCACACCTAGCCTAATTCGATTTGGCCATTTCGAATTTAGCGCTACTCCTCTCGTTGGGGAGGATTACAGAAATCGATTTAAAGAGAGCTCTATGTCGAACTAAATGGCCTCGTGGTGTGGACGGGTGCAGGGTTAAGTCGATGTAACGGCGCTAAAGTCGACATAAACGCCTAGTCCTCCTCATCTCAGCCTTAGTCTACTGTAGTCCCATTGTTTTCAGATGGTATTTTTTTAAAACAATAGCGCTATTTGTAGAGCAAGGTACTATTCTTGTGTGGAAGGGCAGCACAACCAGACATACATTTACCAAGAAAGAGCACCCCCTAAAATTACCATAGTTCCAAAATGTTTGTTCAACAACAACTGAGTTCTTAAAACTTCCAATTTTTCTTCCTTTGAACAAGATATGTTCCTTTACTTAGAAAGAAAACTGGGAAAAAGAAAAGGTAAAAATATGACATGAGAATTGGAGGAGATTCACGGGAATTTGTGTCCGAAGAAGACTACTTTTGGAGCACATCCTTGGAGTCACTATACCTGAAAGAGGCCCACGGAAGTCAATGGGAATTTTACTGTATAAGGGCTGCAGAAGCAAATCCAAAGCAGTTAGAAAGTGCACTGATATTATAGTGACTAGTGCCACAGACATTCCTATAAACTAAAATAACTTTCAGAATTTGGGCACCCCTCAAAAACATCACTGCTAGTAAAGTCAGCACAGATAACCTTTCAGTCTAAGGAAGGACGTACATACCCTTAAGAATGTTTTTTGACTCAATCCTACATTCCTTGCATTCAGGCAAAACTCCCATAGAAATCAATAGAAGTTTTGCTTGAGTAAGGGCTATACCACCGGGACATTTTCTTGGTACTGTTCCATATACCTAATAAACCAAGAAGCACATTAAGGCAAGGAAAGGCTTTCGTTTATGTATGGAAAAATAGAACTCTAGTTTTAATTGAAGCTGCAGGGTGGTATACCACGTCAGAGTGGCCTTTGCTCATGCTCAGACCCTTATGATCTCATCAAATTCCCTACAAAGGTTGTGGAATCTCAGTCACTGGAGGTTTTTAAGAGCAGGTTAGACAAACACCTGTCAGCAATGGTCTAGTTATTACTTAGTCCTGCCTTGAGTGCAGGGGACTGCACTAGATGACCTATTGAGATCCCTTCCAATCCTACACTTCTATGATTTTATGTCCAAGGCGTACAAAAACTGTGATGAATAGCTTTTACTTCCTGGTACTGATGCAGTTCCATTGGCCAATTAAATAAACTGCTTCAATACTGACTGAGAGACCTGGTATTTTGTCTTTCTCGCCACTTGAAAAAGATGTAAGAAATACCTAAAAAGAGGAAAGGCAAGTAACGCACAGTTTCAAGACAAACAGCTCCTACTCTTCATCTCATCACTCACCTGTTGCCTCTGCTCACCAGGAACGAGAGGTCTATTGTTGACCAATCCTGCTTTCATACACAGGGGGTACTACATGTTGCCCTTAGGACTAAATCTGGTCTTGTGCTCATGAAGAGGGGGGGGGGAAACTCAGGGAAGGACATCTCCATATCTCAACAGTTTTCAGCTATGTTAGGTACTGTTATAAAGAGGACGGTGATCAATTATTTTCCGAAGGTAGGACAAGAAGTAATGGGCTTAATCAGCAGCAAGGGAGATTTGGGGTAGATATTAGGAAAAATGTTCTAAATAGAAGAGCAGTTAAGCTCTGGAATAGGCTTCCAAGTGGGGGACTGGAGTTTTTAAAAAAACAGGTTGGACAAACATCTGTCAGGGATGGTCTATGTTTACTTAGTTCTGCCTCAGGCTATGTCTGCACTACCACTTATGTCAGAAAAATTTATGTCACTCAGGGGTGTGAATATTCCACATAAGTTGGAGGGAGAGCTTCTCCTGCTGACGTAGCTGCCTCCGCTCGTTGAGTGTGGATTAATTATGTTGACAGGAGAGCTCTGTCAACTTCGGCATAGAGGGGCTACACAAGAGATCTTACAGCGGCGCAGCTGCATTGGTATGGCTGCGCCACTGTAAGCTCTCTAGTGTAGACATAGCCAGAGTGCGGGGGGCTGGACTTGATGACTTCTTGAGAACCCTTCTAGCCCTACATTTCACTGATAGTTGTAAAATGAGTGCTAAGGAGTACACCATGACCTCAGACAGAGCACGATCTATGGACTAAAGGCTCTATAAATCTATTTATGCTCACTAAGGATCATTTCCCTACAACTCTGCCTGCCTGACACATCACTTATTGTTAATAGAACACTCTGGATTTGTTTTTTAGGGTCACAGATGGATATAGCCTTCCAAGGGGAGCAGTGGAGGCAAAAGACATATCTGGCTTCAAGACTAAGCTTGATAAATTTATGGAGGGGATAGTAGGATAGCCTAATTTTGGCAATTAATTGATCTTTGACTATTAGCGGTAAATATGCCCAATGGCCTGTGATGGGACACTAGATAGGGTGGGATCTGAGTTACAAAGAGAATTCTTTCTTGTGTGTCTGCCTGGTGAGTCTTGCCCACATGCTCAGGGTTTAACTGATCGCCATATTTGGGGTTGGGAAGGAATTTTCCTACAGGGCAGATTGGCAGAGGCCCAGGGGGTTTTTCGCCTTCCTCTGCAGCGTGGGGCACGGGTCACTTGCTGGAGGATTCTCTGCACTTTGAAGTCTTTAAACCACAGGTTGAGGACTTCAATAGCTCAGACATAGGTCAGGGGTTTGTTACAGGAGTGGATGGGTGAGATTCTGTGGCCTGCATTGTGCAGGAGGTCAGACTAGAAGATCATAATGGTCCCTTCTGACCTTAAAGTCTATGAGTCTACACAGAAGTAGCTATTAACACAGATGTAGGCATAATCCTCAACATCACTTTACACAACCATGCATTTAAAACTACTGAGTATAAACTGGAAAATATACTTGGTTTTTCATTCAAAAGGTGGCTGCATTTCAGTGGTGGGTAAATTGTTTCCGCAGCCATTTCACTTTGGGCTCTAAGCTCACATCTCAACACCTGTCTATATATGACCACCAAATAGTATCAAAAAGCTGAGAACACTTTTCACCCACAGCTCTCACAGCTCTCTATAAATTAGCTCCATTTTATAGTGGGAACACTGAAGCAGAGAGAGATATTAAGTGACTTGCCCAAAGGTCACACAGCAGATCAGTGGCAGATCTGGGAATAAAAGTAGGGAATCGGCTATGCACACTTTTGTGCAAGGATATCCAAAAGAAAAGTACAAGGGTATAAATATATAAAGCCAGGAAAGAGAACATCTTAAAACATACCCCTCTTCATAGTCTGTCAATTGTTTTTTTAAGGAGTAGTCACAGTCTGAGGTTTCAAAAATATAACTGTCTTCCATTTGAAATCAAGGAGATACAAGCTGTCTGAGATGATGGTTGTCAGGAGGCTTCAACTCCATTTCAAAACTCGTGACTCAGAGCATTTCAGATAATACTCCCACTAGCAAGAGAAGTGATTCATTAGAAGATTCTGCCGGTCAGAAATTTCCCTTTTCCTACAGGAATCTACAGTAGTTAAGATTTAAACTGTACAATCTCTCACTTGGGTTTTGGAGTACTAAAGTGAGATGTTATTGGGTAGATGCAGAATGCTGAAATCAGAATCCAGAATTATCTTAATTATCGCATACTAATAAACCTGTTGCTATGAAGCAGTCTGTTTATTCCTAAAGAGCCACTAAAATCGACAAGTCTAAAATTTTGTACATGTGGGCTTCCTATCTCATCTGTATGCAAAGACTATTTAAATTGGCCGAGCCCCCCGGTATGGGGGAGGATGGCCATCAGAAGCATACAGAGCCTCTGGCATGTGACAGAGGTGGGAAAGGAGGGGGCACAAAGAGACCCTGCCATGGTAGCGAAGGGGGGAATGGTAGGGAAGAAGAAATGAGGAGTACATATGGCACCTGCCATGGGGAAAGAGGGAAGGGGAGAGAATGGAGGATTCCACCATGGTACTTTTACAGCAGCGCCACGCCCCATTTAAAGTCGGGTGGTCTGCTTGTGTCAAGCACCTTGCAGGACTAAGGCCTAAGAAACCAGCTTGTACAACATGCTTCTTTCCAGAAAGTAGCATTTTACATCCTCACTATCTCCTGAGGTTGTGAATCATAACCACCATAATTAGTATATGAGGTTTGTTTTCAATGTGCAGTGGAAACGGGATTATTTCTTAAAACCCCATATCATTAGAGAAACAGAGGAAACTAGGAAAAAGCAATTAAGGTGACCTTGTATTTGCAAGCCAGCAAACAGTGCTGGATCAATGACCACCATCATCAGAGCTCTGTTATACAGAAATTAAAAACAGCTGCAACGATACTGCCACACGATCTAAATGTCAATAAAAAATAATCTCAGTGCTAGAGAGCAGAAAAATGAAAACAGTGACAGAATGTAATTAATTAAAAAAGAAATCTTTAGTCAAATATAAAAATTGTATATTATTTTCATTGGAAAAAAAAAATCTTACTAAGCTGGCTGCTTCTGCCATTCTTAATACTGGAGATGTTCTCAATTAGCCATGGGAAAGAGCATCTCCATCAAAACATTTCCTTCCAAATACGTTCTTACATTTTTTATTTTGAATGAGCAAGTTATATCAAGAGTTTTAGACAGAGTCTGAGCCAGCACTTCTTACTCAGACAAACTCCAATGAAAGATCATGTAATTATGAGGCAAGTGTAATCTTTAGGAACCGTGTGCTCTCTCTTTTAGACAAAAACAGTGTTACTGGTTTTCTTAGTACTAATAAATATCTTCCCTTCAAATTCTGACATTTTATTTACTACAAGCAAAAGACAGACTTACATTACTCTGGATTTAAGCTTGACAGTATCTGTCATTTCAACCAAAAAATACTTATGGGAACATTTTAGTTTTCTCAAAAAACAAAAAAACTGTTATAATAGACGGAGATGGTAGAACCATCTATTAAGGTTGCTCAACATTTCCCATTACTTATAATTTTGCAAAAATTTAACCATTAAGTCTGAAATTTGCCTTGGGATTTTTTTATTTTGTTGTTTGTTTTAAATTTCAGCCAGTTCAGTTATTTCAGAGAACAAGCTTAGTGAAGATACATCGTTTTTGCCACTTTCTTTGAGACACTCTAGTGTCTGCACACTTTGGAGCAGAGACTCGAAATATGGTTGGGAGGCAGCCTTTGTGTCAGGAATGTGCCTGTGAAAATCTTGGCCAAATTTGGCCAAGTTAGAAGACTCTGAAAAATTGCAGTTCACATATATTTAGTAGAAACTTGATAGAGCTTCACAGCTAAATCTCCAAAGATTACTTTGGCACTGATTATGCTCCAGTCTGGAGTTGAGCAGGACTTTCTCTGCAATTGCAGCTCTGGGCAGCTGCGGGAAATGCTGGGGCCAGGCACCAAACAGAAGGGATGTAAGCTGTCTTTCCTATTCTCTCAATGTCCAGGCAGTGTGGAGGAGGAGGAAACTGCCTGATTTGAATTAAGAGGGCACAGGAGCTGAACCAGGGGTTGCAGGGATTCGGATATATGCTGGGCAAGGAGACTGGGACCAGGAGTTAGATAAAAGGAGACTGAGAACTGGGAGGGTGACAGAGGATTCATAGATTGTAAAGGCCAGAAGGGGCCATTAGATCATCCAATCTGACTTCAGAGGACATTGGAACTAGCTAGGCAAGGAGGCTAAGATAAAAAGGGGAGGGGAGGAGATTGGATAAGGAGCCCAGTTATGACCACCAGTAAACATTTTGGTTTAAATGACTTGCCTATCATATAGCATCTTTATGGCAGAGGCAGTGTTAGAATCCAGTCCTCCATGGTGTCATTCAATTGCCTTAACCAAAAAGACAATCATTTATCTTCCTGCAGTCCCCTGCCTCCTTCACTATACACTTCCCAACTTCTGCCACACACAAAAACCCGAGTAACCCGAGGGAAAAAAAAAAAAAAACAACACAGGTTCCATCAGGTGGATCTATGCTGGTGAACCATGTGGTGGTAGTCATGTGAGAACCTTCAGATCCACAGTATCCAGACTGCTCCTACTTGAGCTAACAAAGTAATTGACAGCAACAGTGGGTTGTAATCCTCTGTGTGGGCTTGCCACTAGAAGAAGAGGAGGCACATTTTGGCAGTGAATTTCACAGCTGTTTACTGACAGAAGAGGGAGGCTGAGAGGCATGAATCCTATACTAAGTTCTCAGGGGAATGTGTTCTATTGGTTACAGACCCTTCTGGTCTTGCCCCACCAAGACTGACCCCTCCGTTTTGTCCTTGGTTAGCCTCTCCTCCCCTGGTACCTTCTCAGACCCAGTTCCTCATCTTCCCCAGTTCCTCAGCCCCAGTCTCCCCCTGGTTGTCTCCTCCATCTCCTCATTGCCGCATGCATGCCAGCAAGGGGGAAACTGAGACCACAGATTGATGTAGAGGAAGAGAGAGACCTTGCTCTCAGCTCCCCAGTGACACAGCTGTCCCAATCTTTCAGGAAGAACAATAGCTGGGAAAATCCTGCTCAGCCCTGTTACCCTCTAGACTGGAGCATGCTCAGTGCAGATGGAATCTTCACAGAATGTAACTGTCCAACGCCAATAAATCTACTGAGTATGAGTGAACTCAGATTTTTAGAGGGATGTCAAAAACTACATCTGTGACACCAAGGCAAGCCGCTGCCAAATTTCAATTACTTGCTCCAAAGCATGGAGATACTAATGTTTCTCAATGAAAAGGTTGTAAGAATTTTCTTTTAGCATGGGCAAAACAAGATATTTCCCCCTTAACCTCATTCTCAGAAATGGCTGAAACACTTTTGCTGAAATTTTCAAAAAAAAAAAAAAAAAAAAAAATCCATCCTGGGGATGACACCTGGTATGGAAACTTCAGCCTAAGCGATTTAAGTCTGGCAAAATTATAAAAGCAATTGAAAACAGGGTCTTATAATGGGATGTGTCAGGCAATCTTAACTATAGGTATTGCTACCTGAGCCAGCTATAATTAAATACATATATTATGTCAAATAAGATCTTTGGGATTGCCAAAGTGAGACAGATATCAAGTAATATTGATTTTTTTATTAAAATTTAAAGATGGTACAGAAAAAAGCAGCATCTTTACCTTTGTTATGATGAAGCAAATATATTATTTTAAATTAACTTTTTAGAGGGATTGATTTTGGCCTCAAATGCTGAAGTTCTAGTAGCTGTACCTTTTGTACAGAAACTCTGTTTTCAGGCAATTATCACCATGGTAATCCTTCATACTAATCTTACCTTTGGGGGGAAAATATGGCACTGCTTGTTCCAATACAGAAAAGTCAAAACAGCAGCATGTGGCAGAAATAAAGTGATCTCTTTATCCCAGGAGACATCAGCCTACAAATGCTATGAATTACAAAGGTGGCACAATATTTTTGTAAGCTTCTCTGTTTCTTTCCCTGATGCACTGCCGTTCAGGCAGAGGAATGTGTATCTTTGCCTGAGCAGGGAAGTAGAATTTTCTTCTGGGCAACTGAAATGCCAGATTTCAAAAGGAGGGAAAAGTAAAGGAATTGGAGAATTTTGAATGGTCTGTGCGCCTCATAGGTATGCAATAGAAAAGTAACCCTTTACACATAGGAGGCCTGATCTTGCTGATGGCATGATGTCAGTGAGGAAACTTCCATTGTTTTCAACAGATGCAAGATTGAGCCCAGGCACGCAACAGAAACACTGTCCATTGCACCAAAAGTGTGGGGATAGGGACTGAGGAGGAAGAGAATGAGAGTACACTCAGGCTTCTCCAAAAGTCTCAAGTTCCATGTCATCTGTGTATGGGGACTATTACTTCATTGCATGCTTGAACAATTACTGTAATTGCCATGGAAAAATTCTCCTCATGCCACACACACTCAGACACCCCTTTGTAGAATGGAAAAATCCTCAAACCCACTAATTTTTATAACGATTAAAAGCAACTGGAGGCTTTAGCCACACAACTCCCATTGAAACTAATGGAAGTGGTGCATCTGAATGTCCCAGGCAGTTTTGAAAATCTTAACCTCAGTTTCTGAAAGCAACGTATATAAATAATTTTAGGAATCTATAAATAGCTTGTAATTCAGTTAAAACAATCTTCTGCCTGACATAGGGCTAATACACACACACACACACACACAAACAAACCAATGGCAAAAGATAGGCCTGCCTGAAGCCAGAAGGGACTTCTTGTGCATGTAGTGCAAGTTGGTGGCTGTACTGGAGAAAATTCTTGGGCAAGAGGAGATGCTACTGAGAATCGGAGAGGCTGAGGGAGTTCCTAGACAGCCAGGTTCAGGAAACACCAGTTCAAGGAAGAAAGGAGCTGGCAATAAAGGAGTCAGAGAGAGAAGAAGTCAGAGGAGAGGCCTGGCAATTCATAATGACCAGAGGCAAGAGGTGAAGGTGGCATCCTACACCGCTGGAGAAAGACAAGGTGGCCATGAGAGAGAAAAGGACAAGGAAGAATTTCACAGAACTAGAAGTTTACAAAAGATATCAGGTCCTCAACATGTAAACTGAAGAAGAGACTTCTCAAGATCCAGCCAAAGAAATGGAGAGATGTACACCTGTCGATGGCAGCTCAGCCCAACTGTAAGAAAATCAAGCTTGTGCACAAAGAGTTCTCCAAGCATCCAAGAAAAACAGACTATCTTTGTGGAGATTCAATACTCAGGAGAATCATAAGAGCATTCTGCAAAAGACAGGCAGATGGTGTGCTGCCTTCCCAGAGTGAAGACATGAGCCATCACTCTAAGACTGGTTTTGAAGTTGATGTGAAAGGATGCACTGCTGATGGTTCATATCAGCATTAAAAACACTGTGCCACAGGATATCTCACAGATAGTTGATGACTTCAGGGAACTCCGAAGCATGCTGAAGAAAAATGTCCAAGTGATCTTCTCAAAGATTCTTCCTGTCCCACAAGCAGAGACAGACAGGAAGTGAACCACTGGCTAGGTAACTGGTGCAGGATGGAGGGTTTTAGTTTTGTGGACCATCAGTCCCACCTTCTAGGGACTGTATAGTTTGGAAGTCCTCTACTTCAGTAGGAGGGGGGGACCCAATCTTCTCGGGTAAACTTACCCAAACTGGGTAAACTAATAACAAAAGGGGAGGATAAACCCAAGGAAGTTATGATCACTCAGCACAAAATAAAGATGTTGAGAACAAAATTAATCAAGGAACTAAAGGACTTGAAGAGAAGAAATTCTTTAGTTGCCTATACACCAGTGCTAGGAGCCTGCGCAACACACCAGAGGAACTGGAATTGCTCATCCATGAGCATAAATTTGATGTAGTTAGTACTACTAAAACCTAGTGGGATGATTGCCCTGATTGTAAGGTTAAAATCAATGGTTATTATAATCTATTTAGGAAGGATCAAGTGGGCAAAATGGGAGGAGTGGCACTCTATGTCAAAAATTGCATTGCCTCTTAACACTGAAGAAAATGATCTTGAAGGCTTACAGATCAATGCCCTAACAGATAAAGCGCAAGATGGGCACAAGTTGGTGTCTGCTACAGACCAGCAAATCACACTAGGGAACACAATGACTGTCTCCTTAAGCACTTACCTATAATGTGTAGGGAAAAAAGATGCATGATAATGGGGTACTTCAATTTGTGTGACATATTCTGGAGGTCTCATGCTGCCAGTACTAAAACATACTTGGAATTTCTAAATATTCTAAAAGTTGCGCCCTTCTCCCCCAGAATTGAGGCACTTAAAATCACTAGTAACTTTTGAAAATTTAGATCTATATTTTCTGAAGTCTGTAAGTTTATAAAATAAAAGGGTTAAATTCTTAATGACTACACATGATGTTGTATTGGAGACTGTGGAAAAAAGAACCCACCAGCCACAGGGTGCAAAAAAACAACATGTAAATAATCCATAGATCACAGCGGGACTCATTATGGAGGCATACACCAAGGAAGCCTGACCCCGGTACCCTCAGAAGGAAAAGAATATTTGAAAAGAATCTTTCTTAAAAACAAAAGATTTAGAAACCTTAAAGTAAAAAGAATCTGATAATTCCACAGTACATTAAAATACAACACCAAATTTTTCCTAATACATGAAGAATAAATGTAGTTGAATGTAACTAATTGCTACTGACCACATGTAAGCATATCCAAGAAAGAGGCCAAATGAGTCAAAAGATAATGTTAGGCCAAAAAAAAAAAAAAATTTTTTTTAAATTAAAAAGAGCAATTGTATCACATATAGATTCTGAAAATGTGTTATATTACCATTCTGCAGAGACTATAGGTAATCATACACCACAAGACAATAAGGAGATGTTTTGGAATTCCTGCCTTTCATGATTACCTTGGTGAAAAGCTGAACAGCAGGTGTGTTTCAATGATACAACAATTATATTCATTAACTAGTTGGGTTTTACAACAAAGGATTACTCTCTGGATACCCAAAGGAAGATGTCAACAACTTCAATCTTACATTGTAAGTATAATGCAGAAAAAAATTGGGCATTAGTGTATCACTTTAATTTTATTCATTACCAGCACTATATTAGTCAAAGAATTCCACTTTGCACCAGTAACAGATATTCAAAAAATTTCCTTGTGGCCCCTACCGCAGTTGTACACTCATCCATAATTTCTGTGCAGATTAGTGTATGTGGACTTATTTTCCATGAGACTAATAAGCATTTCTGTTGGATAGATGGACCAACGGGTCATCATACTAGCCTTTAATTGCTAATGGTTGAAATGTGAAATTTGGATAACAAATTAAAGTATTTGGATAGTCTCAATTTTGTTCACAATGAACACTTGTTTATATTGGGAGAATGTTACACAACCCTGGCAATTTAGCTAGAGATGGCACAAGATTAGGAAAGCTGATAATCAAGCCAGAGTTTTAAAATGCACTCTGAAGAGCTCATACTATGATTGTCCACACTTTGCACAATTTTAGTACCATTAGACTTTCACTTGTTTAAGAATTTAAAAAACAAAATCACCAAATTCTTACATAAAATTAAGTTACAAACCTTTTCAAAATTCATACTTTCGGCCAAGCAAAATGTAACAAACAGTTAATCACAGTCGAAATATTTTAAGAGGATAGTAAATTATTACTCCAAGGTTTATATCATGTTGCTGTGGTACTAACTGATTCATTGTAGCTTAGTTGTTCCAAATGTGGAAGCTATATCACGAAAACCACCATACAAAACCGCTCTTTCAAAAGGTTAATGACTAAATTCTGAACCCAGAATTACAAATTACCAGATGGCAATGCTAACCAACATCCAACAAATACAATAGGCAAAAAAGTGTGTGTGTGTGTGTGTGTGTGTGTGTGTGTGTGTGTGTGTGTGTG
>NW_020664561.1:50685953-50705063 GCF_002925995.2 Terrapene triunguis
GTGTGTGTGTGTGTGTGTGTGTGTGTGTGTGTGTGTGTGTGTGTGTGTGAGATGTATGCTAGTTGCAGTCTTGTTTTCCTGAAAAATATTCGGTG
This sequence comes from Terrapene triunguis, assembly GCF_002925995.2. NCBI lineage: Eukaryota > Metazoa > Chordata > Testudines > Emydidae > Terrapene > Terrapene triunguis. The sequence goes on from NW_020664561.1 coordinate 50,686,049, forward strand.
CACATAATTTAAAAAATAAATAAAAACCAACCCCAGCCTTTCTAATGCACACACACCTTTTTAAAAAGAAACTTGGTTGAAGAAAGTTATGCATCAATTTTTTCTTAACTGGAAACAGAACTAAAACCACCATGTGCCTCTGACAATGCACACAAGACGAGAAAAAAAGAGCCTGAAAGTTCTGTGGTTTGAAAGCTACAGAAATCTCAACAGCTGCTCCCTGCCTGGAGGAGGATGCCAAGGATGTGGTCCCATTGTCCTAGAGTGCAAGAATCCATAGCTCCATCACTGCACTTCCTGGGGCATTTGTTCAGAAAGTCAACACTCTGTCTGGCAGCTGCTACCACGGCTGCTTACCTTGACTGAGCTCTACCCACCAGCTCCAAGGTGGGTAGAAGACACAGAGTGGGAGTACATGCTGCAATGATAAGCATTAATTTCTTTGCAGATTTCCACCTGGAAAACCACTATTTTATAGCAAACATTGTGCATCGAACTGCTGGTCCATGGGTCTGTCCCTCTCCAGCATGACAACTCTTTCCTAAACTTGAAGAGCGACATCACCATGCAATGTTCATAAATAAGAACTTCCCTGGGCGTATATGCAGGTGATGGGGTGACAAGGGGAGGGCATGCAGTGTTGTCACTGTTCCCCCTTCCACTGTTTTCAGAGCCTCTCCCCTACTTTAGGCTCACTTGTACCCTTCCACACGGCACAGCTGACTGAAGCTTGCAGCCCATGCATTTTAAATGCAAGCATCTCAGTTGCTATAACAACTTAATGGATTTATTACTGGTGTTATTAATTACCTCTGGTGTAGTCAATTCACATCATCATGTTCTTGAGGAGACACTATGGGATACTTTCTCATCTCTTTTCAAAAGCATCTGCACTCAACTCCCACTGACATGAAAATGTTACCCACGTAAATCCCCATGCCTTGAGATAAGAACATACACATTCCTATTCTTTGAGAGCTGAGTGTATAAGGGAGTGAACATTTCTAAATCCTAACAAAGATTTCTATAATTGAATCGGTGAAGCATACACCTTCATTTCAGCTGCAACCTGGTCAAGAAGGCATTTGTAAGACATTTGAAATAGGGAGAAATCTCCTCAATGCATGTGACTACAAGTCTAATTACGATTATTAAGAGTTATACTTGTCTGGCAGAGCCAGCTAGGTTATTAATGATTCAGAGGTTCTGCAAGTGTCCTGAAGGAGGTCAGAAACTAACATTCCACCCAAAATTTTATGTGAATGCTCTTAATTATTTTCCCAACATAAGTTAAATAATATTTGGGACAATTAAAATTCTACTCATGGTTTCTAATCTTCTTGCTGGAAAATTATGACAGTAAGAAACTAAAGGTCAAATCCTGAGCTCTTAGTGCATATTTTACTCCATTACTTGACCAAAATGCATATTAACTGCAATGGCAATTTTTCCTGCATAAGGATAGGATAAGAACTGGGTAAGAGCCTGGAGCCAAATCCTACAGGAGAAAATCCTGTCCTTTCATCTGTGGGCCAGGAAGGGCCTCTGGAAGCAGAACTCTTAGGAGCATGTGGGAGAGGAAGAGTGAGGATACGGATAGGCCAGCATTTCCCAGAGGGGTTGTAAAGGAGGGTTCAAGAATATTGCAGATAGGCAAACCTCCACTTTGGAAAATTGCGAGGAACACAAGGGAGGGACAGATCAACAGTTCCAGGCTCAGAAGAGCTGCAGTAGCTCTAGCTCACTTCCCTTTCTCTCTCTGGTTAGAAATAATGCCATCCAGCAGCACAGAGACAACAGCACCCTAGGATGATGGGGGAAGCCAGAGGCCAGCTTCCTTCCTGATGGCTGCACACCAAGAAGGAAGTTCTGGTTCCTCAATATGGGGGACTAGGTGGAGGAGGGAAAAGACACCTGCTAGCTCCCTCCCAATGAAGGGGACTAAAAGCAGTGTTGTGATGGAAAGAGACCTCCACTACAGAGCAGCAAATCAGCAGCACCAACCTCTCCCATTGTTAGATATGCAACCCATATGATTAGTCTGTCATCGAAATCCCATAATCCTTTATCTCTACAAGCATTCATGGGATATGTTAGGCCACAATATAATTCTGTGGGATGTGGACCACAAAAGGTTTAGAACTCAGGGGCTGGCTGTACAGGATGTGTGCACCCCTTGCCAAAGAAATAACGGCCAGCTCTGCATGGACCACACCTGGAAGGGCTAGCAGGCAGGTCTGATTGGGGGATGGGAGTGGGGGAAGGAAGAGGGGACAACGGTACTGGAGCCCTGAGCCCTCATCTCCTTTCAAAAGCATCTGCGGTCACATCTCACTCCGACATGAAAATGTTACCCACATAAATCCCCATGCATTCGAGAGCTCAGAGAATAGGTGTGTGAACTTTTCTAAAATTCTAATAAAGAGAGGGGCAGCAAATATGATGTACAAGGGCTCCAGGTTTCTGTGGATGAGCCTGCTAACAGGCTGTCGTGTCTTCTACAGTAAGGATGCTCCAGTTGCTCCTCCTTTGCAAAAGCCCACCAAAGAAATTCTACCAGTCTATTTCTCTTATTGCAGGGCCTTGATGGAAAGAGGGAGGATTTCTTCCCCTATCCCACCCTCATGCAGATAGTTCCCAGCACTCAACTGAGTTACCTGGCCTTTGGAGCAGATTTGTGCCTAAATGGAGAAGCTGATTGGTTCAACAGTTTGGAATAGAGGTTTTAAAAATCCTTAAGTACCTAACTTGTTACTAAAAATCAAAAATCACAATGTAATTTTGATACAAGTCTCTTTCAAAAATTTGTCCCACTGCTACTTATTTTTAAAAAGGCTAGCTTGCAGCGGCTGCCCCACACAGGCAACAGCATGCTCCTGTAGGAGCCCATGGAGCGATTGTACTTCCTACAACAAAATCTCTTCCCATCCACCACAACTAGCCTAGTGCCGAGGTGCAGCAGAGGCAGAGCCATACTTCATTCAGAGTAAGTTTTACCTCCACAGGTGCATAGAGGGGGCCCCATTTGACTTTCCTTTGCAGAAATTCCAAAAATCTGATCCTAAAATACACCATAAACCTCCTACAGAAGATAAAATATTCTACTGAGGAGAACATAAATCAGTAGAGTGGTGGGAACAACATTACTAATGAACCGTTCATACTTACTGTGCAAAAAATGTGCACTATAATATAATCATTGAGTATCAATATTCATTAACCCTAAAATTTGCAACAACAGAAATTAAGTCACTCAGAATATTTGTTTCAAATTGCTAGTATCTGTGCTGAATACAAAGGCTCAAAGTACTGTTTTTCCAAAATTCATTTGTTATACAACTCCAACCAATATCTTTTTTTTTTTAAATCTTCCAAGGATTTTCAAAATATGGTTGCGACCACACAAGACTGTCCTAAAGAATAAATGGTATACCTTGCAATATGACTGCATTTCTCAACAGCATTAATTTTTGGGTAATTTGTTTGCTCCCAAAATACAATACCCTCTAGGTACCTGTTGGGGGGGGGGGAAGGGCTGGTCTCCTCAGTCTCAGCTTTCATCAGCAGATCCCTGCGTTATATGTGACAGTAATAAAGTGGAGGTGTGCCTTAAAGAATGAGAATTTGTCATGTGCTGCGGAGCTATAGACTAACCCAGGAAACGGTCACCAAAAGGATACTAACATATATACATTTAAAATGGAAATAATAGGGGTGATAGACTATGTTGTGACTCTGAGGGTATGTCTACATGGGGATAAAAAAAAAAAAAACACCATTGGCCTGGGTCAGCTGACTTGGGCTCACTGGTCTTGGGCACCAGGGTTGAAAAAGTGCCATGTAGATCTTTGGACTCGGACCGGAACCCAATCTCTGGGATGCTGTGAGGGTGGAGGGTCCCAGAGCTTGGGTGCCAGCCACAGAAATTTTTCAGTCCCACAGCCTGAGCCCACAAGCCCGAGTCAGCTGACCTGGGCCAGCTACAGCTGTGCAATGGGTCTTTTATCCCCAAGCAGACATACTGTAAGAGACACAACACAGAACTCGCAGCTCAGAGAGAGATGGGCACTAAAGTTGCTTTAAGCAACTGTATAATGATTTGTGTTAGTCAAGCATATAAACTAGAGGGGGGGAATATAAAGGAGTTTTTGCTTTTTATATGTGTCTCTGCTGAAGTGGCATGTCAGAACTAGCAGAAATAGCTTCAAGATTGTGTGAAATCTAGTTTCTATGTCTTAGTTTCTAAAACCTTAGTCTGTGTAAATAGCAGGGTGAAACAGAGAGAGTCATGAGGGAATTGTTAACTTCAGGTGTCCCCCCCACAGCCCGCCTCAATACAAGCTTACAAGCAAACACCCAAGGCCACAAAAACACACCAATAAGATAAAACCTACTGGATGGAGCCAGTGGGATTGATAGCAAAGAATAGACAACAGAAGTAATTTTTAGCAGGATGAGCAAAAATGTATTGTTTAGGTTACTTATTGTGATTTATGCATAAAAATGTTTTAGACAGGGGTTCAGAAGGCATAGGTACATTGATAAGGTAACTGAGTCGACATAAAGTTATAGAACAGAGGATAAAAAATAGGTGATTGACAACAGGGAAGTGGAGAAGAACAGAAGAAGAACACAGCAGAGACCAGAGATTTGAAAAAAAGTCATCTTGTCCTCAGAAGACGTAACTTGATCAATTACTTTTTTTGCCGTATCTATTTTTGTATGTCTTAAAACATACAAAATAAAGGATACACGAAACTGTTTAAACCTATATTGGAGCTGTCATAACTATAAAGGGAAGGGTAACACCCTCCTGTGTACAATACTATAAAATCCCTCCTGGCCAGAGACACCAAAATCCTTTTACCTGTAAAGGGTTAAGAAGCTCAGGTAACCTGGCTGACACCTGACCCAAAGGACCAATAAGGGAACAAGATACTTTCAAAGCTTGGGGTGGGGGAAGGCTTTTGTTTGTGCTCTTTGTTTTGGAGGTTGTTCGCTCTTGGGACTAAGAGGGACCGGACATCAACCCATGTTCTCCAAATCTTTCTACACAAGTCTCTCATATTTCAATCTTGTAAGTAACAGCCAGGCAAGGCGTGTTAGTTTTATCTTTGATTTCTCAACTTGTAAATGTTCCTTTTGCTAGAGGGTTTAGCTCTGTTTCCTGTAACTTTGAACCTAAGGCTAGAGGGGGTTCCTCTGGGCTCTTTGAATCTGATTACCCTGTAAAGTTATTTTCCATCCTGATTTTACAGAGATGATTTTTACCTTTTTCTTTAATTAAAAATTCTTCTCTTAAGAACCTGATTGATTTTTCATTGTTTTAAGATCTAAAGTTTTTGGATCTGTGTTCACCAGGACTAATTGGTGAGGGTATACTCTCAAGCCTACCCAGGAAAAGGGGGGTAAGGACTTGGGGGGGAGGAATTAGTCTCAAATCTGCCCAGGAAAGGGGAGGATTAGAGACTTGGGAAATATTTGAGGGAAAGGCAGAGTTCCAAGTGGCTCTCCCCTAAGATTTGGAACACGCTTGGTGGTGGCAGCTTACTGTTAACCTAAGTTGGTAATTAAGTTTAGGGGGCTTTCATGCAGGTCCTCACATCTGTACCCTAAAGTTCAGAGTGGGGAGGGAATCTTGACAGGAGCATTTGTCACCGAACAGCACCTTTGCAATTCTGGGCTGCTCTGGGGGCTGGAGAGGCCCCTGGTGTTACTTAGGCTTGGTCTACACTTACCCCCCAAGTCGAAGTAAGGTACGCAAATTCAGCTACGTGAATAACGTAGCTGAATTCGACATACCTTACTTCGAACTTACGGCGGTTCAGACGCGGTCCACACGCGGCAGGCAGGCTCCCCGTCGACTCCGCGGTACTCCTCTCGTTGAGCTGGAGTACCGCAGTCGACGGCGAGCACTTCCTGGTTCGATTTATCGCGTCCAGACCAGACGCGATAAATCAAACCCGGAACTTCGATTGCCAGCCGTCGAACTACCCGGTAAGTGTAGACTAGCCCTTAGACGACTCACAGGACCAGAGTAACTTAGGGCAGCCTTTCTTAACTGCCCTATAGACTGCAGCACTACAGACCGCAGCTCCACCCTTGACATACCCTACCAGACCCCAGCCCTGCCCCTGACATGCCACCTACTCCAGGACTTTAAAGGGATCCTTCAGAGGTAATCTTATAGCTGTCTCCTGCATTGCCTCTGCCAAGGAATCCTCCCTCAGCCAGATATATAGCAGCCCTAAAAATCATATTGTTCCAGCTCTTAATGCAGCCAGAGAAAACTCAATTGGTTCAAACACAAGCAGTAACAAGAGTTCTGAGAAACTGTTGTCCAGTGGATCTAGTGCAAGAAGAGTAGGACCCAGATTTGACAAAGGTAGTGCCTGGCCCCAAAACAGCTTATCTATGATGTAGACTAGAGCTTCCAGCTCCAGGACACTAATAGTGATAGCTTATACTGTTATGCTGAAAAGGTGCTGGTGGCTACCCCCGGGCTTCTCTTTAATCTGCAGGCAAGCATGCATCTCATTGAAGCCAGTGGGCATCCCTTCATTCAGGATATTGAACTGAGCTCCTTTATGGATAGCTGAAACAATAGAACACACCAACTAAGGGACCAAATTACATGCCAGGCCAATCAAAAGGTGAGCTATGAGGCAGAGTGGATTTCCTTGGGAGCTGATCACAAATAGAGGCTGTCTGTGAAAGCAGGGGACAAGAAGAACAGCCCTGTGAAGAAGCAGAGAGAGAGAGAGATTCTTTTTGGCAGAGTGCTAGCTAGAAATAAGTTGGGAATTGTGAGCAAGGATCCTGTTTGCTCCTACTGTATTCAGGGAAACAGGACTTTGTGTACATTCTTTGTAAACAAACAGTATTGTACCTAAGACATATCTGATTTTTAACATCAATTTCTCCTCTTAATGGAAAGAGCCCTCAAGACCCCAAATTTTGGCTAACTGCTTGGGCCAAAAGGGATAAGGCTGGTGTTTAGTAATGGGATAGAGTTTCCACAGACAAACTGTGACCTGATATTCCAGTTGAATCAAGCTGGAACAAATAATAGAGACGCTTCCAGAAATTAAAGACTGGCAAAAGAAATTTAAACAAGGCCTAAAACAAGTCCTGGAGACTTCTTTTTGGAGATAAAAATCTTTGTTGGGGTAGCAGCTACAAAGCATCCAGAAAGACTGGAAAGCCAATTCTGGACTTATGAGACAATGAGGTGAACAACAACCTGACTGACATGGACCAGAAGGTTTCCCACAAAATAGGGGCAGCCATGAAAGCTTTGGCCAACTTGGAACTTGTTAACAGAGATGAGCTGCAGCAAGGACTTAAGGACCATGAAGAAAAAAAAAAGTCAGCTACAGAAGAAAAGTTAAGGGACAAAGACTACAGTGGATATGGAATTAGGACAGCCACAGGACTTGGGTATGACTGTCCTATGTATTCAGTTTTCTACCGTGTCTATAACTCACATAGGGGAGAGGCTAGGCTGTCGCAGTTCAAACAATGTAAAAGTCTAGTATTTTTGAGGGAAAAACTCCCTGGGAGATTTATTTGGCTCAGTTCAATACCATAGCCCAAAGGAAATGGTGGGGAAGATGAGCAGAAAGACAAGTTTCTAGCATCCAGCTTGAGTGGACCAGCTCTGATGGTGCTGCAGAACTTACCCCAGAAAAAGGGACTGAGTTATCCAGACCTGGTACGAGCCCTTGATAGCATTTTGGAGCTAGCCATCAATCTGAGCTGGCCAGGGCACAGCTGAGAGCTGGGGGAGGGAAGAGAGATTCCAACTGAATTGGCAAAGGACCTGGTATATCCAGATAGCAATGAAGACCTCCATGATAAATTGGCAATGAAGCAATTTATACAGCTGGACTTGGACTTCCAGATCACGTTCAGCAAACAGAGGCCCTCAGAGAGGCTATGGAATTTGAATCTTTCCTTGCAGCAGTGCCCCAGAATAGAAAACAGCTACTGGGGAAGATGGAAGCTGATCACCATGAGCCCTGTAAGTACAGCTCTGAGCCTAGTATGTATGTTGGAACAGGGGATTCTGATCTGGTTCATGACTGTTTTGAATTATTAGAAAAAGTGTTCACTGGTTTTGTAAAACAAGAGAAATTGGCAATAATGCAAAAACTAAGGGAAGCGGTTTTGTTAAATGTTAGTGCTATTAAAAAAAAACAAAACCCAAAACTGGCCACAATAAAAGGAATGTTATAAATATAAAGTTGGCCAGGACAGAGCATCTCAAGAGCGCAGTGAAAGTCCTTCACCCAGTTTGGGCGGGGGGGGAGAAGGGGGAGAAAGAGGGGAAAGGATACCAAGCTGAAGGGGCAAAGCTTGGAGGTACAGTAGAACCTCAGGGTTACAAACTGACTGGTGAACCCCACACACCCCCTTTGGAACTAGAAGTATACAATTAGGCAGCAGCAGAGACAAAACAAGTACAGTACAGTACAGTATTAAATTAAAAGTAAACAAACCAAAAAAAAAAAAAAAAAGAGAGAGTGTGTTAAAAAATATTTGTCAAGATAAGGAAACTGTTTCTTTGCTTGTTTCATTTAAATTAAGTCGATTAAAAGCAGCTCTTTTCTTCTGCATGGCAAAGTTTCAAACCTGTATTAAGTCAATGTTCAGTTGCAAACTTTTGAAAGAACAACCATAATGTTCTGTTCTGAGTTACAAACAACCTCCATTCCCGAGGTGTCCGTAACTCTGAAGTTCTACTGTATACAGCTCAACCCTACAATTTTTGTTTAGATCTGGGCAGTTAAACAACAAATATGTTAAGGATGTGGCCCAGGTGAGATGAATGTTTTGTAGGCAATTGGTTTACAGTGAGCATGTTGTCTTACCTTTAGGATCAGGAACCATAACAACAGTTACATGCTGTGGTACTTTCCAGCAAAGGAAAAATAGGAGTAGTAAAGATCTGCTTTGAGGTCTCCCCCTCTTCTTTCTTTCCACTTCCCTAGTCAGGTTTGGCGACTTTTATAGCCTTCTTCCAAACTCAGGATTTTACACCTGGTTGTTGTGCAAATTAGTCTCTCTAAGGTCCACTGATATCCAGTCCATATATTGAGTCTTTGGCCTCCTACTTGGGGCATCTTCCATCCATGATCATACCAAGGGCCATCCTACCAATATATCTCTCAGGTTTCCACTGGACATGTCCATATCAATGTAGCCTTGTCTCCCTCAAACTTGTCTTTGATTGGGAAAACCTGCATTAGGTCCCTCATAACCTCATTTCATTTCCTATCCTGGAGTGTCCAACTATTTGACCACCTCAACATCTTCATTTCCATGGTGCAGAGCATGTTGATTTCTTTTCTTGTGACTGGCCAAGTCTGTTCTGAACATTAGGATGGGTTGAATTACAGTTTTATATATTCTGGTTCCACAATCTTATAAGAAAGAAGAGTAGGAGACCTATACAGTGCTGACACAAATAAATGAAGTAGAATATAGGATACAGCTCAGTTCCAGGAATAAACCCAAAGTTATCCATTAGGACTATCTACGGAAGTATCAGGGGACAGGACTTCAATGTGGCTTCCCCCAGAAACAGAGGCTATACCTGCGCAAGCGGAGTCTGGGTGAGTTGTGACAGTAATGAATTCATCATCAGAACAAAAATGGGCAGAGGCTGTCTCAGCCAGCAACTCCACAGAAACAACAGACGCTTGTCAGAAGCCTGTTGAAAGCAGTCCCTCCCAGTTGGGTGAAAGGAAATTAGGCAGGGAGAAAAAAACTCCAAGAAGATTTGGATGGGAGTAAATCAGATTTAGGCTAATGATTTGAAATATCCTGACAGACAGATACTACATAAATAGTTAAGATTGTATAATTCAATTCAATATCTGGGATGGGTCATACAGGGAGTCATCACTTTGGAGTACATCAGGATGCTGGCAGAGCTGCGATGGGTTTTTTAGGCTTGGGCATCGGTGGCTACCAGTTGGCAAGACATTGATCTAAATTAAGCAGCTAAACTCCTTAATGGAAGAAGATAGCTGAAACAAAAAAAAAGAAGATACCACTGAAGGGACTTGGCCTTGTGCAAGGCTGATCAGAAGCAGAGCTATGTGGACAGAAGAGCTTTCCCTTGGGGCAGATTGAAAACATGGGGATTGTGTGTGAGAAGCACAAAAGCCAAGGGAGAAGCCTGAAAGCAGGACACCATCAGTGAGAAAAGCATGATTAGCGTGGCCTTGGGAGGAAGCCAAGAGAGAGCTTCTTTTAGTCAGAGTACTGGCTAGAATGAAGCATAGAATTTTGAACATGGAAAGTATCTCCTGTTTTTTATTCCTACTGTATTCAGACAAACAGAACTTTGTGTACATTCTTAGTAAAGAAACAGGACTGCACCCAAGAAATACCTGATTCTATCATTAATTTCTCCTCCGAACAGGCACAAGCTGCAAAGCTCTGAATATAGGCTAACCGCTGGACAAAGAGGGAACAATACTAATACAGTGCCTTTCATTGCAAAAGATTAAAAAAGACTTCACAAGCTATATTTATAAGCAAGTAAGATTTTGTTTTCTGCCCAAATCCGTTCTTTTACTGAAACACCTCTCCACTTTAGTCTAAATTAAAATTAAATATACATTATGGCTTGTTTAATTATCCAATATTTTTAATTTGTGCCGCATGTAGCGGAACTCTGGAATTGCAGTGATGAATACAGACAGTGATTAATATCAGATGCTTCTTCAGAAGATACAAGAAATCCCATAACGGACAATTAGGGAACTTCTCCATAAGGGAAGTTTCTTCCTACCCTCAGTCAGGTAGTGATTTGCCTATAGTCTGAAACAAGATAGTTTATATTCACTGAAATAAAATAAAATGTTTTATCCTGCGTAGATGTCCATAAGTTCCAGTGGGAAAGTATGCTCTGTGTAAACAAATATTTTTAAATAGCTTTTAATTTTTATTTCCTTTAAATTCCATTGGATGACTCATTATTATAGTTGTGAAAAAAGCTTTAGAGGAATGTTCGATTCCAATATTTGATTTGTTTGGGTTGTGACCCACACACTGTCTAAAACATTGTCCCAGGACCCAAAGGAATTATTTAAATAAATGAATTAAAATATAAATATTTATGAATAAATGAATGAATGAATGAATGAATGAATGAATAAAAATATCACCAACACACTGACTCCTTTCAGCCACAACAGAGGGAAAATCTTAGTAGGCCAATAACATATGCCATTAAAGACTTGATTCTACGGCCTGATTTCAGGGACATCAAAACATTCTGCTTATGCCAACAGCAAATTGAAAACACAGAATAAGAAAAAGGTTACTGAGACTTCAAATAGCTCTGGGAAAATATCAGACCTGCAGTGATCCGGTTTCTTTCAAACGTTTCTCCTCCGTTAATGAGCTGTAGCTGGAGGGGGTTCAACTAGCCTTTCCTAATCACATGCTCAGAATTCACTGTGAGGAATCAGGGACAAGGAATTCTCATTTCAGAGGCTTCTTCTGATTTAAGAATGGAGATAAATAAAATAGTCCAAAAACTGGACTGGAAGGGGACAAAGGGAGCAGGAAAAAAAAAAACACCTCAGCTATATTCACTTGTACAGAGTTTCACCTCAAATGGGAGAAGGTTTTAGGACTTCTAAGGGGAAGAGGTCTTCCTACCCTATGAGATTCCAGAAATCTGTGGGGAAGGATGAGAACCGTGAATGCAAAGAAGCCCCTATAGAGGACTGCCTTTTATATGATGCCCTGTTGTCTGGTCCCAACTCCATGGTAACAGATCCTTGGGGAGAGGTCTTAACAGGAGTTCCTAATGAAAATTCTCAGGGTTAGTAGGGGAGGATGATGCTACGGGTAGTTGGTCTTCTGCTCTACCTCCTCCCACAGCTCTCAGCCATCTCTCTAAAACTCCAAGGAGCTCCAAAACAAAAGCTTCCATGGTACCAAAGGTGGGGACAATGGAATGAGTCTGCAGCTCTCTTCTTAAGTCCCCCAGGAGAGAGGCACTCCCTGATATTGGTAAACATTCTTATATGAGAAACTGAAACGAAACCGGGAAACACTAGACAAAAAAGACGAACAATGAATTTCATGCCATTTCAGTGGTCTTTTTGCAGATTCCTGTACTGACTGAATATTTCACACATGAATGCCTCCCCGTGGCCCCCATGGCCGCCCTTATTCCTGGCCAGAATAGATAATCTTGGGCTCTGTTCTATACTTTTCAATACACACATGGGTACTGTGGATTATGCTTAGAATTCCTAATCATGCCATGTGTTATTATGACATGATTCTCTTTGTACATAATGCCACGTTTTTGCTTTTTCTTTTGAAAATCCATGTAGGATTATTCTCTTGAGCCCTCGATCATTTTGTTTCTCTCATTTGAGCTTCTAAAATTTAGTTTCAGCAATGGATAATACTTGAGTGTTATTTACTTCAGATTCCTCTCTTCCTGAAGCTCCTGTTTTCACTATTTATAGGCACTCTTGAAAGCATGCCTATTGCAAGAAGCTCCTTAACAGACCTATCTTTCACATTTAACAAGTACTTATGCTTCTTCTGCAATAATCGGAATCTTTTTTGTAATATTTATTCCAGTGGTATATGGTCTATTTCTTTCTCAGCCAATTTCTGACTAGAAATATCTTCATGAAACCGCTCAATCAAAATCCATTGCCAGAATTTTTTTTCCAATGTGTTATGTTTAGTCAATGCTTTGGAAGCATACCTCACTGGGTGACCATCTCACAGAAGAAAAGCGCCCAGTGCATTTACGCTTGTGCAACTGAGATTTTAGGGTCATTGTTAAATCGTAAAATATTTCTGTGCTGGTGCATCTATGATTTTGTTTGTTTGTTGTTTTAAAATTTCCAGAAACTTTTCTCATGTCTCATCTCAGGCCATTCTGTGTTGTTCTCAAGAAGCATTCGGGGGCAAGGGGAGGAGCACTTAATTGTGACAAATCAGGCATGAATTTGCCTAGCTATTTTAACGTGCCAATGAATCTCTGTAAACCCTCATTGGTTGAGGGATTTTCCTTTTGTACAATTGCCTCTACCTTTCTAACTCCCAAGGTCACTGAATATGAGTTTTACATAACTATTTGCATTCAGCTTCATCTGGCATTTACTCCTGTTTAAATTAAGGTCCTTTTCATTGGCCTGTTGGTTACTTCTAAAGAAAATGTGGCTTTCGCAAGCAACATTCTTGCCTGAATCAAAGTATTCTTGAGTGACTTCACCTAACAGTTTGCACTCCCCATTCTCCCACTGAAATGTACTGTAAATCATTCAGTGCCTTGCAGCCTGCCATATGCAGTATGGTGAAGGATTAGCCTTCTCCCATTTATCTTGAACACTACTTGCTTCTAGGAAACTTAAAGCACTGCAGTCACCTCCTCCAGCTCTCTTGCGGTCGAAGAGATTCCGGTTACTTCAATTGCTCCATTATTGTAAGAGATTCATTTTACTTAAAATAAAAGGTGTGACATACAGAAGTACTGGAAAGGAATAGGTCTCTATTTCCTTGTTCCAGTGTCTGACATGGGTCTGGGTTACAAAAGGGTATAGTCTGTATCCATGGACACCAGTAATTGCTGTTATAGTCATATTGTATTATGATATACGAGGAATAAGGAGTTCCTCATCTCCCTCTCCATACCATTCATTATGTATACTTTTACCACATGCCCTCTTATTTATTCTTCTTCTGTCTAAAGCAGTAACAAAAATAGTTTATATCATATTATTGCATAATTTGAGAAATAGTATGTGATCATATACTTAAAGCCTGTGAGTAAATGAAAGTCAGGGGAGTTTTACCACCATAAAATTGATGTAACGGAACAGAAAATCAAATCCTATCTTTGCACATGTGTATAGGGAGCAGAGCTAAAGGGATACTGTCAGCTTCAATTTGGTCAAAAGATTATTCTTTTGTAAAAACAATCTTTATAAGACCAATAGAAATATTTTCATAATGTTTAATTCAATTATGCTTATATAATAAACTGTTTTAACTTATTCCCCTGCAGTGCCTCACCCCCAATCACTGAAAGTGACTATGAAACTCACTAAAATTATATTTGTCTAAACTGAGCAATAAACAAAAAAGGAAACATCATGAACAACGACAAATAAATTAGACTAATATTCTCTTGCTTTTGTAATATAAGGTGTTATTTGATAATTTAGTTAAATAAATGTTTGCTTACAATATACTTCATTTTGTTAAATCTACATTAATTTCATTGTCATACTTATTCCAATATCTCTTTACTGATTTAATCACTAATCCTGCAAACATTTACTTTGCAGTGTTACATACTTCTAAGTATACCTGGCAATTATTTGTTGGCTAACTTATTACAGGCTTCCAGGTAGAGAAGTAGGACTCTTGATCAGGGATTTGAATGCTGAATGGGTAGGGAAGGGTGTTCCATGTATAAGGGGTGGTGGCATGAAAGAACATGCACAGGTGGTTGAGAGAGAAAAAAATAAACTGGGAAACACACTGGCATCAATGGAGATACGGCAGGTATAAGGAGCAACATGAAAAGAAATAGTCAGATAAGCCGGGAAAGGTAGAGTTACGTAGAACTTTGTAGATACCCGATGTGGTGGTGAGGGGGAAGCAGCAGAAAGATTCAAAGTTGACCTGCACATGATCAGATCAACTGGTTAGGTAGATGATCTTAGTAGCTGAGTTTTGTATTGATTAAGGAAGGTTAGAGCGGGAGGGGAGCACAAACATTGGTGTCAGAGCGCCCAGTGAGAAAGAGGTTGCAGTAATCATTGCAAGAAAATACAAAAATTGGATGAGAGTTTTTGCTGTGTAGACAGAAAGAAGAGGTCAGATACTGCAGACTGTGGTCTGATAATCAGGTACAGAAAGTCAGAGATGGGCCTAAGCTACAAATTTCATCAAAATTCAAGGGGAGGTGGATTTAGTCTGCTAGTTAAGCCCACTAAAGACAAAAGTCTAAGCTACAATTTCTGTAACTGGAGTGGATTCAAACTCTCTCAGTGTGTTCTTTGGGAGGCAAAAGAGCCTAAGGGAGAATGGATTCAGTATTTCAATTCAGGCCTAAGTCTAAGCAAGATAGAAACAAAAAGGATTCTGTTAGAATGGCTCACCAGAATCTAAAAAAGAAATAGATGGGAATAAAAAAAGAAATAGATGTGCTTGGATATTCCTATAATAGGCACATTAAAATAGATAAGATGACAAGGGAAAAAGGCAGGTAATTGCTATGAATGGCTTGTTTAGTGCAGACGGTATACTTGGTGCTATAGGAAAAAAAACAAAGGGAAGGCTTGGTCTCTACCCAAAGGAGTTTACAATCTAGATGATTTATTATGAACTAGTCACTTATTTACAATTTAGCTACCATATCTGGAGATGACAGTGGAGAAAAAAATAAATTAGAGTGTGTCAAATCAGCACAGTGCATGTCTTATTTCATTATGAATGTAAAACATGACATAAAAGTGCAATTCTAATTTGATATGCAAATCCCTCTACACTAACCTTGACAGCAGTAAAGTGACAACATTCTCTAAAATTCACACCTTAATTCTGTATTACTGCTTTTCTTGCATGTTAGTAAAATTTTGAAAAATGAAACAAAGAATTATGACAGCTCTAGTTAAGAGAAAACACGAATATAGCAAAGGGATTTCTCTTCAGTGCGGGTGGCCTCTTGAAATATTTTACATTGCAGCAGATGGTGTACACCACACAAAGCAACTTCTCCCTTCAGTAGTTGCAATTAATTACAAGAATTTTAGTATCTCGTTGCCTATCTAGGCTGATTTATCATGTCTCAGCCTTCACATCAAGAAGGCAACCATCTCTGCTATCATGGTAACTAATGCTTCATGGTTCTGAAAGTACCTGTTGCACACAGAACTAAACTACATCTCTTATTAACACAAATACACCCCGAAGTATCTTCTCCATAACACAGGAATGTTAAACCCCCAAACCCCTCCTAAACTCACATCTCCTATATGGCACTGAACTGAAAAAAGGTAGCTTTAGAAAAACAAATGGACTCAAACCACATGTTAGTGAATATGATGCACAGCAGTAAAACAAATAAAAAATGTACCACAAAAATGCTATAATCCGATTTAGCTTGATCAAAAAGTTACAGGAGCTACACCTCCAATACTTCAATATCACATTGCATTATTGACTAGACGCACAGTGAGTGGGTTTCAGTGGGTCTCAAACATTAAGCATAGGTACTGCAGGAAATAGAACACTGGACTAAATGGGCCAATGGCCTGCTCTAGCATATCAACTCCTATTTTCTTAGGTACGTACTAACAACAAATTAAAAAGAACGATAAATCAAGTAAACAAACAAAAAATAACCACAACATAAACACAAACTGAAAGAATATGTATTTTTCCATTGTAATTGCATTAAAAATAAATACATTTCAGATAGAACTGGAAAAAGTAACACTGAAAAAAAAAACCCAATCACAAAAGTTATTAAAACCAGTGAAATAAATAAATGAGTAAGCCACTACAACCAGGATTTCTTGTGAAACTAAATCAACCAACGGGCAAGAAATGCGCTGAAGACCTATTAAGACAGCACAGAATATAGAATACATAAAATGTAACCATCTTTTTGTTTTACAACCTAACTCAAACAAGCAGCATAATTCTCAACCACTTCACCTCCTTCTGAGCTATAATTTAAAAGCAACACCACTAACATTATTTAAATAATCTTCGTTTTACCTTTAAAAATAACTCTCAGTTATGCACACCTGCATCTCCACTTCCCATGAATTTGCTTCAAAGCTTCTTTTTTACGGCCAGGTTTGGAATGGGTTTCTGGGGGACTTAAAAATTCATGAGGCGATCACAAAGGCTACCTTGGCTCACCTGTGCTCTGAGAGCGAGTGACCCAGGCAGGCTCATCTCAACATCTCAATTGTAAGAAGAGCGAGGGACACCCACCCTTCCTTCTAAAAGTTCCTGAACGTGCCTCTTGGTGTGTCTGTATTCACACTGTCAGTCTTGGCAAGACCATCCTGGGATGGATGGAGATACTCAGCTAGGGAGCACTGCACGTCCCTGCTTGCCACACACTCCTCTCCAATACCGCATAGTTGGAGCCAATCAATCACTGTTTGTATTTGAAGCCATTAGTGCAGCTCTACATTTCCCTGTCGCCCTGATCTCTCCTCAGGGCACCGTGTCTCTATGGCTTTGTCCCTCTCTCCCCGCCGGGGTCCCGCTTTGCGTAAAGCCCCAGCCCAGGGCAGCTGCGACCGTCCCCCCCGCTGGCAGAGGCTGGGGAAGGGAGAGGGGCACCGGGGCGGCTCAGCTCCGCGGGCTGCCGTCCTCTCCAGCCGCCAGCGCACGAGGGGAGCGCGGACCAGCGGGCGCCCGAGCGGTGGGAAGCGCTTACCTTTGCCAGCGCACCGACGTCCTCTTCCTCCGCCGGGCCGCCGCGCGAGGCTCTTTTGTTCTCCGGGGGAGGGGGGGTGCACGCGCTCTCCGGGCCCCCCGCTGGGGCTGAGCGTGGAGGCTGAGCCGAGGCAGCCGCCCGTTTCCTCGCCAAGCGCCGCCGCCGCCGCCACCGCCGGGCTCGTCGGCGCTACGCGGAGCTCTGCCCAGCCGCTGGCGCCCCGGCAATGACAATGGAGCATTTGCATGGAGCGGCGGCTTCGCCTGCGCTGGGAGTCGCAGGGCCACCACCTGTCAGCGCGCCGCGGGCAGCCCAGGCCGCGCCAGCCTGACGCGCGCAGCGCCCCGGCGGGCCCCGCTCTGGGGCTCCCGCCACACCGCGGGCCCCATTCCCTGAGGGGGGTGGGAGGGAGAGGGGCACCCAGGGCAAGCTGGGTGGGGGAGGGGAGGGGAAAGGAGCTGCCCGGAGCCGGTGGCCGGGGATAGCAGCGGCCCGGGAGCCCCGGCTTCTGGGGAGCAGAGAGAAAGAGACGCCCGGGGAGCCGGGGTAAGAGTGGAAGCAGGAGCCGCCCTGGTGACTGGGATTGGAGCCGCTCCGTCGGCCTACACCTGCCTTGACGCCCCCACGCCTGCTCCCTGTGCGGAGGACTCATCCCCTGGTTGTTTCCCCCCAGAGAAGGGTGCCCCGTGATGGGGACACAGCCTGACCCCCATAGCCGCGATGCTTCCTCCGCGCCTGCAGGCCCTGCTGTGAGAAGCGTCGTGTTCAGCTGCCAGCCCCACTTGTCTAGGCCGGGGCTGGCCAAAGAAATAAGGGCACCGTTCAATAGTGTTAGCCTCTTTAGGTCGGTAACTTTCCTCCTGTGGCATCCCAAAGTGTTTAAGCGGCTCTGCAAAGTAAGCACTTCAGTCACCTTGAAATGCAGCCACCTCTGCAGTGAAGCACAGCAGCCGTTTACAGTGTTGCAACTCTCCTGATTTTATTACAAGTCTCTAGTTGGTGGGGGGTTTTTTAAGCCCCAACTACTGCTGTCAAGTCAGCATGTTGGAATCTCAGCTTTAATTTTTAAGAGAAAGTTTCTAGGCCTCACCGTTGCAAAGAAAATCATAAAAATCTGATCCCCATTGTACACCCAGTGGTTAAAATAGAAATGACAAATAAAAAGGACCCAGAATTTATTTTTAAAAGCTCATTGTTCTGGGGCTGACTCATAGTTTTTTAACACTTGGGGTTGGCAGTACTAACATCGCACCTCTATTGAACATGGCAGTGTAGAACATGAAGTGAAGAATACCCAAGTAAAGAACTAAAACTGCCAGTCAGCTGTATGTTTTAACAGCTTCATTTCCTAGAGGTTCACTGTCAGTCTAAAGAAGTCGTATGGGTGGAATGTTGTTAAGTTGATGTGGGATAGCCCAGCCATGCTGAAATGAATTAATGGATGCCTAACTTCTCACATCCAACCCTGGACAAAAAGTTTGGCATCATTCCCCTCATCTTGCTACTTGGCCAGACCAAATTCAATCCCCAGAGGAGTGAAGGATTCGTTTCATGTAG
>NW_020664561.1:50705463-50849713 GCF_002925995.2 Terrapene triunguis
GGTTTGTTACTGAGAATGTTTGAGAGACCAACTAATACAGCCAAATTTTATTAGTTAAAGAAAGCAGTACAAAAAAAAAAAAAAAAAGGAAAGACTTGATACATTACCAATCTTTCTTAGAAGCAGTTTTCTCACAGCATTCAGATCACCTTACGCAGAAGGTGTACTCCGAAGTATGCATTCAAACTAGCCATTTTCATAGTATGGCTGTTTACAGGCTGAAAACACTCTACACATCACTCAGGACTAAAATTCACCCATCAGCTTTTTACCTTGTTTTTCTTATTCCATGATGTATCTTTCTTATCTTTTGATTTAGATTCCACATTCCAAACCAGTTGGGCCATGGAGGTACCACCCAACTTGTACCAGGACAAAGAATGAATGCATCTGGTCTCTGACAGGTTTTATATTCAACTGTGCAAGATGCTGAATTTGCTGTTGCAAAGTACTGTGGGATATATATCTTGGCGTAAATGAACAGAACTGTAGGGAAAGCATAACACAAATTCAGTTAGCATAATTTGCCACATGCTTTGCACAATATGAATGTGGTATACACTACACCTAACATATATGTACGTGCTAACAAAGCTCATAGAGAAACTAGCAAAAGGACAGCTACAAGCTCATCTAATTGAAGCTAGTGTTCTAGACCCAGCACAGTCTGGAGTCAGGCCAGGACCTGGAACCGAAACTGCATTACTGGCATTGATGGATGATTTCCTTCTGTCAGTGGATAGAGGGCAGACATCCATTCTCATCCTCCTAGACCTCTCTGCAGCATTTGACACTGTCAGCCATCAAATACTACTCTCTCATCTGAGAGAGGTGGCAGTAGTCCAGAATAATGTGCTGAAATGGTTTGAATCATTCCTGGAGAGTTGCACCCTCCGAGTAGTGATGGGAAACTGCACCTCAGGAGTGCAAGTAGGGCACTACCCTCCAGTACGCAGTGTCAGCAAGAGATTTTTAGTGGGTACGGGGTACCAGAAAGACTTGGGGCTAGCCCCCACTCTGGCGGGGGGGCTGTGCTCTGCTCCTTAAAGGAGTAGAACACAGCTAGGGAGGGCATTCATTCTTTAAATGGCTTTAACAGCACAATACACTTGCTAGCAAACTTAAACAAAGGCTTTGTTTAAGTTTGTTAGCATATGTATTCTGCTGTTATGTTGGTCAGGAGTCCTCAAGAGGGGAAAGGTGGTGGAGGACGAAAGGTGTTTAAACAGTGTTTTAGATTCTGTTTCTCTCCATTGGTCTGAATTATCCATGACATTCATACGGCATCACATCAAGTCCAAATCATTAGAGGAATGTCTCTGCTTGCACTGACCAGAGGATGTTTGGATTTGGATGTCAGCCCAGTTCTGCAGCCTTACAGGAATCAGGTGTTGTCCTCAGTGTACACAGAATTCTTCTTTGCAGCCAAACTAGTCTAACATGCATTTTGTTAACTGGAACTGGAGCAGCAAAACAAAGAAAACAAATGCCTCATTTTCCAGCTTTGTGGGTGAGAGAACTATAAGTGAAGATTATAATGCTGGACACTGACGGCCTTAGACCAGCTGCCTCAGGAATCTGCCAAGAACTTTGCTGAAAATATGTTCCTCATCTTAGCAACGGTACTAAGACTTATCACACATCTGCCCACCTTTATTCGAATGAAGCTCCTTCTGATCTGACAGCTCAGGCATTGTCAGTTTCATCCAGAACAATTTACAAACTTGGAACCTAATCCTGTAATCCTTAATCATTTGATCAATCCCACTGAAGACAATTGGACTATTTGCATGATTATGGACCACTTTTGTGGACTGGTAAGAGTTTCAGGAGTCTGTTCCTATAAAGGAAGTTGAATCCCCCATTGAAATGCAATGTTTAGGTACAATACCATAAAGCAGTTTAGGATACAGTGCTATTTAAAATTTGACTTTTAATAAGTCATATATATATGCTGAAATGGCTCCTCACCCAACTTCTATATTCCATATAAACAGACCAAATACTACATATTTGGGGGGGAAATTGAGTAGTTAAGCATGTTGATGTTTGTATTGTGGCAAGACATATTCTCGGTCTCACCAGCCTCAGCTGTTTTTAGCCTTGGCGAGACGGGCTTGGGTAAAACGGTCCCTCTTGGCTGCACAGGGGCAGTCCATTCCTTCTGTCAGCCAGTCTTTTGGGCTTGTTTTTCTCCCTTATGGGAGGGAATGCAGCCTCCCCTCCTGGTGAGGCTCGCTGTCTTGCTGCTCCTAACCTACTTGCAGCTTGACTCCTTCTCTCTCCCCCGCCACTTCTCCCAACAGGGGAGGGTTTAAAAAGGTCTCAGGCAGCCCTTAGTTGGAATCAGCTGATCCTAATTGACCCTCAGGTAACCCCCTCCCAGCTGATCCTAATTGATCTCAGGTGAACCTGATTGACCTGTAGTCACCCCTCCTCAGTTGATAGGGAGGAGGGCCTTTTAACCTTCTGCGACTGTTTTCTACTCCCTCCTTGCAGCTGTCTGTCCTGAGTTTATCAGAGTGTATACAAAGTAGCGTGTCAGAGGGGATGGCGAGAGCGTGGGGGCCCTGGGCTGGCATGGAGGAGTCACATAGAGGATCATGTGCGGTCATTGTGTCCCTCCCATGAATGCAGTACCGGCAAGAAATGATTTCTGCTTTCACCACTGCTGCACCTCCACCACTAGACTCCCCCCACTTGCAGAGTCTCACAAGGATCAGTTCTCTCTCTGGTCCTTTCCAGCGTCTATCTGCAGCCACTTGATAAACTGGTCAGACAACAGACTCAAGTGCCAGCAATAAACAAAGGACACCGCGCTCTACCTATCCTTCACCACATACAATTACCACCAAGACGGGCTAGTGTTTGGATAAGATCGGCTCACGGATAAAGAACAATTGGCTGAAGTTGAATCTGAGGAAGACAGAGGTGATGTTGGTGGGCAGAGAACAGCATCTGAAGAGTTCTCAGGTATGGTGCAGTCTCCTTTGATCAAAGAAACACACTGCGATCGATCAGTTCAGTCCATAGTTTAGGCATGCTCCTGGATTCCTCATCAGTGCTAAACTTGCACATACTAGCATCCATGAGTAACGGTTTCGACCATCTCCAGTTGCTAAGAATCTCCATCTCATCCTGGTGGATGATGACCTGGCCTCAGTTATTCACATCTTCGTCACCTTTCAGATGGACTATGGCAATATGATATACCTGGGCATGAAGCCTTCAGCCCTTAGGAAATTCCAACTAGAATAAAACACCGCAACATGTTTCCTCAGCAACAATGGCTACTGTGAATGCATGGAAAATGTCCTCCACTCTTTATGCTGACTTCCTATACAATATCAAATGGAGTTCAAGGTCTTTCCTCAAGGTGTTCTAGGGCCTGAGCCCAGGTTACCTAAAATATTCTCTACAGCTCTGGGATGAAGACTGTGGTCAACAACTTCGCTTCTCTGGCTCAATAGAACTCCCTATAATAAGATTAAAGCTTGTGCAGGAGACAGTATTTTTTCAGGGGGCAATCTGAGAATGTGGAATGAACTCCCCACAGGAACTAAGGACCATCACAAACCTCACCACTTACTGCTCCAAGTGCAAGGCACATTTCTTTGACCTTGCTTTCTCTACCATAAATACATAGCAACATGTATATTAAAAAACCCACTGCCAAAACAAGACACCCTACCACATATACTCCTTCCCCCAGGGAGAGGATGAGAGAACAAACTTGTGACAGATATTAGTCACGTTGTTTAAGGCGCTACTGGAAGGAGCTGATATACCATGGTGATGAGCATGGTGTAAGAACCTGTGCAGAATAGAACAGAACAACTGATTACATTAAAGCACTGTCAAAACACTGCAATGATTATATGTGTCTTCTATTAAAATAGAAAAGTAGCAAAGAAAATTTGTTTTTTGAATGAAGTTAGTATTAGCAGTGTTGAAAATAAGAGGAAATGAGTAAAAGAACAGCCCACACTTCTCTGATAAAAAAAGAGGAATAGCTTTTCTCTCTCTCTCTGGGTTGGGACAACTCACCTCCCCAGGGCTCCCCCTCTTTACTGGCTAATGAAATGAGCTTGCACCATATTGGAGAATTGGAGGTGGGATCAATAGAGAAGCTGATTCCTGACTGTGCAGTTTCTTGGGCTCCCAACCTTCCCACCAGCAGGTGGAGCAGCAGCAGAACTTCATGGGAAAAGACGTGTCCCCTTATTTGGCTCTTCCACCTTGCAGTCTGGCCTCTTACAAGATTCCCCTTCCCACCTTGGAGAGATTGGAAGAAGGAGACCCCTCACCACCAGGTAAGAGGAGAGGCAGGCAGAAGCAGAGACAATCCTCTCTCCTACCAGATCTCCTTCAATTCAAGATGGAGAAAGAGCCCATGGCAGAAAAATGGTCTTGTTAGCCCTCTGTCCTCTGAATAAAGGTGAGGTTAATGCAGTAGTTCTCAAACTTTTGGACTGGTGATCCCTTTCACACAGAAAGCCTCTGAGTGTGACACCCCCCCCTTTACAAATTAAAAAACACATTTTTAAATATTTAACACTATTATAAATCCTGGAGTTGATGTGGTGTTTGGGGTGGAAGCTGACAGCTCATGACCCCCATGTAATAACCTCCCTGTTTGAGAATCCCTGGATTAATAGAAGGCAACGGAGTCATACGGCATGAATGGGGAAGGACAGTAAGGAGAGAAAAAGAAAGGAAGTGGAGGGAGGCCAATGGAGAGCATGTGGTCTCCCATCTATATCCATCCATCACAGTACAGCTGAAATATGTTGATGAAGTCCATGTATAGGAGTACAGTGCAGTTAAATGGGGTATAGCAAATGCTCTCTATACTCCTATGATAGGGGGATGACGCTTACTGTCCACCTTTGGTGCAGGAAGTAGTACAACTGCTATCTTTGATTTTGGGAGCTGTGATAGAATACAAATTAGGCTGTGCAGAAAGGTGAGAGGGACAAGAGGATGGCATCCATTTCAGAGAAACATATTAAAACATCCGTTTTAGTAACGTACAGGACATGCCTCCCATCCTCTCAAAAAGTTCAATCAGAAGCAATACATCAGAATCTTTTCATTTTCACTAATGAATTAGGAGACCTGCTGTGGATTTCCAAATCATGCATATAAGCGAATATGCAAATAAGTATGATCATAACATTCAAGGCAACTCCACCACCAAATGGGTTCATTTATTTGGACTAGTGGAATTTAGTTTGGTTTATAATAAAATATAATTGTATTTTTATTAAATAAATTGCAGAACACTTACTAAAATAATACTTTAAAAAATATACTGCAATTTTTAAAATATTCATTGGTTTAGTTCTTCTGAGCAACTCTACAACAACAAACCACTGTCTGGTGTCTGAGAAACCCCACACAAACTAGCATGCACAAATGTCTGGCAGCAGCCATGAGGCTGGGGTGTGTGTGTGTGTGTAAAGTATGGGAGAGTCCCCACCATCTAAAGTTAGTGAAAAATGGGGAGGTGAGAGGGTGCTGTGGAAAATTTCAATTTTTGAAAGAAATTTGAAAAGAAATATTTTGGCTAAACAACAACATATTTTAATTTGAAAGTGATGCTGCAGTGCCTCTTGGGAGTTGTAGTCCTATGGCTCAAGCTCCCATTCTCTTCTATAGGCCAGGCTTCCTGGTCAGATTAGGATGCTCCTTGGTCTTTCCTCTTTGATAGTGGGGGTGATGCATCATGGGAGTCCACAGCCATGGTTCATGGGAGATTTAGTCTAGCCAGCTAGCCCAGTCCAGAGAGGAGAAGAAGGCCTTGAGGCAACCGAACTACAACTCCCATATGGCACCAAATTAAAATATTTCAGAGTTCTGATGACAGTTTTGGGCTGAAATATTTCAGTGATTCTGTGTTCGGTTTTTCAATGAAAAAAAATCAAAATTCTGTGGGAAGATAATTTTTCACCACAAAAATTAATGTAGTTGAGACCCCAATTTTCCATCAAACAATTTGATGGAAAATTGTCTAACAGTCCAACCATCCTCAAAGCATCCAAGAGGCTCTGGGATGGGAGAGGTGAGAGAAAGGATGTTCCTTCTCCATTCCAGCAGTCAGGTGGGAGAATTCAAAAACTTATCAGTCACCTACTAGCTGATGCTGACGTGAAAAGTGGCAGCACATAGGACAGCCTCTGGTAGGAATTCTGTTCCTTTCCCTGTAGCCGTCTTGGAGTGGTGGGGTTGACTGGTCTCACTTGGGCATTCCCTCTGAAAAGGGGCTCCCCCTCATCATTCATCTCTATTTGGATCTCGTGGGTTTAGTCCTCTGGCTCATAGGTATTTGGTAAAATTTCCAGACCCATGGATGTTGGTGTGGGTAGGTGGGAGAGATAAAAGAAAGACTGGGGTAAGTTAGAAAAGAGATATGTGGTATGGAGAGAATGTCTGGAGTTCACTGGGAGAGGAAAGCTATGACATAAAATATGTGGGAGTAGTTAGAAAAATCAAGAGTGCTAACATCTTACACATTTTTGTCGAGGAGGTGGAGGGAAAGGAAACGGGATATTTTCAGGGCTTTCAGGGAGAAAGAATAAGGTAGGTCACACGTAAAAAAAAAAAAAAAAAGAGGCAGCTGTTTCCCCACTCCCACCCTTACAAAAGCTTAATGTACACAAGCACTTTCCTTTTGCTGGGAGCTCAGTTTTATAGCGGTGAACGAGCTGGTTGTTTCATTTCAGCTATTGGCACCTCTAATTTATGCAAAGTTGTTGGGATTTTTCCCCCCAGAGAGAACATGAGGAGTCAGAGGAAGATAAGGATGTTTTTAACCAAGCAGGAACAAGCATCAAACGAGGAATAATATTTTTGCCTCTGCTGCGTGCTGCACAAAGGTAGCAGCACCATATGGAGGTCTTGCTTTTTAATAAAAATGAATACATGAGAGTATATTAATTTTTTTTAAAAGGAAATGCAGTTTGATATGGTTACCCCAGCTGTTCTATAGGGCAATGCAGAATCTACCAGTTTTGGTCTGCATGGTTTCAGAAACCCAGGGTTTGAGGTCTGCAAGAACCCACAAACTTAAAATGAAATTTACTTGAAACTGGGCAACCTGGAAATATTGACCAACAAAGGACATCTGGGGTGAAATCCTGGCCCTGTTGAAGTCAAAGGAAGTTTTGGTACTGACTTCCATGAGGCCAGAATGTCACCACTGGAGTTCTGTTAGTGACTGAAATTTATGGTGGTGGGTTATCTGATTGTTTTATTTTGAGTCATTGTATTTTGAACTTGTGGCAAAGATACCTAGAATTTGGGTCTATTAAAATAGAAATGCAAATAAAAAGAAAGAATACAAATGGCTGTATTTGCCAGAGAGATTATATGTGATCATGAAGGGGAGTGGAGAAGTGGTGTGGTTAAGGAAAAGAGATGCATTCACACGTGTAACTCCTCAATCCTGCCTGTCACTCAGGCCCATAACCTGGAGGTCATCTTAGACTTGTACCTTTCTCTTGGGCCTCATACCCAGGCTATGTCTAAGTCTTGCCGATTCTGCATAATATCTCTAAGATACAACCTGTCCTATCCATCCACACAGTTATGCTCATCCAGGCTCTAAACATCTTGTACCCCGGTCAGGAGTCTGATTTGTCTTGTGTACCCCAAGTTTCACCTCTCTTAAAAACTTCTTGTTTACAAAATCAGACATAAAATACAAAAGTGTCACAGTACATTATTACTGAAAAATTGCTTACTTTCTCATTTTTACCATAAATTAAATCAATTGGAATATAAATATTGTAATACATTTCAGTGTATAGTATTTAGAGCAGTATAAACAAGTCATCATCGATATGAAATTTTACTTTGTACTGACTGCTAGTGTTTTTAGGTAACCTGTTATAAAACTAGGCAAATATCTAACTGCGTTGATGTACCCCCTAGAAGACCTTTGAGTGCCTGCAGGGTACACGTACCCCGGTTGAGAACCACTGTCCTAGCCCATTGCTCTGATCAGGTCACTCCTCTCTTTGTATCTTTCCACTGGCTTCCTCTCTATTGTATCAAACATAAGTTACTTGTCTTCTCTTCGCAGCCCTTCATAGCCTATCCCCATCCTACATACCATCTTTCATTCAGTGTCAAAAAGGTCAGCTCCTCCCTCTGATTAGCCCATGATGCCATTGCCACCATCGCTTACTTGTTACATTGTCAAACAAGCTGCTTTGTAGCTTCTCCTATGCTGCCCCTCTCACTTGGAAGGAGCACCCCATAAACATCCCCAAAACCATTGCATGATCCTCCTTCAAACTCTCCTTTGCTGTGATACCTGCAAAAACTTGACAATGGTTAAGCTGCTGGTGTGCAGACACCACTGCTTGTCATGCTGACCAACACAGACCATCAGGCTGCCTATAATCCATCTGTTATTTCTTGTTTTATATTTAGCTTATAAACTCTTTGGGGCAGGGGCTGTCTTTTTGTTCTGTGTTGTACATCACCTAGCACAATGGGGTCCTGGTCCACGACTGAGGCTCCCAGGCACTATGATAAAACAAATTATTAATAATAGAGCAACAGCAACTGAATATGCCAGTGTTTTTTGTTTTATGGGGGGTTTTGCATGACTTTTCACGGTTTGATTTTTTTTAATGTAACAGGGTTGTTTGATAAATAAACACTTTTCAGTTGCTAAGCGGGACTGTCATACTAGGGAAGCTTCAAAGTGATGTTCAAAGTACAAACAGGCCTCAACAACAGGAGAGTTGAGTGATTTTTTTTGCATTATTTTATGCACTATTTTGGAATATTTGAATGTTTGGGTTTTTTTAATAGTTCATTAGTTTAGGAGGCACCTTTATGGTGTGGGCAACTCTTTTCTTTGTTTTTGTGGCAAGATTTTTTATTAAAGATTTAAATATTGTCTTGCTCCTCCACCTATCTTCTCTTTCTACAGGAGCCTATAAGCCAGCAGTAAGAATAGAATACTGAATGTGTACAAAGGTGTTGATCTTGCGCACTCTGAAGTCAGTGGGAGTTTTACCCCATAGATCTGAATCCTTGTCCCATTCTTCTCTGACCTATATCTAGCCTTTTTTGGGAGGCACGATCAGGTGATTGGATGATAGAATAGAGACTGTTTCTCAGAGGCAGCATACTTACAAAGGACCAGATTTTTGTCATTTAGCCAGAATGTTTGGTAATTCCTCCACAGCCTTATTATTTGTTTACATTGTGCACTAAGTGTGCATAGCTTCTCCTCATGAGCACTCTTGCTGACATTCTCAGTGCCTGCCTCTCAGCTACCTCGTGTCGTTAGCTGACAAGACCATCAGATTCAGAAAGCTGCCTCATCCATGCTTAATATGGATACAAAAATCCGTGAGAGGGACAAAGAGTAAGCAGGGTCACAGCTGACATACTGGTTGAGAAAGATGCTGGTGAATTATGCTAATCCTCAATATGGGGGTGAGGAACTCAGCTGGCTAGTAGCCTAAAACCAAGAGCTGGTTCTCTGTATGTGAGCTTGTAGCCCAGTTTATAAAGCTGTGGGTGGAAAAGCTGGTCTATTGGCTAGATGTTGGTAGATTTTGTGGAAAAAAAAAATTGGTTTTAACAATATGTCTAATATCTCTCTCACAAAAGAGCCAGGGCACCAGGTCCCTGTATTTTACTAAAGGATCAAAATAAATCAAATTAATCTTAATTTATATGAACTGATTTTATTATTAATGAGTACATGTACAAACAACAATGCCCTGACATTCAAGGCATCTTTCTTTATCCATTAGGAAACATTTCATTTTAATATGCATCAGTCATCTAGCAAATGCCACTTAATTTCATTGAATATTATTGTTTTATATTAAACAGACAGATAGCTGTACTTTGAGCAATATTAAATGCTAAATCCCTCACTTACACTCTCCATTTAAGACTTTGCACTTGCACAGATGTCATTTAGGGCAGAATTTGGCCCTAAGAGACTAATTTTTGCCCTCAATGATAATATAGTTGAGTTCTTTTGAAGCTACTTATTTTGTATACGTGATCCTCCATTAGGGATTCCACAGTCCTGGTTAATATTACATATTCCACGTTGGTTAAGTGATAATATTGTTATTCTTTTTTGACCTAGGTTACTCAATTTTCAGGGTCTAGCAAGTTGTTTCCATTTGGAGGAGAAATTGATGGAGTCAGGTATTTCTGATATGCAATAACTTTATTTACAAAAAATGTACAAAGTGTTGTTTCCCTGAACACAGGTCAAATCAACACCACAAGATAGTTTGTTTGCTCACAGTTCCAAGCCTCTTTCTGCCAGTATGCAGCTCAAATGCTCTCTCTCCTCTAGCTTTTTTGCTCAGGGTCATGCTACCAGGGCTTCTCTAGCTGTGTCTGGAGCCTCTTTAGTCCTTCTATATTTTTGCTTCTTCTCACACAAACGCACATAGATTCACCAGTCAAAGCCACAGCTGCGTGTATTTGTTATATTAGTCTCCAAAGAAACCTGTTAGGCCACATGATTAGGTTTCTACTCAAACCTGCCCTGTTTTGTGTGGTGGCTCCTTTTGTTTCAGCTACCTAATTCCATCAAGGAGCTTGATTATTTTTTTACATTTGTCCTAAATGAAGGGTGTCACTTATGCCCATCAGCTTCAAGGTGGTTTCACCCAGCATATTGGGAGAGTAAAAATGCGCAAATCCAGCTAATGCTGATGAAATATATATCAGTAGCTCATAGCATTATTTGGAGTGGATTGATCAGCCAAAAGAGAACCCCACATCCATAATGCATAGTCATTGGGACAGTTGAAGGTGTTGTGACACATTTGCTAATATATTCTTGTTTGGGTTCATGTTCATGGTGAAAAGTAAAACAGATTTTTAATTGTTTTTCTCTTTTAATGATGATGTCTGTTATTAGTAACATAGGTAACGAGGGTATATTTAGTTATTGGTTTAGTGCATTGATTTTAGTGTGACAATATCTTGTTACACTTATTTTTAAGATATTGAATGGCCCTATAGGCGTAGCTTTATTCACATGAGTGGTCTCCTGAAGCCTGTGAAATACTTATGTGAATAAAGTTACTCACATGCATAAGTGTTGGCAGGATCCGGCCTTTAACTTGCATTCATATGGTTTAATTTTGTTTGGACAGGGAATTCACTATTAAACTTCTAAAGGATTACAGCAAACAGTGGGTCAAATTAATTTATTCAGTGAAGTTACACCAAAGATGAATTTGGCACAATCAACTATTTAAAAAAAATAACACTGTAAAACATACCCTGAAAGTATCCTATTAAAACCCAAGCCTAGTGTTTTGTTAGAGGTGTGAAAAAGCATCTCAAGTTGGCAAAAAACGTCTGTCTCTCACTATAACTGGCCAACAAAATGTAAAGCAGATTTTGAAAAGAACCAAAAAAACCCTGCCAATTTTCATCCTGACTCATATTAGATCCCATCAGAAAGAGGGAATATAATTGTTCTTAACTACAGAGGTTCAGACAGGTACCTTATAATAGACAATGAGTGCAATGAATAGGCAATCTGATGACTGTAAAATGTTGCAATATGGTAAGTGTCTACCAGGACACATCTTGTCAGGCATTGGCTGATTAAATGGACAGGCTCAGGGGCAGTGCCCGAATTAGGTGTGGAGGCAGCCACTCCTCTTTGTCCTGAATCACAGAAGTAATTCAGGAAGAAAAACAGATGATTACAAAAAGAGTTCAGACACAGACAGCAGCTATTTACAGAGATGAGCACAACCAACTCCCCAACCACCCCTGAACTGTGGGAAAGAACAGATTCAAATGACAATCTGAATTTTGGGTCTCAGGCACAATCGTAAGTATTTGTTTTGCCAACATAAAACATTGTGCAACAAAAACATTCTGCTCTCTTAAATACCAGTGTTTTCCCTTAAATTAAGTACTAGTACAGTGAAGTGCAGATAGACTATTCTATGTGTCCAGCTATTTTATGACGGACAGTAATGGAATAATTGGGAGCATAATCTAGTACACATCTTTACTGGAGAGAGAGTTTTAAATGCTGCACTGTCAAATTAAAAATTACAGGATAAATTATGCTTTCATTTATACTAGTGCTACAGATTCTGTAGCACTTGGGGCATTTCACCCATCATGGACAGTGACCCGATACTGTTTTGTGTTTCTGGTCACTTTCACTTTCTTGTTCTCCTGGACTAGCACCATGTGCAGTGTCTCAAAGAAGCATCTACATTAAAATATCTCTTTAGATGTATTGAATTTAGATCTCTGTAAAGGCTAATGCAGTTATAACCCTGCTAATGCAACATTGTCAGAGCAGCTGCTTCTGCAAGATAGCTCTAAGTGGTTTTGAGAGCAGTCTGTTACAAATTAACATGGTCAGAACAGCCTCTAATTCAACATATATTTTTTAAATCCAGCCAATAAGAAAAAGGTCAAAAGAAGCCCAACATTACTGTGACATGCAAATAAAATGCAGCTTGTATCTGTATGATAGCACATTTCAAAGTCCTAATGATGTGAAGAACAGGAAAACAAGCCAAAAAAAAATAAAATCTACAATATTTCCCCCACATTTAGAGGTGATTTTATGAAGTAATTTGTCTATTCAGATAAAACAATGAGCATCTGAGAGCTCCAAATCTTACTGTGTCAGTGGGAATTCAACAAGTTCACCTCGCAGAGTTCTGTCAGATCTTCACCTCCCAGAGGAAGATTGGTCTGACGTCATCATTAACGCCAAAGCAACATTAATTTAGTCATGTTAGCCACTGTCTTTGGGAGGGGAGAGTGACATGAGGACTGGCTTCTCTTCTCCAGCTCCCAACTTTACAAACAAACATTCTCTCCTCCCAGGCATTCCAGCTGGAAGAGCTATCACTGGGTAACTGGGAATGGGCACAATAAAGAAGAAGAGGTGGCACTTT
The DNA here is from genome assembly GCF_002925995.2 of Terrapene triunguis. Taxonomy (NCBI): domain Eukaryota; kingdom Metazoa; phylum Chordata; order Testudines; family Emydidae; genus Terrapene; species Terrapene triunguis. The sequence goes on from NW_020664561.1 coordinate 50,718,405, forward strand.
TGCTCACTAATCCACATCTCCAGGTGAGAACCACTCAAGATGGGTTCTCTTAATTCCAAAAGAGAGGGGACAGTCCAGGCTCAGATCATTAAAAAGTCAGTCACCTACAAACTAGACCTCTTCTGTAAGCATTTTCATGAAAGCGATTGCAAACTATTCTGTAAAGAACAGCATCATGTATCTAGAACATTCTCCTGACACATCATCAGGCAGGCAGAGGCCCAGCTAACCATTTCATTGCCAGTATTGTTCTGGCCCAGATCTGTGCCAACCTTGAAGTGCTTAGAGTAACTTGAAATGTTTCCTTCAAACAGTTCCAAACTGCACCATGTCTCCTGCCCATTTCTATATAAATTTCTCACTGCTAGCTTGCCAGCTTTGATTTGGCAACAGTAACAGTCCACACTTGCTCTCTGGTCACATCCATTCTTCACACAAGCGTGCATAAACTGACAAATGGTCAGTTTCAATTTTAAGTGAGTTTCTCCTCTGAAAAGCAGCTCGGTAGTATCAGGAGGTTCCATGTCTGACAAGATCAAATTCATTCAATGCACAGGTAAAGACTCCCACTGAGATTTTTGAAAAATCGGACCCAAAAGTACAGAAAATGAACTAGATGTAGAAAACAAACTGTTCATTTGCATTCACAAGTGACCCCACAAGTATCGAGCAGAGCCACATAGGGCATTATCGTGATTAAGAATTGAGGGAAAAGATGCTACAATTATGGGCACATTGAAAATGAAGATAGATACACACTGGCAATTGCCAGTGTGTAAGTAATACCTGTTCTACGGATAACCAGGAGACCCAATTCTCCAAAGCTGGCCATTTTATATCTTTCGCCACAACTAAAGTCACCCACAAAGCCTTTGTCTCCTCTTCTTTTCCTCACTTGTTTTTCTATTCACCCCATTCCAGTAGGGGACAGCATTATTCCATAAACTGTCAAAACTGATTTTCCAATGAGTTTCTCAATCCTATTCTCTGCTTTCCTGATGACAGCTCTGGCATGAGAAGCTTCTGATGGGTAGTACTCAATTGGAGTCTCACACAGACAATTAATTATCCTTTAAAAAGTGACTTAACAGAATGACACCGGCCAAAACCAGACAATTTTCCACTATCCAGCATGTTGCATATTTCCACTTGGACTCACCTTGAAAGAAAATCATTTTTGCATATTCTTTTGGTCTTCCTAATGTGCAGTTCTATTGTGAAAAAATGCTGCAACTGAGTTTTTGAAAACTATAGCTTCCAGCATATGGATCAAGTGCTGTAAACAAAATGTTCTTATTATTGTATAGAACAATTGACACTCACATCAGTGAGTATGCAGTTCTTACAAGACTTGACCGAATGAACGCCCATTCGCATGTCCAGTAGAAAGAGGACTGGAAAATTATTTTTCCCTTTCAACCTCAGAGGATACTTCTGAAATTCCCATATGAGGAGGGTTTCCCTTTCCCAAATCTTATTGGAATAGTGTCCTCAGTTTAAATAGGATGTCCTGTAATGGGAATCATTTAAACTGAAGCATCAGTAGCTAATGTTCCACTTAGCTATATTTTTAATATTCGAGAAGTACATTCTTGAACTGTATATTTTTACAAAATAATATGCATATAGAGCCTGCTCGAAAGCCTATTGAAGTCACGGGGAATATTTCCATTGACTTTTGGATCAGGCCCATGGAGTGTTTCAAGGTTCTCCTTGTACATAAGAGTCCCTGGATTGGAGTTCAGGAGCAGAACAGCAAAACTCAGGTTTAGGTCTTCTAGCCCTAGGCCTAAGTACTCATAGACTCCTATTAATACAAACAGCAAAAGTATCAAAAGATTTTTTTAAATTTTAAAGCAATTAATGTAACTAATGGGAGATAGGTTACTTAGAGCATAAGCCCCTTGGAGCAGGGACCTTCTGTCTTGGTCTGTGTTTGTACAGCACCTAGCACAGTGGGGTCCTGGTCCATGATTGGGCCTCCTAGGCATCACTGCATTACACATAATAAATATGATTATTAATAATACCAGTTATTAACCATTCTAAAATTAGCAGACTTCTCATTTGTCCCCTTTCTGCCTAGTCTTCAACTTATTTGATAAGCGACTTTGTCTTTAAAACACTTATTCAGACATTTTGAAAAAAGATTCTGACAGCAGTGATCAGTGTAACTATTGCTCTCTTTTACTCAGAGCAGTATTTGTTCTCTTGTCAGCATACTGGTTAGGCTCTAGGGTCTTGTAGCTTATCTGTTGGCCATGCGCTATCAGTATGTCTTGTAAAGAGCAGTACTTTTCTTAAATAAAATGAGTTACGTACAGGAACAGCGCTAGCCATTCTCCCAGCCAGGGCAGAAAACATTTTTGCCAGCGCCTCCCTCGCAAGCAACCAACAAACCCACAGCCAATCAGTGGAACAAAACATCCAGCCCATCCAGCAGTGTGGCACTGTAATGGGGTTTGGGTGGCTGAGCAGCCTAGGGGTTAGATTGCCAGGTACTCAGCCCCTCTCCAACAGGCCTCAGCCCGGGCCCTGTGTATGGCAACCCCTGAACAGGGGGGTTGGTGTCCCTCCCGGCAGGGAGTCAGAATCCACTGCCCTGGGCTACTTCCTACCAGTCCATTCAGTTTAGGGCATGTTCCCTCTAGTCCAATCTACCAGGTAGCTTGCTTTCCACAAGACTCCCTTTGGGGTCCAGACAGCACCTTGCTGCAGTCCCAGTCTCCCTCGGGTGAGGCAGCCACAAGCTGGTGAGGGCAAGCCCCATAATGTCTCGGGGGCTTGCTCAGTCAGGTACCTCCCATGCTGAGGGGTCCTTCATAGACTCCCTTGGCTAGGAAACCAGTGCTTACTTCCAGGTGGCTGCCCTGGCTGGCAGGCCAGTCCTCTGTCCCTTCAGGCAAGGAGACAGCTAGCTCCTGCCTCTCCACCAATCAGCCCTGAAGTGAGCCAGGCTCTCTTCTTTTATCCCCCCTCCAGACCTGGGATTGGCTGCAGATATAGAGGGGGGGGGCTCGCCGGCCCAAAGGCTTTGTTTCACCCCTGCTGTGCTGGCTGGCAGTTTCTCTGCTTCACAACAGGCACCCTCTGGACGCTGGCACCCAGGTTGGCCGCCCTGCTTGCCCGCACCTAAAACTGGCCCTGGTTACATAGATGTGCATGGAACATTGATTTAATCACTAAGAATGCTAAGATTTAATCACGTAGAATAGATCTTACTATTATTTGCAACAGAAATTCAAAGTCCATTTCTCAGGGAAGGAGCTGTCATTGCCTAGCAAAAATATCTGAAACTTGTGCCTTTTCTTGTCTGATTCTTATGGGAAGTTAGCCCTGAAAATGAAATAAATCAGTTGTGTGATTCTTTAAATTACAGATAAACCAGCTAAAATCTATGCAAGTTTAACAAGGAAGCATTATTTCTTTATTTCTTTTCTACTCCATGATGCCACCTGCTGGCCATCATGTACTTTGATTCTGGGAAAATATCGTACCTTGAAAGAAAGAGAAAGTACCTTGAAAGAAAAGAGGCCTTCAGCTTCCTTGACTGTGGGATGCTGGTTCCAGGAAGAAGATCTGCTGGAAAGAGATGGGGTCCACCTGACCCAGAAGGGGAAGAGAATCTTTGCATCTATTGAATTGCCAATCTAGTGAGGCGGGCTTTAGAGTAGGTTCAAAGGGAGCAGGTGACAAAAGCCCAATGTTAGGCAAGCATAAAAGAGATGTCCTTAACACAGGGCTAGATGTTGAGGAGGACGTGGAAAATTACAATAGGGTCATAGGAGCAGGGCAGGTGCTACCATTAAGGCGAACTAGGCGGTTGCCTAGGGCTCCAAGATTTGGGGGCACCAAAAAGCGGTGCCCCCAATTTTATTTTTACAGCATTCCTCCCCGAGCGCGCGGTCGCTGCTCCACTTCTCCTGCCTCCCAGGCTTGCAGCGCCAATCAGCTGTTTGGTGCCACAAGCCTGGGAGGAGAATTAGAGCAGGGGCGGCGTGCTCGGGGAGGAGGCGGAGCAGAGGTGAGCTGGGATGGGGAGGTGCCGCACGGCTCCCCAGGCTGGGGGGGTGGGGAGCTGCCATGGGGATGCCTCAGGGCGGAGGGGGGAGCTGCAGCAGGGCTTCCCACCCCAGCTCACCTCTGCTCCACCCCCTCCCTGAGCACGCCGTCGCTGCTCCACTTCTCTCTCCTCCCAGGATTGTGGCACCAATTAGCTGTTTGGTGCCGCAAGCCTGGGAGGAGAATTAGAGCGGGGGGCGGCGTGCTCGGGGATGAGGGGGAGCAGAGGTGAGCTGGGGTGGGGAGCTGCCGCACGGCTCCCCGGGGGGGAGGGAGCTACCGCGGGGGGCGCCTCAGGGCAGGGGGGAGGAGCTGCCGCGGGGGGGCGCCTCAGGGCAGGGGGGAGGAGCTGCCGCGGGGGAGCGCCTCAGAGCGGGGAGCTGCCGCAGGGCTGGGGGGGGGCGCAAGGTGGAAGTTTCACCTAGGGCGCAAAACTTCCTTGCACCGGCCCTGCATAGGAGCAACGAGGGAAATCAGTGGAGGAATATGCAAGGAGTATGGGGAATAAATATGAAGAACTGGAAGTATTAGTACATAAACTGAATTATGACTTACCTGGCATCACAGAGACTTGGTGGGATAAGTCTCATGGTTGGAATATTAGTGCAGCAGTGTATAGCTTGTTTGGGAAGGAGAGGCAGGATAAAAAGGGCGGAGGTGTTGCATTATACATGAGGAATATATACACTTGTTCAGAGATCCAGAAGGAGGTGAGAGGCAGGCCAGATGAAAGTCTCTGGGTAAAGATAAAAGGGATTAAAAAAATAGAGGTGATGTCATGATAGGGATCTACTGTACCCCACCAGATCAGGAAGAGGAAGCATTTCTAGAACAACTAACAGAAATATCCAAAACACAAGAAGAGGTAGTAATGGGGGACTTAAACTACCCAGACATCTGTTGGAAAAGTCACATGGCAAAACACAACATTTTCAATAAGTTCTTGGAATATATTGAGGACAACTTTTTGTTTCAGAAAGTGGAGGAAGTAAGCAGGGGGACAGCCATTTTGGACTTGAATCAGACCAAAAGTGAAGAATTGGTAGTGAATGTGAAGGTGGCAGGCAATATGGGTGACAGTGATCATGAAATGATAGATTTCATGATCCTTAGGAAAGGAAGGCCTGAGAGTAGCAGAATAAGGGCATGGGACTTCAAAAAAGCAGACTTTAGCAAAGTGGTAGGTAAGGTCCCCAGGAAGAAAATCTCAGGGGATAAAGGAGTGGAGGAGAGCTGGTGCTTTCTCAAGCAGACACTATTAAAGGCACAACTGCAAACTATCCCGATGTGAAGGAAAGATAGGAAGAATAGTAAGAGGCCAATATGGCTCCATCAGGAGCTCTTTAATGACCTGAAAATCAAAAAGGAATCCTACAAACAGTGGAAACATGAACACATTGCAAAGGAGGAGTACAAAAGAATAGCAAAACCATGTAGGGACAAAATCAGAGAGGCTAAGGCGCAAAATGAGTTATACCTAACAAGGTATCTAAAAGGAGAAAAGAGGAGTCTCTTTAAAGTATATTTAGATAAGATAGAGGTATTCAGGTCAGCAGGGCCTGATGAAAATCATCCTAGGGTACTTCAGGACCTAGCTGAAGCAATCTCAGAACCATTAGCAATTATGTTTGAGAACTCCTGGAGGACAGGTGAGGTCCCAGAGGACTGGAGAAGGGCAAACATCATGTCTATCTTTAAAAAGGGGAACAAAGAGGACCCAGGGAATTATAGACCAGTCAGCCTCACTTAGATACTCAGAAAGATACTAGAACAAATTATTAAACAATCAATTTGTAAGTACTTAGGGTATAATAGGATTATATGGAATAGCCAGCATGGATTTGTCAAGAACAAATCATGCCAAACCAACCTAATTACCTTTTTTGATAGGGTTACTGGCCTAGAGGATTGGGGTTGTGCTAGGGTGTCCACCCCACACAATGTCTGAACAGGTAAAATTGGCCAATTGGAGCAAAGCCAGGGACTGATAAGGCCTAATGGTTGATGAAACCTGCTTGGGGGAGGAGCTGGGATAGGCCTATAAAGAGAGGAAGTTGGTGGTTGGGGAAAAGGGTAGCTGGGAGCTCCACAATCACCCCCTAGGGTGGAGAGGATTTAGCCTGGTACAAGGAGGAGTTTTAGAGGGAGAGTAGGTTCTGGGATCCTGCCTTGGATTACAGACTGTGGTAAGAAGCCAAGAGGGGTGAACTAGCCCCAAGGAGCCAAGGAAGCTCCAGTGGTAAACCCAGAGGAGGGCTAGAAAATAAAGAAGAAGAGAGGTAAGGAAGAGCCCAGGGCAACAGCAACATGGTAGGAGCTTGAACAAATCATTGTTGCTGGGCATAGGGTCTCTGGGTTAAAACCTAGAGTAGTGGGCAGGCCCAGGTTCTCCTACCAGCTACTGAGAAAGTGGTACAGGACCTGGCCTTGGACTGGAAGACTGTCTGGCATGGCATGTGGAGAGCAGATCCATTCGCCATTTGAATACCTGGAAAGGGAGGTGACCTCAGAGGAGGGCTGAGTTATTTAGAGGGAATACTGTGAGCCCTGGAAAGCTAAGGGGGCTATGGCATGAGTAACTGTCAGAATATGTGTGTGGGGAATCTGGCCTGAAAGGAGCTAATCCCCAGGCATGGCCACAAGGAGGTGTCCCAACAATGAGTGAACCACATTACAAGAGGGAAGCAGTAGACGTGATATATCTTGATTTTTAATAAGGCTTTTGACAACATTCCAGACAATGTTCTCATAAGATAACTAGGGAAATGTGGTCTAGATGAAATTACCAGAAGGTGGGTGCACAACTGGTTGAAAGACCATACTCAAAGAGTAGTTATTAATAGTTTTCAATCAAACTGGGAGGGACATCTAGTGGGGTCCAACAGGAGCCGTTCTTGGGTCTGGTACTAGTCAATAATTTCATTAATGATTTGGATAATGGAGTGGAGAGAGTATGCCTATAAAATTTGCAGCTGACACCAAGCTGGGAGGGATTGCAAGCACTTTGGAGGACAGGATTAGAATTCAAAATAACTTTAACAAATTGGAAAACTGGTCTGAAATCAAGATAAAGAGAAGTGCAGAGTACTTCACTTACAAAGGAAAAATCTAATGCACAACTACAAAATGGGAAATAACTGGCTAGGCAGTAGTACTGCTAAAAAGGACGGGGAGTTATAGTGCATCACAAATTGAATATGAGACAACAATGTGATCGAGTTGTGGAAAAAGGCCAATATAATTCTGGGGTATTAACAGGATTGTCATATCTAAGACACAGGAGGTAACTGTCCCAGTCTACCCGCTCCGCAGCTGGAGCGCCGGAGTGGGGCAAACCCCAACCCCACTCCCCGGCGGGAGCTGAGGGTCGGATTAAATGGTCTGACGGGCTGGATGTGACCCGTGGGCCGTAGTTTGTCTGCCCCTTGCACTAGAGGATGGCCCTGGCTCATGTGATGAGATGGAGACCTCCTGGAGTACAGTCAGAGGGCCTGGGTGGACCCTGTGGCATTCAGCCAGTGCATGGGGTTGCTGACCATGCATGCCCCTTGTTTGTTCTCCAGGAGGTGAGGGCAGCCTTGACCCCCTACGTCTCTTGAGCGTGTCCTGCAGGAGGATGCTTCGTGCCCATCCCTGACCCTTGGCCCTCCAGAGCCTGTCATCAGAAGTCCCTGCCCCACAAACTTCCCTGCCTGCCCTTAACATGCCACCTGAGTGGGCTAAATACCATCCAGCTGGTCCATTTCCAAACCGCAAGTGTGCTTCTTACTATCCACTTCCACCCCCTCATGGCCCACCACACACCAAGTGGCAGGAGCTGCTGCCACCTGTGGATGGTGGGGAGTCCCAGTGGGCCAGCCTGTACTCCACTCTGGTTCCATGGACTGCTGGAGGCTCCTTCATGGAGGCATGAGCATGGGTGTGAATGTGGCACAGTCATGGAATCCCCCAATGCCTGTCCCTTCTGCGGCAAGAGCATAGCCCTGGCTCATGTCACCGGACTCTAAGACCTGGGTGGACCTTGTGGCACTCAGCCATCACGTCTGCATAGTGTGTGTCAGGTTACAGCCCTGCTTCCAACTCCTCCAGAACTTCTTACTGAGCTTCTGGCTGCACTTTCCCCCCTCCCTTGTTTATCCTTGCACACCCTATCCATGGCCCCATGAAGTCATGAGACCGCTTCATCAATGTCCTTCTAGCAATGGCCAAGAAGGCCATCCCCCAGACCTGGAGGAGGAAGCTCCAGGGTGAGGAGGGGTGAGGGAGCTCTGTCTGTGGAGGCTTATTGCCGATCATTTCTCCAGTCACACCTTGGGTAGAGTTCCTCTGGATGGTGTCCACTGACTCCTTACACACCTTTGAAGAGCAGTGGGCACGGTGAGGGGTCCTCTGCTCGATGTCCCCTTTTGGATCCCTGATTTTTAACCTTTGACCTTAACTCCTATTCCTTGTTGGTGGGTTCCGCCCCCTCCCCCCCCATTCGTTGTCCCAAGTAGTCATTTGTGGCCTGGTGCTTCCTCCTCTGTAGTTGAACGTGCAGGCCTTTAGCTTTGGTTGGGCCTCGGCCTGCTGTTTCCAAGGCACCACAGTAGGTATAAACCTTCCAACTTCCTCAACAAACAAGGCAGGGGTCCTACACAATCCTGATTTGTCCCCACAGCAGATCTGCCCAGTGCACTGAATAAACCTGGGATCCTGCAGAAAAAATAGTATGTGGTCATGTAATTAAAGACTGTTTTATAAGGCATGTGCACAAGGGAGACCAAGAGACTCTCTTGCCTTCAGGCAGCCGAGAGAGAGGGGAAGAGGAAAGGAAGAGAAAAATACCCTCCCTAGCTAGCACAGAGCATGGTGGTAGAGGGAGGAAATTGTATTAGATGGATTCAGCCAGCCACAAAATAATGAGATTACAATGGTCTGGCATTGGTGATTAATTTGTCTTTTCTGATTCCATTCACTGACTGAGCATCTCTTTAGCTCTTCAATCTTGTCCTATGGAAGGGGGACTGGAAATCCAGCATTTAGTCTTGTCACCATCATCCACAGAACTGTAGTGGTCAATTTAGCAGCATGGAACAATCTCACTGGCTTTGGGTTTCTAATTTTCAGCCTAAAGACACTACCATCTTGTATTAACCCTGATTTTTCTTCTTTTACCAGTAGAGGATTTCTACTTCCCTCCCCAGCACACACACACCTTTTCCTCCTCCCTCCCCCACAAACCATTTGCTGAAGAAATTAATAGCAGGTTTCTGAGTCAAGCCAATCAAGATTTTCTGAGGAGATGTTTTCTGATGTGGGAGAATACAGCAGCAGTTGATGCAGAGGAGGCTGGGTTGGTGTAGATTCCAATCCTTTTCCATTGTACCGTGTATGAGAGTGGATGACAAACAAATGACTAATACAGCGTGAGACTGGGTGCTCAAAAAATGGTCCAGCTTTTTCACCAAAATAAATGGGAGACTTTGAAATTGTTCTTAGAACATGATCTCAAGGTGCTTTTTGTCCTCTGAAAGGTCAGACCAGTACTCTTCTGCACCCACTAGGGTGACCAGATGTCCCGATTTTATAGGGACAGTCCTGATTTTTGGGTCTTTTTCTTATATAGGCTCCTATTACCCTCCCACCCCCATCCTGATTTTTCACACTTGCTGTCTGGTCACCCTAGCACCCACTCATGGAGTTTTCAACAACGGTAGTGTATTGATGTGACAACTAAGCAGGAGGTCTGATCTGTGAAGTTCAAGTCCAAACATTGCTCACATTTAGGAGTGCTAAGAGCCAGGGTTCTTGTTCAGGCACCCCTCTAAAGGTAACACTCTTAATATTTACCACTGAGTGTCTAGAATGATGCAGTTCATCACTTTACCCAGCCTACCTCTCCTCTCCTACATAGAAACATGTGCCTATAGGCAGACCTGCCCTGCGCAACGTAAGCAAACCCACGTTAACCACCCAGACTTTGTGCAGAGGCAACTGTCTCTCCTGCACTATGTTCTCCCCTGCACAAGCTCCCCTGTGGGGCCAGGTAACTGAAACAAACAGTCATTCAGCGTGACACTTTGCTCCACACATGCAGGCCTGGATACAGAGTTAGAGAGAGGAAATAATCTTTGCAGCCTTAGCATCCCTCAGCATTTCATGAGTCCAGCCAGAGAGTTCACAAAGAGCAGCTATGGCCTGGAGCACAATAGCAACCCAAGCTGGCTGAGTTGCTGGCTTGCCGATGAAGAAGAGCAGCACGGAGGGAGACTCAGCGGGGTTCAGTCCTTTACAACCGGTGGGTCCATGTTTCCATATTCAGTGTCCTAGCTGCTCCCCTGCAGCATCACCTATCTGCACGGAAGACGTGGTGCTGCTACTCAGTCCTGGCTGCTGCGCAAGCTTTCAGGTAAGTGTTCTCATCCCACTCACCTTTATATGCAAGGGAACTATACGGACCGCAGAAGTTAGAGATGGAGAACGCTAATAAGACCATCTTGTCCATTCTCCTGGCATGTAGCTGCAAAGGCCTGAGAAGCATCTCTAGTGACATTGCTCACAAATGAGTGAAGCGACTGAGCTTCCACTGTGGGAGGATGGCCTGGGAGAATCCTCCATACTTAGGGGAGGTGGGAAGGTGGGTTTGGCCCCCATCTCTCCTCCACTTCCCACTGCTTTCACCTGGGCACACAGATGACAACTCTTTTTCATATACCCATTGAAGTCAGCTAACATACTCCTCAATTGGAGATGGTTATATTAGAGATAGGCCCAGGAAGAGGGGTATGCCTCCTCCACAAGCAAAGGCTGGGAAAATATTGTCCACAGCAAACTTTCAATACAATAACATTTTAAAGTTTGGTATGACTCATGTTCTTCTTTCCTCCTTGCTTTGAACACAAAGGCTTTCCTACACTTCCAAAAATGTGCATATCTTTTTAAAAACAGAATTGGATAAAGAGGTGTGTATAATTTCCTTAGCACATGATGTTTCAGCCCAATGACAATCACTCTTAGTTATGTGCGTCCCTGGGCATCATTAGCTACTGAGCATACTGGGCCAGACTGGTGATCTCATTTACTCAGTGGAGTAATTCTGGTCAAGCCAGGTAGGGAATCATTTTGGACTTTCACCACTGTAACCAGCGTAATTACTGCTTTAACTGCAGTCAAGCAGTAAGTTTGAATTAAGCAGTGCACAAGTCTTGCATGGAGATTCACAGCACTGGAAGGAAAGATGACTGTACAGAATGTCCTCCTCCCCTTCATGAGCAAAAAGAAACGTTTCGCTTTGCAAAATGTGAAATACTTTACACTGTCTCTATGGGGGTTTCTTCTTTCACACACAACTGTGTGCACTACAGAGTGAATTAAGCAGCCACTAGATGGCAATATAATAAAACACACATAGGAGAAACTTGTCAGAAAAATGATTAACTGGAGCTATAAACATTCTCTCCTATATATTTTCTGCTTGTTTTCAGTTACAAGGCAAGATGAATAAGAGTGTAGGTTCAAGGTTCACCTAAGTGACCCTTCAGTAGATGCATAGGGTCCATTATGAGCCCTCAGGGGGTAATTTTGTTTAGCCATGTTTATCTATAATTGCACTAAACTCCCAAACTTGTGTTACTATGTGAGAAAAGGAAAAAATAGCTCAGTTTTTGTCCAAACAAATGCATTTGTTAGATTACATTAAAAAACGTTATAATGTCTTATTATAGAATAATTATAATAGACTTTCAAATGAAAAGAGAAATGCCAAAAAGGCAAAGCAAACCTACTAAGGTTACAGCTATCATGCCACCAGCATCTTTGACCTCCTTGGTGCCTAAGGAATACTGCATGTATTATACATATGACACCAAGTTTGGCTCTCAAATACACACACGTAACCTCTTTGACTTGAGTGGAGTAGCACATGTGAACTGAAAACAGTATTTGTAAATTGGCCTTCTCTTAAAAGGACCCACAGGAATACAGGAACCTGCCTGAGGGAGAGAGGTCTTATTTGATTGTAATAGTCAAGAAAGAGATGCATAAAGAGGTATTTATCCACCTACTTCTCTTGTATTGTTTACATCAGGGGACTGGGAATCAAGACACGTGGGCTCTATTCCCAACTGCAACCATTGAACCCCTGTGACCTTAGCAAGTTGCTTAAACAAAAAGATGAAGCTTTTCCCTGCAGAAATACTGCTTCTGTTCTAGCCAGAGACACAACGGGACGGGCAAGGGGGTGAAAAACTGAGCAGTGGTGGTTGGAACCGTAGTGCCTACATAAGGCAAAAGCACAAAAAAATGTTTCCAAGGTGCTGTAGGGGTATATTCAGAATAGGTACTACACCTTTTAAAAAAGATACAGCCTATACTCCCCATAGCATTGGTCTCCACAGTTTACCAAAGGAGCAGCAGTGGAGCCATGGCCACTCCTCACCTCATTTGGCCATGTCCTTTAGGCATGATTAAGGACAGTGAACCGTAGAATGTTGGCGGTACGCTAGGTGAGAGTGGGTTCCCTGTGTCACCTGGGATGGCCACCATTTGGCCCTGAGTGGTCTATAAAGGAATTTCTCATTTGAACTTCATCTGTGGGCTAAACATGGCAGCCATATGATAATCTCTCAAAAGGAGGAATGAAGAATAACTTTTCTCTTGAAAAATCCTGTACAGTGAAGGGTAGTTTTTGTGGTCAGAACATAAAGACCACTAGCACCATTCGAGAATAAAACATGGACATATGTTGGAGTAGTCACCTCTGCTTGATTCTGGACTTTTCTCCATCTGTGACTCAGAGAAAAGAATGTTTCTATTTCTCAATGTCCATCCTCACTTCATCACATTTCTTACTGAATCAGCCAGTTGGGCAAAAGGCCAAGTTCTTCAGCTCTGCATCACTGAAATCAAAACGTATTGATCTGAGTCAAGCCTTTAGGGAGGTGACTAATTATGAGTGGGGTTTAAGGACTAAAGAATTGCAGAATATATTACCCAGTTGCTGCAAACAAGCCCATTTTGATAATCCTACAGCTATGTGTGCTGAGTCTCATATTACATCTAGGGGAAAATATGTGGTGATTTCATTGCAGGGAGCATATGATTACAGCCAAAATTCTTAAACTGCAGTCCATGGACCACTGCTATCTCATGGAGCACTCCCAGGTGCTTCTCTAACTTGGGGAAAGCACACGTTGGTCTTCACCTAGTGCTGCTTCCTGCTGGATGTAGACTTGTTCAGGACTCTTTAAAAGGTTTCTGGAAAATATTTTGAGCAACTGAGGTAAATCAAACAAATCCAAGCAGCTCTCTGCATCCAGTACAGCTGATTTTGGGTCTTTTGGTGTAAATTCATCCCTGACCAAATGGGTGGATGGTGCAAAACTTGGAAAGGTGGCAAACACAGTGGAGGCTAGGACCAAGCAGCAAAATGACCTGGAGAGATTGGAGTAGTGGGAGCAGAAGGCAATGACAGATTTGGTAAAACCCTGCACCCAGGTAAAGGAAATTAAAAGCAGAAGATACGAAATAAGAGGATGTAACCAAACATCCTCACCCACTGTAATAAAGCCAGGTAGGGTTTTGTTTTGTTTCTTTAAATCTTATTTCCTTAATTCTGCCATCTAGTGACGTTCTCTATATAACCAAGCAGTATAGTTACCACAGAAGAAGTACAGGATTCAAGATTGGGTGTCCATGAGAGGATATATTAAGAAGTGATCCACAGCCACTGGATTAGATTATACTCTGGTAGTGTTATATATAATACAGGACCTCTGTCATTTTCAAGGTTAAGGGAGATGTGTAAGCTGTGAAAGTAAAATTCTAAAGGCTCTTCTCTTCCATTTAAAGAATACCATCAGTGCTCAAGCAGCAAAGGGAAATGGAATGGAATACGTTGATTGTCCCTTGGAAATTGTTGGTTCCAAAAGCTAAGCAGAGATACTGTGCAAGTATGGAAGCACACAGGTATTTAAATATAACTTCAACAATAAACATTTTATTCACAAAAATAAATACAAAATTACTCTGCTATTGTTATAAAGCACTGTTTAAAGTTACATTCTGAGAAGCGAGAAATAATTACTTAAATAACTGAAAATATTCCAAAAGTGAAAGCCACATAAAAAATTTAATTCACAGCTTTGGCAAGGAATCCCCCCACCCAACATTCTATTGCATACATTCAAAGTCAAGGATAATTAGACAAAACAATGACTCAAACTGAACAGACTAATAAGCCACAAATATACAGAATACATGAAAAAGCAATTTCCTGTTACTTTAAACAATTATTGTTACTTATAACATCAATTGCAAGAAAAAAATAAAATGCACACCTAATCTTTAAGTGCAAATGACCCGTAACAGTAATAACACCACATTTGATTAATTAATATATTTTTAACATAACTGGTCTATACTCTTGAATGCTATTCAAAATTAATTTGCAAGCCTTTAGTTCTAGAATTTATAGTTATTTACTTCAGAAGTCATATATGTTCCTCCTAGTTGTTTGCTAGGCAGTTTAAACTGATATGTTTTCCTGATGGATAAATAACCATACCACAAAAATCACTCTACAGAATTTGCAATCTTACTGGCAGTCTCAGCATTGGCAAATGAAGGGACTTAAAAGTGAATTATTCTTAGCAAAAGTTGAGGTATATTGATAGGAAAGTATTTTACTGCCAGTACCCATGCTGAACTTTTTCTGGGCCAAGTCATAGCCTATGGTACATCTATGGTATAGTGCCCTCAGGATCTCTGCAGCACACCTGTGCTCCACGGCCATGATTTTTCCACTCATCCTGAGGGGACTCTTTTTTACCTCCGAATATAGATGGCTGCCTAAGTGCTAAGAGATCTCTTTACTGGGGTGGAGTTCAGGAGTCCACTTACCCAAGATCCATATATGGTGACTGAGGGATACTATCATCCAGTGAATGAAGATGGAGGTTATCAAGTTGAAGAAGGCAGAAAAGAAGAACTCTTTCCCTCAGCCACCCTCCTTCCCGGTCCCATTCACCCAGTTCCCCACAGGATGATGGCTGGCTCCCTCTTCCTGACCACCTCTTTCTCCCCATCTTCCTATTATCCTTGGCCTGCAGTAACTTCCCTAGGCTAGAGGGGTCAGACTCCATGAAGTTCTGCTCAGGAGGAGAAATATGGAGCAGGAAACACATTTGCTATAGCATTTTGTCTCTTTTCCATGTTAGTCAGTTTCATGGCCCCTCACATCTGGGTGGGGACATATCCTCCCACTGATGGGTGATGTGATGAGTCTTCAAATATGTTAAGGGCTGTTATAAAGAGGATGGTGATCAATTGTTCTCCATGTCCACTGAAGTTAGGACAAGCAGTAATGGGGCTTAATCTGCAGCAAGGGAGATTTAGGTTAGATAGTAGGAAAAACTTCCTAACTATAAGGGTAGTTAAGCACTGGAATAGGCTTCCAAGGGAGGCTGTGGAATCCCTGTCATTGGAGGTTTATAGGAATAGGTTGGACAAACACCAGTCAGGGATGGTCTAAGTTTACTACGTCCTGCCTGAGTGCAGGGGGCTGGACTTGACTTCTTGAGGTCCCTTCCTGCCTTATATTTCTGTGATTCTGATTCTCTCCACCTCTCCTCATGGACTAGGCCACGGTTGGCTCAATACAGAGCCGTTTTATACTAGTCTGTGTGGTGTTACTTCAGCTACTCCTTAAACTTAAACATGGCGGGAGATTTGGCCCAATGCAACCAATACAGGATTTCAGTTTCCTATATGTCCCTATCCCAGCTGCTGAACCCATGTTAAGATATATGTATATTTGTAGGGTATTTAAGTTCCATTGTTGCACATGCAAATGAGATCCAGAAACACCCTCCCCCCTCAAAACAACCATGGTTGCAAATATGATTTCAACACAGCATTTAGAGTATGGGCCAACAGATGTGCACTTAGAAGATCAAGGTCCAAATTCACTACTGGCATAAGCAGGTGCAACTCCACTGTTCAGTGGAGTTGTGCTCACTTACAGAGGTGAATCTGGCCCCAAATCTCTGATGACCAAACGTCCACCCTGAGATCAAGAACAAATAGCTATTTGAAATTTACAATTGACCTCTAGATGGATTTACCAGTTGCCGATTCACAGTATGTGTGATCATGTGTGCTAAGTATGTGTGATCATTCAGCTGACTGGGCCAGAATTCCTGTACAGAGTGTAACACAGACAATCAAGCAAAAACAAACAAACAAACCATCAAAGAAAACAATAGCAGTAGGCTCTCCATTGAATTTCTATGCCATTCCCTTTACAGCTCTCTGAATTCTGAGCTAATGTGGTGAATCATCCTTCCAAAATTACTTTGTAACTGTATCTGCTTATGCATAAAATCTGCTTGTCCATCCTTATAATTAATAGACACTAATGATTTTGGTCACTCTTAAAATGAATACATTGCCAACTGCAGGCATGTTAAATGTTGTGAGGCTGTTGGTTAATGTAGAAAGGGTGAATTTAAAAACAATTATCTGAGGTGACACATGCCAGATATCCAATTTCTGTTAAAGTACAACAGAATGAGGAAAGATTGAAGGAGACTCATTAAGAGTAATTTCAAGAAAAGAATTACATAACTGCTGCCAGCTCTTAATCCTCACTGTCAAAGAAAGAAATGGCACACCCCACTCGCCTTAGCAGCAATAATTACAGGGGATTAAAGGAGCACAGAGACAGAGGGGAGCAGATGGTGGATCCAGGATATGCAGGTGTTGCCTTTTTACAGAAGAGTGTAGAGATAAAGAGTGGGATTTAATGTTTTATACAGATGATGCTAAAGATGCCATGTAGTAAAATGGGATGGTAGAGATTTCTTCTGCCTTACTCCACAAGGTCAGGGAAAGAGTCACTTTTGAGCTATCAAAAATATAGGAATTTAGAGGTGGTTTGGAGGTTGTTTTAGCAAAAGAAGGGATTAAACATTCAACACACAAAATAAGGGATTAAAAATTGTATAAATTGTACAGCGACTGCCCATACCAGCTCGCCTTTCCTCCCTTAATTAAACAGAGGCACCCTCAGAATTTGCAGTATTCCTTTCACTAGTCGTACAGAATTCTTGCAAATACTGAAGCAATTAGTTTTTAAAGGATGACCAGTTGTTATGCATGGTTGGGTAGGGGGAAGATGGCTGGGACCATAAAAAGGCACACCAGACTAAGGGCTGGATTTTCAGAGGCACTAAGTATTTGAAACACCTAATGACTTTAACTGGAGCTGTGGGCGCTCTCCGCTTCTGAAAAATCAGGCCCCCCAAATGCTTCCAAGCCTGCACTTCAATTTGAGCACACTGGCCATTGGATGGCAGGATTAGCCAAACAACGTATAAATGGTAAGGCACAGTGTTTCTGAGTTTAGAGGCATTGCAGGGAGGGAAATTAAGGAGACTGTAGAGAGAAGGGCAAGATGGCACATGTGATGCTTCCACACTGGAACTTTTCATTGCAGTGACACTTAGACATGTTATTTCAAAGTGATCCAAACAAGATCAGTGGTAGACATCTCAGCTCGTATTAGCCTCTTTGAAGTCAATGGGATTACTCACATGCGTAAAGATACACCTGCACTTAAGCGTTTTGCTGGATCAAGGCCTCATAGCAGTGATCAACATCAGGATTTGCAAAACTGCAGTGATCTCTTCATTTACTTCAAATGCTACCCGCTAGTTTTGGTAATATGAAAATTTTGCACAATACCCAGAGTTTAAAACAAAATGAAACTCAGTGAGATACCCCATCTTTTCAAATGTCTGTTATTTCAGTCTTCGTAATGAACTGAATCCCTTCTGCCTCCAGCACCAAGTCAGAGCAGCCCGGCTTGTGGCAGGGAATTCTTTTGGGGTGGGAAAGGATCCTTCCTCCATGCCATGGAGTGGGTGATACAGTTGCTCTGTAGCAGTTAATCCACTGCTGAGGGTGCAGCAGCTCAGAACATTTCGGCATCTGGATTAACAGGAAACAAAGGCTTGTGGCTCTGCCAGTCCTGCGACTGCTCCTCCCTTCCCTCATCCTCAAATCCTGCTGCACAGGTACACATAGGGAGTCCCCACAGAGCTGGGCTCCACCGTACTCTAGGATGCATGTAGAACCGATGCAGGGCTCCCTCTGCATAGCAGAACCATACCAATTTCACTGCCTGGGGCCTTCAGAAGTGATGAAGGAAGATCCAGGATTTCCAGGAATAGCAGTCAGAAGGGCTGCATTACAATACCTAGGTTTGCTCGCCACTCAAGTGATGGAATGCCATCCCTCTTGGAAAATTCTCCACACAAATTCCATGTGGTGAGATATTTGTGCAGGAAGGGATGAATTTCATTCTTCATGTGTTGTCTAACTGGGCAGGTGGCGACTGATACATTTACATGGATGTTAGTAAGAGCTTTTAATTTATTTTACTAATGTTATCTTTAAATTCCAGTGTCTAACACCACATAGAAGATTCAATCCTTATGGCATGTCAATGAGCCAGACCAAAAGCCCACTGCAATCAATAGCAGTCTTTCCATTGACTTCAGTGGTCTTTGCAACAGGCCTTTGATTGCCTAAATTCTCAAGTGACTAGTGATTTTGGGTGCTCAATCTGAGATACTTGATTTTCAGAAAGCACAAAGCACCCCAACCTGTGAACATCAGAACCCTTTAAAGTGTCATGTCAGGCATCTAGAAATAGAAACCCCCAAAATCAGTAGTTACCTTTGAAAACGTAAAAAATTTGCTCAGAGCCCTTTTACTCTATAGCATTTCCTATTGTTCCTGGTTAAATAAAGTTCTACTACACAGCTCAAAGTTTTTGTTGTTGTTGTTTTTAAATCACTTATGTTGCTTTTGGGTAGATTAAATTTTGGAATAATATCTAAACTCAATACCCTTACATATCTGAATACTGCTCAGAAGTTCTTCAAAATAATTAATTGAAAAATTCTCAATATAAAAATAGTCATTATAGAATAGAAAATACATATTTGGTTTAAGAATAGGTTTGGATTTTTATTTTGTTTTGTAATTTATCATAGAAAATTTAGGTGAGACGCAACATCCGGTTTCCTCAGAGACCCTGCTTCTTACCCAGTTTTTCAGCTGGGTTCATTGAGACATAAAGAGGTGAAGTGACTTGCCTGAGCTCATACAGAGAATCTTAATCCCAATAGGATTAAAAATATAGGAAAGACCCTTTGGCTCCCAATCATTACCAGTTTGCCATTTGACCACACTAGCTTCTTAACATTTTCTATAATGTGCTCTCATGAAATGGGACTGAAAAAATGGTACTTTATTGTGGTACCTTCACTACTAAAGCCTCATTTTCAAAAGGGGCCTCCAAAAATGTGCCTATTTTATTTCCGGGTGCACTATTTTGCCTAGGCAAAAACCCACAAAAATGGGGAGGCTATAAAGCCTTCCACAAGAAGTCTGACTCCTGTTATCTTACTGCACTAAATATATATCTCTAGCTACTGATACATTCTCTTATTTTTGGCGATGCTTTACTACTTAACACACTTTCCCTTGATTGACAGATATAATTTCCCTGTAACTATCCACTCCCAGTAGTAGATGCCTTCATTTTTATTTAAAAGAGACAGTGTAAGGGGAGCTAGGCCTAACCCTCCCCCTATATTGATAAACATCTCACTTTCAAGGATTTACTTGAAGGATGCCAAGTACTTTTTTTTAAAGTAATCATTGCTACAAGCTTGGTCTTCTTTTTTACGTATTTAATTTAATGTAGATCCCACCTGAACGAACAGTGTATACTCACTGTTACCCATCATAAATATGTTGGGGCTTTGTGTATGACACTACCCGGCACAAATGAGTTTAGCTAATGGATGCATTGGTTTCTATAGGAGCATTGTTTTATACATAAAGGTATTTAAACTGGAGAGGGAGCTCTCATCACATCAGCCTGAGATGAAGATAATCTCTCCTTATACTATATGCACATATATAAATGGGATGGGTGCTGCACTCCTAAGTGGTGAACGCTGTACAAACAGGTGTGCGTACACACAGGGCCAGTTCTAGAGGCGAGCAAACAGGGCAGTTGCACAAGCTGCTAACTGCCTGGGGGCATTGTACAGCTGCTGCTCCACCTTTTGTTTGTTTTAGGTGACTGATTCTCCGCTCCCCCCCCCCCCCCCCCTTTTTTTTTGCTTGGCTGCTCTGGGAGTCTGCGTATGTGCCGAAAACATTTTCCAGCAAGACGCCTCAGGCCATTACAGCGCACGCATGTGCACTCCTCCCCACTGTGAAATCCTGGCCATACCAGTTAGCTGAACAAGTGGCTTCTACTTTGGACAGACCATTGCTGTGCAGAACTGTCCTCAAGAGGACTTTTTCCACCTTTGCATTTAGGCACTACAGAGCTGCTCGTGCAATGGGGAGAGATCAGGCAGGCCATGCTCCCTATGTGCAGCCTGTTTTCATCTTCCCCCTCCAGCTGGGGAAGCATGGGCTACTCCAGCCCTAGGCCTGCAATAACCCTGAACCCTTCGCTGCTGCAGCAGGTGGAAGTTGGGGAAGAGAAAACACTGCCTCCTCAAAGAGCTTTTTTAGAGGTGTTTGGCCTCTGCCTGCATCCTTACCTCTACTGAGAGTTGTGGTTCCATTGCCAGATGGGTCCTTTGGCACTGTGTGCTGGGACTGCTGTCTGCTGCGGTGTGGTGTTGGGCAGGCACTTCTTCTTCAGTGCCATCACCCCGTTCCTCAGTTGCAATGGGCTCTCCTCTCCCAGAAAGGGAGGGGCTTGGTAGCCATGCACATTTGATGGAATCACCAGTGGTCCAGGACTGCTATAAAGCTGCCAAAAGCCTGTGCCAAGAAAGGCCTTAGACTAGGATCTGGCCTAACAATGATAAGTTTAAATAAAATGCCACCTTTGCAATCCTTGTCATAAGACCTTTCAAGACCAATTTTCTCATTTGAGTGTCTGCAACAGGACACGGTCAGAGAAACATGTAGAGTAGGCACCACAAATAGCTAATTAAGTACCAAATACTTGAAACAACGAAATGAGGAACTGAAAGCCCTAATCTGAGGTTTTTAAATTAGGCCAATACGTGGAATTCTGTGGAGCCGAAGTGCTGATTTATGTCAGTCAAATGTAGGAGCGGCATCCAACTTCAAAATGTGGGTATTACATGTTCACTATTCTTGAGAGTTTCCTGTGGGGTGGATGGGGAAGATATTGGCCCTTCTAAAAAAAATACTAACAGCATCAATCAGGTAGAAATATGGGACTATGCTGTGATGACTTAAGTTTTGGTCTCTGTTGTCTCTTGTAGTTTAATGGTGGTGGCCTGAAATTGTGGCATGTATGGTACAAAGGTTTTAACAGAGTTTTCATATTTAAGGCTATTTTTGATAAAGGGATTTAAATCGGAAGAAGTATCCTGAAGAAACCCCATGTCTTTGAATAAACCATTTGTGTGAAGATGACACATCACTCTAGAATTTTCTGTTAAAAAAATATCATTTTCATTTTTTTTAATTGATGTTAGCCCTAAGTAATAAAGGCTCCTCTCAGGACTGTCTCCATCACTGAAAGTGTCATCATGGTCTGAAGGTTCTGAAAAGCCCTCAGAAGAAACAACAGAAAGGGATATAGTTTTGCTAGCTTGGCTCGGATGTTGATCAGGTAATATTAGAAATGCCTGATTTCCCACCTCCCATGATCTAGAGAAAGGATCTGTAACTAAGGAATCTTCACCTAGGAAGCATCCATTAAATGAACCACTTAGATTCTTTTGCTCTTCATAAAGCCCACTTGATTTGCAGTTACTGATAATTGTAGCGTACTTAATATTGGACTGTCTCGTAATTCCTTCACTGACTTTGTCATCATGGGAACTCTCAAAAAGGCTGTTACTGAAATGGCTGCTAGAACAAGCCGAGTCATGCTCAGAGTCTTGAATCGTTGTGAACATTGAATCAACTGCTAATAAATCTTGCTTGTCTTCACTTTTCAATGCTTTAGCAACATTGATGTCTTCCAAAACTATTTCTGGCTCCAGAAGAAGAGGCCCAAATGATATTGCTTCAGGATGCTTGATAAAAAGATGCTCAAAAGTTTCAGGCTAGAAGAAAAGACATATTTTAATGCTCATCTATCATTGAATAGCTTTATTTCAATATGAAGTTACTGTACTTAAGAGCCACAGATGAAAACTAGCATATTTTAATATAAAAAGTACATTGATGAAAAACAAACAAAACCTAAGTCTGCTATGTGGCAGGGTATCGAAGGGGGGAATTGGGGATAAAGAAAGCAAGCACATGCCTGTGTCTTATGTGTGCAGGGAAGGGTTGATCCTGGAAGGTGCTGAGCATTCTGGCTTAATTCAGCAAACTCCATTAATTTCAATGGCACTATTCATGTCCTTAAAATTAAGCTAGTACTTTAGTGCTTTGCAGGATAAAGCCTTATATGCTACAGGATTTTTTGGCATTTTATTTCAATTGCATGAACAATTTGGCATATTAGAAATGAATCAAAATAATTTACAAAACTGAAATGACTATGCCTGTTATGATTATACTGTACTATCTAGAGTCAAATCCTACCATCCAATAATTTTTGTAGGCTCTTCACCTGTAAGTAAGGACTGCATGTTTGAAATTTACACACACACACTTATTTTAGGGAAATGCCTCCTATCCTACATCATAAAGGATGGGAAATATATATAAACATTTCAAATATACCGCAGTATAAATTGATAATAGGAAACTGGCTTTCCTATTTACTGCTAAGAAAAGTTCACTTTAAAGTGTATACCCACTGATGAGTTTAATTAAGACAAATAAAAAACAGTTAGTTAAAAACAACAGATTGTATTTATGTTAATAAACCATACAGATATTATATCACAGCAGGAAACCTTCCAAAGTAACGAGGAATATTTCATAATGCTTAGACCGGTGTACATTATAAGAAGGTATGGTACAATTTTATCTATCTTAGGCTAGTGGGTGTTTGTTTAACCTAGAATAGCCATCACCATAGCATTTAAGGCCCTGATTTAGCAAGGTATTTAAGCATGTTTTTAAACTACTCACATATTTAAATGTCAACACTTGCTTTGGTACCTTGCTGAATTGTAGCCTAAATGCTGATTTGGGATAGCTTCTGCATTGCTTGCATGCTCAGAACTCCCATGGACTTCAAAAGTACTGTGAATATGACATTTAAAATTAGCAAACTGATTACTGAAATGAGCTGCAGACAGTTGCTACAATGCATATACCAAGAAATGTCTTTAATTCATATTGAATGTCCCTTGCTGAAATTTATCCTTCCCTAAGGCAGATCACCTATGAATCCAGGTAGGAATGTAGGAACTGTTGTAATGAATCAGACCAATGGTCCATCTAGTCCAGTATTCTCTCGTCAACAGTGGCCAGTATAAGATACTTCAGAGCAGAAACCCCACAGTAGGCAGCTGTGGACCTCTCGGCAAACACGTTTCTTACTGACCACCAATAACTAGAGGTTGACTTAGGCCCTGAAGCATGAGCATAACTCTGGATATGAGTTCTACAGGATCACATTAAGAATACTGCCTATCACTTTTTATCAAATATCAAAAATTAAATGATCAAATACCACTTTTTAAAATAGATATTTCAATTAGTAAATGTCACTTTCTGCTGAATCAAACATGTCACTAAGTAAAATATATTAGATGAATATACAAATACAATGAATATACAATCTCCTGAGAAAGATGCAATACCATAATATAATGTAAATAATGACAGAGTAACATGTGTAAATATCACTGTAAAATATGTTCTCAACATGTGTGTCATATGATTTGTGCAAAAATATCTTATAGCAGTTAACATAATTCTATGAAACCAAAAGGGAATACTCATGGCCTCAAGTGGCACAGAGTAAAATTTAATTCACACTCATTTGCCAGACACAAGGAGACTACAAAATATGCTCCCCTCACAATCCTGCAGTCCTTAGGTCCTGCTTAACTTTACTCACTGGGAATAATAATTGAGGTCAATGGGACTACTCACACTATGTAAAGTTAAACATGTGCATACATCTTTTCAGGGATAGTGCCGTAGTCATTACTCAGCCATATCTCCCTTGGAAATCATTTGGAGCTTTAGATAAGTAAGGTCTGCAGGATTAGACCCTATGACCCAATCCTGCAAACACTTATTCACATCCTTATCCTTAAGTACAAGAGTCATTTCACTGGAAACTCAGTGGGATCACCCATGATCTTAACATTAAGCACATGTGTACATTTTGCAAGATTGCAGTACAGACGCAGGATTTACCCATCCTATGCCGTACTGCATTAATGGTTAAAAATGATAATATTTTGTTAAACTAATACTCCATAAATACAGCCTTGCAGTATCAATCACAGAACATACTATATTAAATACACACATTAGTAACCAATTATTGAATCTAGTTAATCTTGTATTCTGACAGACGTATCAAAAGAAAATAAGAGTTACACATGGCTTCAGACATAAGGACGTTAGAGGTTTCTAGTGCTGATATGTGGAAGTTTTATTCAGGCCGT
The DNA here is from genome assembly GCF_002925995.2 of Terrapene triunguis. Classification (NCBI taxonomy): domain Eukaryota; kingdom Metazoa; phylum Chordata; order Testudines; family Emydidae; genus Terrapene; species Terrapene triunguis. The sequence continues at coordinate 50,743,049 of NW_020664561.1, forward strand.
GGGTATCAAAGCTAATGAGAGTTATAGTACAAGTTCTGCACTTCGTTTTTCCCACTGGAAATTGCATTCACATAAATGAGGAAAGAATCTAGCCCCAGCTGCATAAATTCCTTCTATTTTCAAAGGAGTATAGACCCTGGCCTTGGATGCACATGGAATCAGAGACGCACAACGGTGCTCATCAGTATGGTTACGTCTACACTGCAATAAAAATAACGAGTTTCAGAGTCTGGTGAATTGACTGGTTCACAGGGCATGGTCTGCAGGGCTAAAAGTTGCAGTGTAGACAGTCAGGCTCAGGCTGCATCCTGGGCTCTGAGACGCCCCTGCATTGCAAGGTTTCAGAGCCCGGGCTCCAGCCTTTGCCCAAATGCCTAAACTGCAATTTTTAGCCCCACAGCCCAAGCCCTGCAAGCCCAAGTGAGCTGACCCGGGCCAGCTGCAGCCATGCCATGGTCTTTTATTGCATTGTAGACATACCCAAGTGACCCATTTTTCACTGAGATTAATAAAGTGTACGAAGGAAGCATGCATTAAATATATAGACTGTATTGCAGTACAAGCTGTCAAAGGTCACATGACCCTTCAATTTCCCATTCAGCACAATACACTTTATATTCACATGCATAACTTCTTTCTCCTTAGCTAGGAACCCAACGGGACATAAGAATATGGAATAATGTCATAGGAGTATAAATCCTTTACTCTCCTTTGGCTGTTTGTAAATTAGTCTAACTTCACTGATCTTAATGGACTTACTCCTGATTTACACCAGCGTGAGAGGAGAATCAGGCCCACAGTCCCTGATCCAACATGCGAGTTATTGGGCCGGTGGTGATAAGTTTCCCTTTCTATATATAGCTAAGTTAATTAAGTAAATAAAAAGGTCTCTGTGCAACTCACACACTTCCTCCAGCAATGCACAAATCTTTGTTCAAAGCCCTACAGCCATATTTGATACTTTTCAAAACTGTAAAGCATTTTCTCCATTGCTGTCAGTATAGCAGCACTGTGGTGCTGGTCCACCACTCCATGTTTCTAATGGAAAGAGTCCCACTGACTTCAGGGAGCTTTGGACCAGACCCTATATTATATATTTCAATGAACTTTGTTTAATATTAAATGATATTCTTTGCATTCTAACAATACAGCAACACTTTAAACAAAAAAGAAAGAAAAGACTTTAATATAATAAGTAATAGGTTAGCTACAAACAGGAAATGATGCTAAATGGAGATTACACTAAGCAGAAGTTGCCATACTAAGGGTAACAACAGATTTGTGTACACACACACACACACACACACACACACACACACACACCCCTAATGTCAGACACTATTATTAAAGTGGCTGTGGGAATAGCTATGTATTTAAATGATAGTGAGTGAAGTACCTGTCTACACAACATAATATGGACAATGGTCCTTGTCAGAGAAAACTAAGGCATAATGAACACTCTAAATTATTTCTGCAAATTCTTTGGACTAAATTCTGCACTCAGATGCATGTGATCAGCTCCCATTGACCTTAATGGGGGTGCTGTGCACATCCAGAGGCTGGGTTTGGCCTCCTCAATATGCCTGAAGTCAGTGGAAATTCCCAAAGCTGTTCAGCATCAGAATCAGGCTAGTTCTTGGGTAAACAACCAATAACTCTGTTAAAAAACTATTTTAAGTTGATAACTGGGCAAGTCTTGCACTTAACTAGCTGAATCTCAGACCATTCTGATATTTCTGCTTCTATGGCTCCATCCTCATAGGTGCTGGGCATTCTCAACTCTTATTGAAGTCTAGGAGATGAAAGTGTTCAGCCCTTTGCAAGTCAGAGCCTTAATAAACAGGTCACTAAACAAAGGTTAAAAATGTGATTTAAAGCAAGATTTTTGCCTACATGTGTAGCAAACCCTGCTCTAGGTTGCAATATGGCAATTGTCCCTGATTTTGCATGGGCATCTTAAGTTTTGAACAAAACTATTTCCAGGACTATCTTTAAATCAATCATCATGTATTGTATCTGTGTTTCCTGTCTTCTGAATGTAAACAGAAAAATCTTGTAACAATTCTGTATATGAAGTCTGGGAGCTGGCACAATGGTTCAGCAGGAAGTGATCATGATTAGACTTCAAAGAATGTCCATTCTCTGTTTAAATGAAATGAAATAAAATAAAAGATGAGAAAAGAAAACTTCACTGGGAATGAAAATTAAATATTTGAAAAAAATCTAAACAGTCGTGGGTCCATTAGATGCATTTTCTTTTTGAAATAATAATCCTGAATTTTTAAGTTACTGTCTCAATGATTACAGAATAAGTGTCAAATTCTGGAACTGAGGGACAAATTCTCAGCTAGTCTGAACTGGTGCATGTCCATTTAAGTCTGTAAATTGGCACAGCACAACTGTAGCTGAGCCGGTTTGCACCAGCAAAGAATTTGGCCCTGGGTATGCACATGTGCCCTCCCCGCCCCCCAACATCAAAGGGTGTCATACAACTAATCATCTGGTTGCAGGATTTAGCTCTACTTCACACTAAGCCTGGACTTTGACTCAACTTTGAGTCCTAGCCCCCACTTCCATCCACACAAAAATCAGTTTGACTCAGGTCAGCAAACATACAGGACCTGTGTCCTGGCACGCTGCTGGAGGAGTGGGTCAGAGCCCAAGTCCTGCTCTGACTCGAGTCCAAGCCCTATCTTTTTGCAGTGTGGACGCAGCTCATGCCGCAGACCAGAGACAGAAGGTCCGCATAAAGCAGTGTGAATGCATTAACATGGCTGTGAGACCTGGGTCCAGCAACTGTAAGCCCAAGTTTACAATGCCGTGTGGATGCTCAAGTACAGGCTTGGAAACACTGGGTTACACAGAGTGTAAACATACCCTAAGATTGCCCATGAATTTCAAAATAGGTCTTGATCCGAGGTTCTAGCCCACATCCAACTGTCAGCTTTCTACAGCTGAAGAAAACTGCATTTTGCCACTCTCAGTGGCTTCAAGATCTTGTGTTTGATTATTTGGATAATTCTTAACAGTTTAACACTTTAAACTGAATGTAAGAGTGTGAAACACATAAACCATATTAAAAAAACGTATCACTATGGAAACCCCATACCTTTTGAAAATTAACTCCTTGTGCCCAGGAGCAGTTCTTGGGGTTTGGAACATCCTCCCAGAACAGTTTCTTCATTCTGAAATGTTTAGACAAAGTATTGATTTAGTGCTGAATATACACATTGTATATGGCAGTGCTCAAGACAGAAATATACAACTGCTCACTATCAGGGTAGCACAAGAACATAAGCAGAGACAGGGTAATGGCCTGATTTTCAAAGGTACTGAACATGGGCATCAGGGCCGGCTCCAGGCACCAGCTTAACAAGCAGGTGCTTGGGGCGGCCAAGGGAGAGGGGCAGCACCTGCGGCAATTCGGGGGCGGCAGGTCCCTCACTCCCTCTAGGAGCGAAGGACCTGCCGCTGAACTGCCGCCGCCGATCGTGGCTTTTTTTTTTTCCCCAATTGCCGCCGATCGCGATCGCAGCTTTTTCTTTTTTTTTTGCTTGGGGCGGCAGAAATGCTGGAGCCGGTCCTGATGGGCATTCAGAAATTTCTAGTTCCCAGTGTTGTGTTCAATCCACTAAACCAGAGGTTCTCAAATTGGGGGTTGTATTGGGGGGGGGAGGCATGAGGAGCTTTGGGGTGAGGGGGAAGCTTGCTGCGCTCATTTTACCCACAGCAGTGAATAACTAACAAAGCTGATTCCTCCAGACATATCAGTCCGCAGACGGGGCTGTGCATTTGACTCTTGATGGCGCTCTGCATTGTGACGGATTTCTGCTAAGCTTGCCTAGCAAATGTATACAAAGTCGTTGCCATCTGTACGTTAATCCGTTTGCTACGATGCGGCATGCACATTTAATTGTAAGCATCGACCACGATCGCAGTTTTGCTTTTGCTTTTATTACAATGGGTTACTGGCTCATTCGTGCAATTCATGGAATTGCTCTGCTTCAGAAAACAGGCACACCCATCACACTAGTAACAACGGTGTGATGCCAGTAAGCAGGATCTCACTTAAAGGTGACATTACTCTATACTTAAATGGCTCTGTTTGAATCAATGCCTTATAGTTTTTAATATGTAGTGAGAGTTGCATGTTGATTATTTTTTATCGGTATATCTACTTGTCTAGTGCGGGGGGATAAACTACTGCAGACACAAAGAAGGGGGGCGCAATCAAATACGTTTGAGAACCATCACACTAGACTATGCTGTCTTTCAGATAATGTACATCTCAAATATATAAATGGTGCCAAAAGCTAACTAGGTATGAGTGTTTCTATAGGCACACACTTTTTAAGCTGCAGTATCTTCTTATAAGCACATTTAGGGAATCATATGTGAAAATAAACAACATGCCTTTGTTGCGAGATCAGCAAAGTTCCAAGCAACAAAACGAAGGATGAAATAACTATTGGTAGAATCACATAGAGGCCTGCATCATTCCGTTTTTCACTCCTATCTGAAAACGAAAGGAATCTGTTTCACACTATTTGCAATATTTTTCCAGTCATCGGTCCTAACTTTATTGCAATTAAAAATATCTATAAATAGAACCGTTTAGATAATGATCAGTATGCATACAAATCGGAAACAAATTACTCGACTGTACATTAGTAGGTTATACATGCCCTTAAGTAAGTTGTACTGTGTCATTCCTGACGTGTGGACAAATACATAGGAGGTGAAATTACTCTAAAAACTCAGGTTTCAGAATAGCCGCCGTGTTAGTCTGTATCCGCAAAAAGAACAGGAGTACTTGTGGCACCTTAGAGACTAATATATTTGTTAGTCTCTAAGGTGCCACAAGTACTGCTGTTCTCTAAAAACTCAGTGGCTCCCATGTCTCTGTGGGATTGTCCATTGTTCCCCTGTTACTCAGAATCATCACCACGGCAAACAAAGCAAAGGGAGTAGCCCATACACAGAAGAACCATGGGAATATAGGACCTCAGAAACCCCTTGGGACTGTCCCAACATATGCCCCTTCCCTGCAGAACACTGTCCCTTTTGAAAACGTGGGTGAAATCTTGAAATGCATTATGGTATTAAATTAAATGTACAGACAGTGCCAGGAGAAGTTGGTGGGGGTACTCCACTGACTTCAACTAAGCTATGCCAATTTATACCAACTTGACTAGGGTCAGTTATACTTCAATCACTGTGTTTTCACCACTGTTTTCTTGATGTTTCTCATAAAAAACATGAGCAAGAGTCCATATCATATCCAAATGGAACTTTTACTAACCAGCTGCTGCTTAATAAAAAATAATTAAGATCATATTGGTCACCTTTGATGAATTCATCAGTCGTTTTGGGGTTGCCTACTCCTTCAGGGGATATTGGGTACAGGCTAAACTGGTACTTCTCAATAAGAATAAAATGATCTGGAAAGAAGAAATCAGGCTTTTGATTTAAATTCCAATTTAGTAAGACTATAAAATACTAGCCTCTAGAGAGGCTTTGATCTCATGCAACAGAGGCTCAAGGCAAGCCCACAGGAAAAAAACAGCGATTTCCTCTAGTTTAAACCTTTTAATTTTGGATTCAAATGTAGACCCAACAATCTATTTTGGATATATTAGCAATTTCTTCTTATGGAATTATTAGCTTTTGATGAAAAGTTATAAATATTAAAGCCACAAAGCACATATAGTAAAGTCTGGATAAATAGTAGATATATGTAATATTTATATTTAACATACATTCAGCATATATCGGTGTTAGCATAACATATATAACTGAGCTTTCCTCTTTATCACTTCCTCACTAGCCAAATACAAACCCACACATATACAGGATGTAACAAAGATGAAGCATACTTTTTCCCAAGTTCAATATGGTAATGATGATCCTTAAATGGATGTAAATCAGGAGCAACTCCATTCAGATCAAGGCAGTTATATCAGCATAAAGCAGGTGCAAATGAAAGGAGGGTCAGGCCCAGAGTATACTATATGGAGATTTGCGCAGATCTGAACCGACTAGGCTGTAGTGCCTTTGTGTGCAGCGACTAAGGTGTGCATGGCCTTGCGGACCAATGCCTATGTGACACAAGGTGATGCAGGACCAGGGCCTGGGTTTTTAACAGCAATAAGGACCAGTCAGCAATTCTGTATCAGCCCCGCTCATTAGCTCTATAGTTGACCCTCAACTGACAAGTAAGATCCAGTACAGCCAAGAGCAATCTTTAACACTCAAACTATTCTTTCATTGAAAAAGAGAAGGATACCACAAAGAGGCTGGATTCATGTACCCAGAAAGTACAACCTTTCACCACACTGTAACACAGGTAAAAAATACCATGTGTGTTTATTTTCAAGTACAAACTCACCATAAATATAGTATTTGCTAATATTTGGAGCAACTTGTATCCATTTCATTTGTTCTTCCTCATTAAGGTTTTTCCATTCGATAACAAAAGACGTTATCACATACATTTGAGGTGAAAGTGTCCAGGTCAGAATTACACAACTGCTGTTTACTGGATAAGCACTGAGTGACTGCACGATATTCACTGATAAAACAGTAAAAAACATGATTAAAATGAGATCAGCTATACCAAATCAGAGTTGGGTTACACGTGCTGCATCTCAGATCCCAAGAAAAAGACTATAATGGTTTAGGTTCTTTGTTGTTTATTTTTGCATCTCCACTTAAGTCAATGAAGTGACATTGTTTTACACCAGCACAGGACTTGTCTTCATGGTGGGGTAATGCGCTCTACAGAGGTGTGATTTCTAAAGCACACCAACATGTTGCACATTAATTGGTCTATTCAGATTCTGCCAGTGCACACTGAAGGTACCCTAGTGTGTTTTAACGTAGTTCTGTTTGTAACAGCACTACATTAAAGCACACCAGCAGCGTCTACGTGGACCGATTAATGTGAAAATCGTTAGTTCACTTGAGAAATCACACCCCTGTAGAGCACATTAGCCCACCATGTAGACAAGCCCTGAGTATCTGGCTCCAGGTGTTAAACGGATCAAATCTGTGGGTTGTGTTCCCACCACATTTCGCATCGAGTTCTCTCCTTAAGCAATATTCCTGTTTTGAGCAATATTCCTGGTTCTTACCTCGATCTTTCAAACCTTCACCCCTTAGTTGAGACATACCATAATAGCTAAAAACCATCAAAATGTAGCTAGCAAAACAGAGCATAAATCTATGGCTCAAGTGCTGTTACACTCTTCTATGGAACAGGGATAAGAACCTAGGTGGCCAATTTCCATCTCGAGCTCCTGCTGCTAGTTGCAGCCTTTCTGAGGTATGTTCATGCACACCATCAACCAGACTTTGACCCATAAAAAGCACATGCTTTTAACTACTATTTTACAAAATTTCAGCTCTGCCTATAGGTTGCAGTAATGCTTCCCACAACATTTAAATACAGACTACCGCCTAACAAGGCAGAGTCTGGGTGAATCAACAAAGAGGGTGCTCCTATGAAGTGTAAAGTCAATAATGAGTAAGTGAGCTGTCAGAAAATGCTGAGTCAATGGAAATCAAAATGTTCCACAGGAATACGTTGATTTCATCAAAAGTCTTGACAGAAGAAGCAGGCCGGCCGGCGAGCCTGGTTTCCTGCCAACCCACCTAGCTCCCTAGTTCTCCCACTGCTCATCTGCCGCGGGTTCTCAGAAAGCTGGGGCACGTCAAGCTGCTCAATTTCCTGGGATCTCCAGTTCCCCTGCAGTCCACAGGGTAGGCTGCCAGGCTATCCAGTTCTCTGGGTCCCCCATACTCACACAGCAGGCTGCCAGGGAAATGAATCCCCAGCTGGCGAGGTAGTTGGCAGCCAAGGGAGCCAAGCAGTCCCCGAGGTGAGCAGCCAGGGGTCCTGGGATGCATATTTCATTTCAGAACCACCAAAACGTTCCTGCAGTGGGAATGTTTTGGCATTGCCGAAACAAAATATTGGGAAATTTCAGTTCTGTTAAAAATGTGGCGTTTCAAGCTTTTCATTCCTATAATAGCAGAGAAAGTCAACATAAGATGTACATTTTCCTTGTCAATAAAGATTTCTTTGTTAAAAGAAAACTGCCAAAAGGCACAGTAGGCATTCCGAATGTTAAACATCTTCTGAATGCATCAGTGTTATTACTAACCTGTTATTCTTACCTGTGCTCATTTGCTGTGACAGAGTTAAATTAAAATTCATTGAGGAAGCTCCAACTGAGTTAACAGCTAGAATTGTAATGGTGTCTGCATCCTCCGTCCATGGATATGTGTAGGTAGTGCCATTGGTGACATATTCAGTCCAAGTGAGGTTTTCTGAAGTGTGATGCTTTACAATATATCCGCACACACTGCATAATGAGTAATTCTTCATCAATGGCTGCAGGAAACATCAGTATATTTTAGCTGGCTGGGTTGGATTTTCCCTGGGCAGTAGAGAACAGCCTTCTAGTTCTGAGAGAGCAGGACCCTAAATGATACCCATCAGTGAGACTACTTTCCTTATACCTAAAATATTGCTGTCCATTTAAACAGGCTAAAGTTTTTCCATAATCACTGACGCCTGACATCTCTACTTACCATAGCTCCTAAGACAAGTGTGATCGAGGAAATGCAAACCTTTAATTTGCTCTGGTAACTCATTGTTTTATCTTATTATTTTTAAAGGATGCAGAGCCAGAAGGAATTGCCATGATCCTAAATTGGGGACGTATTTTCTGTAAAGGAGGCTCAAGACCAGATGCAATAATGCATGCGAGGCTGCAGGCACAGTTACTATGACTACATGTGCAAATAAGGGTAGTCAGTCAATCACCTAACTAATCATTTGCATGTGCAATTACACAATTTGCATGTAGAGTCATAGCAATTGTACAGGGGATGGTTTACAGGTGCTAGAACAATTCTGCACACAGACCTTGGGCCTCCTTTTCTGAGAATCTGGCAAATGGAGACTAACATCTTTCAATATAACTTGCATTCATTGTTTTTAAAGACTCCAAGTCATAGAGTTTAAGGCCAGAAGGGCCTCACAACCAAAATAAGCCCAAAGGAGACTAGATTCTGTGCCACAGGCAAAGAATAGGAGGGACTGAGGTGCAACAATGCCCGAGGGTCCTGCAATGGCAGGGAAATGAATACGTGAGGTATACCCAGATAATCCTGGAAAGCGAACCACATGCTGCAGAGGAAGGTGAAAATCCCCAAGGTTACTGCCAATCTGACCTGGGGGAAATTCCTTCCTGATGCCACACATGGTGATCAGTTAGACTCTGAGCATATGAGCAAGAACCAGCCAGCCAAGCCTTGGAAAGAGAAAATTCTCAGTGTCATCTCAGAGCTCTGGCCTACCCTGTCCATGGTCCCATCTCCAACTGTGGCCATCTAGATGCTTCAGAGGAAGGAGACAAAATACATCACACCAGAATACATGGGGGTGGGGGGGAAATGAGGGGACTGGGGATCCCTTCCTGACCCCTGCAGGTAGCCAGCTGAAGCCTTTGTTTTTTTGGCACATGTAGCCAAGCATCAGACTCAAGTGCAATATTTACCAAAAAAAAAAAACAAACTTTTTAAAATAAATGAACAGTACATCTTTGCAATTATATTTTATAGTGTATTGCCTGGTCAAGTCTTAAGACATCATGATTTGATTTATACATATGATATTGGAGCTTCTATTCCTCCAAACTGCTGCGATTCAGTGCAGCCCAGGTGGCAAGATTTGTCCCAACAGGAAGGCGGGTGAGTGCTTTACTCTCTGGATAAAATACTGTCCTTCCTATCCTGGGTGCTGAGAGGCTGGGAAGAGGAGCTGGCCATGCAGTGATTCTTTAGCAGAGCAAAAGGACTTGTTTGCTTTGAGAGGTGGGGATTATGTGCATATGGGCTGTGTGGGTGATGAACGAATACGAGCAGCACATACCCCATCCAGCCTGTGCTACTGATTGCCCCAGGTAACTGCGCTTAGGGTAGGGTCAGATCCTATTCACCCAAGATGGGCCTCTGGTGTGACAACCAGGGCAGTTAGCTGGGACACCACCAAGTGTTCTGTTGAACTATAAATCTGGAATCCTGCCCTGCTGCTGAATGAAAACGGCTGCTGACTGACTGAGTGAACAGAGAGTCACTGTGACCTCATAACCATCCAGAGCAACCACACAGCAGAGGGAAGGATTCTGTCCTATTAATAGAATACTATGTCTTGTTGGTGAGTAGGGAAGAAAAACAGCTCTGCCAGCTCATGGTAGAAAAGATTTCAGTGTATAAGGAAAAGGGAGAGAGAACTGCAGACAGAAGTAAGGAGAAGAGAGAAAGATATGGGAGGAAAAGAGATAAGAACTGTAGTCTGATTATATTGCAGTATGGCCACCAATGTTTTTTAGGAACCTCTACTACCTGACAGCGCTGCTGAGTGAGAGGTGGTAAAATTAATGAAGCTGTGGCCTAACTATTCTGTCTATAAAAGGACCATGAATAATGAATGTTTGAGTCTGTCATTCAGGACCGCACGTGCTTGCTTGATGCCCACCTCCAATAACTCCACCAACACTTTTGAATCATGCATCCCACAAAGCCATCAAACTGTGGCATCATCCATATCATCCAAACAGAGACAGTGAGAGACAGAAGCTGAAATACAATTCTTCATACCTTCCAAACTAAAGTAACATTTTTCTGCTTCCTTATGGGATCTTCATTAATAACTCTCCAAAATTCAGGACCTCTCAGGGGAGCTGCAAAATTACATCCATTTTAAGAAGGAGAACAATGTCACACATGCATAAAACTATAATCTTCAGAGTGTATTTATAAACTACACGCACCTTGAATATCCTGTACAATGGTATACGCTGGTTTACTCCAATCACTCCAGTAACCTAATCCATCTAGTCCACTGCAGCGCACCTGAACAATATATACAACACAAAGGTCCAGTACCTTTATCATGACTGATCTTGTTGGTGCATTTGAAACCTCAAATATCTGCAAAAGAATTAAAAATACTTAGAATCGGAACACCACACAGTTTTCTAGGCATCTGATTGAGATCTTAACTTCTCGAACTGGTAAATTCAGACCTCCTGCCACTGAGTCCAATGAAAGACAGCTCACTAATATAATTTTGCCACAGAAAATAAATTCTAATGCAAACTAAAATACTTTATCATATAGAATGAATTCAACATACATTGGTTGATTGACATGGACTTTGCATGCACAAACACTGCAAGGATGAAAACATTATTTTGTATTAAGTATAATAGTACCTCCCATAATATTTCTTCCCTGTTCACAGAGTACCGAATCTGAAACTTAAGATCGCTGTTCGGAAATGCTGGGTTTGTCCAGTTCACATTCAGCAGCCCAACATTCTTGGTGATTTCTGCCTTAACGTTAGAGGGAGGAAACGGCTTCACTAGAAAATTGAAGAGAAAAAGCCACTGAAATGTAGAGTCTGAAATTTCTAATTGAAGCCAATGGTGCTTAATATTCTATTTTTCCCCTCTACATTGGACCGCATCACGATCTTAGCTACAGCAATGCAAATTCTTCTCTGATATCAGGGGTTATTCCAGATTTTCTCTGGCTTATCAAATCAAAATCTTCTCAGTTTAACATCTAGTACACCATACAGGTTCGCTTACTCATTCACTACAGATGTAACTAAATTGTAATTGACAAATTGAATATCTGTCCCTGGGATATTGCCCCAAATCAGGACAAAAAGTTGAAATATCAAAACTTTCCACAGAATGAAAAATTCAGAAAAGTTTCAATTCAGAAATGTCAAAACATTTCATTTTGGTTTATCATTGTCTCATGTGGGGACAAGTCAACATTGGTGTCTGCATCCATTTCAGGTGCCATGCTACCTCCTGGAGACTCTACTACAGGGAGCTTGCAGTGGGGCATCATGGAAGATGAAGTAGGGCTAGGGACTGGGGGCCCAAAGGGGAAAATGGGGGCATGAGTAACCCAGAATTACAACTCCCATGATGCACTGCAGTGGCTCAGGCAGTAGCAGAAACTAATATGGAGTCAACTTGAAATTCAATGTTTTGATTTTCCAAATGGAAACCTCTGCCAAAATTGCTCTTTTCCTATGGAAAATTTCGATTTCAACAAAGCCCCATTTTGCAACAAGAGAATGTTTTGTTCAAAGTTCTTTGAGCAACCCTACTAAAAAGCAAGAAAAAAAGCTGAAGAAAACAACAGGGTAAGGAGAACTAGAATGACCACTTTGTTAGTAGTACGGTGCAGAGCGTGCTTCACTCACTGTAGCTCAACAGCTTTATCTTATCTCCACTGTGTTTAGAGTGATCAGTGTGTAACTCAGACTTTTAAAAACTCTTCAGGCCAAGTATATCTGAAAGCCTTCATTTGCCAGCACGCCTCAATGTACAATGTGTATACTAGAAGTACTCTCCTCTGCCTGAAAACTAATGGATATTTGATCTATTAGATCCCACTAAGAACTTACATTACTTTAGTAACTTGCAGCTGCTGCATTGGCAAGTGCAAGATTCTTTTGGCAGGCTGTATAGGCAATACAAGTACAGGACCAACACAGATGTGCAATGGTACATGCATATCTGAGAAAGAGCACCGAAGGCCAGGATTACAATATGTCAGTGTTGCTAACGTCAGCTTCAACAGAATCTGCAAACACATTTGTCAAAACAGGATGAAAAGAGTGAATCGTGTTTTTGAACCACAAAGGACCACCTCCTTGAACTGCACTCATTTAAATATGTTTGAATGCTCAAAACTATTTGTGAACTCCAAAAATGGCCACATTGTTAGCCCACACTGTCACTGTACTATCATTCGTTAACTCATTGCTCTCTGCAGTGCTTGGGAAAACTAAGTACAAAAAGCAAAATGTAAAACACATTTTTACGTCCCAAAACCCCTTAGGGAAGAGGTATGGCCATAATGCATTGGGGTTTTTCCTTGGGCAATTCCTTTGGTCATTGTTCCCTCCATTTAAATTTTAGCTCGCAATGGAAGATTTGGTTTAATTTATGCTGAAGTCTTACTATCTGTGTGGATTTGGTCTTCTGCTCCCATAACATAATATTTTACTCTGTTCTATTCTTGCTGTGCTTTAGCAGTCTAGTTGGAAAAAAGAGAGAAGTGCTTGTTCCAAATATTGACTAGAGATGGGTGGGAAAATGCTAGTTCTGCTTTCATATACTGTGTGAAAAATATTTGGGCAGAAATTTTGTGAAGCACAAATTTGCCCCTGCAAAACTCTTTTTCTTTTGTCCTTTGGAAAACCTACATGGGGCTTAAGACTTAGATGAGTCCAAACTGTAAACCTTCTCTTTGGACTTTGCAAGGCACCATTCCTGAAAACTCCTAGCAGACATTGGTTTGGCCTGTAGCCTCAAGACAAGTTTAAGCAAAGTATTCTGTTAGTGTTACAGAAGAAAGTTTGTTGAACCTAGGGTGACCAGACAGCAAATGTGCAAAATCAGGACGGGAGGTAATAGGAGCTTATATAAGAAAAAGACCCAAAAATTGGGACTGTCCCTATAAAATCAGGACATCTGGTCACCCTAGCTAAACCTGCAGTCTACACCTGTATCAAAAAAATCCACTTAAGAGATACCGCTTGCTGCAAAGCCGCTATGGGGAAACCTTAGGAAGGCCCTGAAATAGCAAAAGCAATTTAGTACATGAAGAATCCCATTGGTTTTAATGGGAACACACACATGCTTAAAGTTACATGTGTTTAAATGTTTTGCTGGATCAACAATCTAATTTACCAGGGAGTCTAGGACCTCAACTGTACAATGAACTGTTCAAGGTAATAATATGGGCCACAAGGCCTTCACAGAAATGTTTATTCATTGGTGGGGGTTAATTTGCTATTTTGGTGGTTTTTTTAATTCAAGGCTAGGAGAAATTTAAGGCACAGACTCTTTATGATTCTTATGTCAGTCTGGCCGGGCAATCAGAAAGAAGTCAATCACAAAACATCAGTTTTCACTGCCAGTTTCTTCTCACATGCCAAAACTGGAGCCCCCAAAGCAGAACTGTCGAAAAGCTCAGTTCCCCAGTATCACTTTTGAGTGCAAACTTTTTTGGAGCATCTGAATTATTAACCTTCATAGCAAAGAATTAAGAGAAGATCTGAAAATATACAGATGCACAGCATAGATATTAAAACAGGAATAAAACCCTATTCAACAGGTAGTTTCAACAGGTATTTAGGGATAGATCAGTTGTTAAAGGAGTAGGTAACACATAATTAGGGATAGGGGAAAAGGTTTGAGGTTTTATAAGCCTCTTGAGGCATTGTTTAGGGGCCTAATATAACTCCCAGTGACTTCAGAGGGATCTGGATCAGGCCCTGGCTTAGCAAAACTAGTTCTTGTGTGTGAAACTTTTATCCTTAAATTTAAACCCAAGTGTTTTGTAAGGGAAATTCACAATAAAAACAAGTTATTCTAGTGAATGGAACTCTGTGCTATGCAGGGATACATTCGTACTCTCCCCCAAAAGCTATACTGAGGTGAATGAGTGCCTCTGTGTATAGTATTTATAGTTTATTTTTCCAGTAGTCTCTCTCCTCTTTTCTATTTCTGCTCCTTTTTTAAAGCCTCTTCTAAGCAAACGTGAACCCTGTAACATTTGAGTGAAAGTCAAACTTTCAAATCCGTGGGGCCCAACTCACCCATGGTCCCTGAAGTCACTCCAACATGAGTTTACCACACCATTTCTAAGTGGATTTGTAATTATTCCCTCTCCTTAGTACTAATCCTGAAATATTAGTTGGGGTCTGTTTAGAAATATACATCAGAAGAAACACTGTGCAATGAACATCTTCAGCCTGTGAGTGAAACTAGGTGATCAATTCTCTTTCAGGTTAGCATTATTATTTTCGTTTGTACTGCGCCTAGAGGCCCCAGTCAGGATTTTAGTCCCACTGTGCTCGTCCTTCTACAAGCACAATAAGAGACAATCTTTAACTCCAAAAGCTTTCAGTGTAATTTGAGACAAGGTGCAACAAGTGAGTCTGACAAACAAAAGGAGGGAAGGAGAAATAAGAATTATAGTTACAGAAGTAATAGCCAACTGCTCGGTGATTCCTAGTGGCTCCAGCTAAACTTCATTTTCTTTGTATTTTTTTATTTTTATCTTTTTATTTATTTAAAGGACATCAGCTACCCCGGGCAGCCACAAAATGTAGACATCCGTGCCTGGGTAATTTCTTGTAAACATCATAGCAGAGGGGTGTCTGGAGGAGGGTTTGAAGAAGTAGTCAATAACCTTTATGGACCAATTCAGGCAAGCAGTTCCATGCTTAAAGGCAGCATGGAAGAAAGTGCAGAGACATTTGTAGCAGAAGGTAACAGACAAACAAGACTGACATCACTGGCACAGCAGAGGATAGGGACAACACAATCAGATAAGAGCAAGCACACAGGGAGAGGCAGAGCTATGGAGGGACTTCAAGGTAAGGTCGGAGATGATTCCTTCCTTCCCGTACCACTAATAATTGAAAATGCACTTTTTTGTGTGCCATGAATTACAAAAAACCCCACAAAACCAAAAACTAACAACCTTTCTTTAAATCCAACCTTTCTTGTAAATGTCTCTGCAATAGCCATAAATTGATAAACAAGTAAACACCGGTTCTTTCAGCTGAAAACGTATTGTGCGAAGATAAGGCCTAATCCAAAGCCCACTGAAGTCAATGGAAAGGGTCTCGTTGATTTCAGTGGTCTTACAATCAGGACCTTGCAGCTCATTCCAGAATCTGAGCTATCCAAAAGGTCATGAAGAACACCGCCACCTACAGCATAAAGACATTGCTGTCCAAGACCACTACTGGAAGAAAAAGATATTAAAGAAATCTTTTGACATACCCACATCTGCTGGAATGACACAGGTTGGTGGGGATTCAAGTGTTCCTAGTTGGTGCTTTATCTCTATCCACAGGGTATATCCAGATAAAAGAAAAATAGGCTGAAATGTACACTCGTAATAATGATTCCTCTGTAAATGGCATTCTTTTGCCTCCGACTTTGGAGGAATACTTGGAAAGTCAGAACAATAGATACTATTCCTTAAAAAAAGATGAAAACATTCAATTAATAATTTTCAACAAAGAGCTGTTTCTGTTATGAATAAAACTCCAAAGAAACGTTAAGAACGCTGTCATGCTGAGGCTTAGAAATAATATTGATTGGAAATCTTGAACTTCTCATGCCATGTTTTAAGCCAAAGTCATAACAACATTTCTTTATAAACTGCGCACTTCCCTTCCCCTCTCCAAAATTACAACAGAGGATCACCCTTTTCAAAGTAACATTGAAACATAAAAAGGAAATGATGCTTTCAATTAAACACAGGAAAAAATATTTTATCCTCTTGGTGTTCTAGCCATGCTTACAAAATTAGAACTATTATAATTATTCTTAGCGTTTGAGGGTTTGCTTGGTTTAATTAAAATTGCACTGCGTGGCTCAAGGCAATATGGTAATGAGATACCAAAGATTTTTCCTCTAGTTTACCACTTCCAACCCAGCCCACGCCTGACTGAAAGCAGTTATCCGATGGCTGTTGTTGTGGCCTATGTAAAATAAGTTGCTGACCTAGAAGACAGGATTTTCACAGCACTTGATCACCTACACATTTGCCACTCATTAACTGGCAACTTTTTGGGTAGTGTGGGCAGAGAGGTAAAGGAGTTTGGGCCTGATCCAAGGCTCACTAAAGTCAATAGGAGTCCTTCCATTGAAGTCAGTGGGATTTGGATCAGGCCCTGAAAGGCCCCGTGGATAATGAATTACCTTCTGAGCTCCAGAAGTATTTCCTCCAGAGCACAGTTGAGAATGCTGGCAGTGTAGTGTTAGGAGTTTACACTTTTTTTTTTTTTAAACTTGATGTAGGGATTTATAGGACTCCCTCCTCCCATTTCTGTAGACTCTGACCACTTCCCATGTATTTAAAAACTGAAGCACCATGAACAATCTCTTTCCTCCTTCCTTCCCAGCCTCCAGAAGAAATGGCATAGAGAGTTCCTGGGGGGGTGAGTGTGTGCGCACACGTGTGCTGGGAGGGGGCGGGAGAAGTGATGGAATTACTGAGATAAAGTTGAGTCAAAATAGGATTTGCACATTTAGTTCTGAGTGTGCATGGGCTCTCTCTCCTCCCGTGACAATGAACTTCATTGTCTAGTTCCAGCGCCTGTGGCAGTTCTGTTGCCTGCACTCAAGAGCCTCTCCCTAGTGAATGACAGTTTCATTGGGCCAGTGGAATGTAGCTGTGGTGGGAGGTCATGATCATAAAAAAAGAGCCAACCTCCTTAATAGCTAGGGCCAATCGCACAGAGAGCTTTGACTATCAATAGGGCCATACCAAATTCATGACCATGAAAAACACATCATGGACCGTGAAATTTGGTCTTCTCCCGTGAAATCTGGTCTTTTGTGTACTTTTATCGTATAGTATACAGATTTCATGGGGGAGACCAGTGTTTCTCAAACTAGGGTTCTTGACCCAAAAGAGAGTTGCCGGGGGTGTCTGCTTGTTGTCACCCAGCTCTGAAGGCAGCACCCTGCCAGCAGCAGCACAGAAGCAAGGGTGGCAATACTATACCATGCCTTCCTTACTTCTGCGCTGCTGCCTTCAGAGATGGGTGGCCAGACAATGGCGGCTGCTGACTGAGGGCCCAGTTCTGCAGGCAGCAGTGCAGAAGTAAGGGTCGCAGTACCACAACCCTGCCACCCTTTGGGTCAGGACTCCAACAACACCGTGAAATTTCAGGTTTAAATAGCTGAAATCATGAAATTTACAATTTTTAAAATCCTATGACCATGAAATTGACCAAAATGGACTGTGAATTTGGTAGGGCCCTAGCTATCAGGACAAAACATCTTGACCTGGACTCTCTGTTGAATGGGGAAACAGTACAGAGAACAACGACCTGTTCACAGAAACTGGTATTGCTAAGCATATAGGCAGCTGCATTTGATGCCACTGAGATCTTTTCTCAGGAGTGTGGCTTTTCTCCTAGATACGAGTTGGAATAATAAACCCCAGAGATCACAAATGCATGGATCACCCTAGCCAAGTCTCTTTGGATACATGGAGGACTTCCGTTTCCAGAGCTATCAATTGAGCACTTTATAAGAACTTAACATTTGTTAAAATAAAGAAATAAAATAAGGGAGAGAGAGCTTCTCCAGCCAGTGTGGTGGTCAGTGCTTACTCAGTTATCGTTTTTCAGAATACAACCCTGTGATTCTGTGCCCCATTAGAGCCCTTCTACAGCCAACTGTCTTGTTGATTTCGGACACCAAGTATGTAAGACACGCTTATACAGAAGATTTCCTTCTATGTCCCAACTACCTGTTCAACTGTAGGAAGGGAAGTAAGTTCTTCTCCTACTCTAGTAAAGACAATCGAGAATATGGAGGTGAATTTAGGACATAGCAAAAGCACTAACTGGAATGGCCATTGGGACAATACAGAATATCAAAATATGGCTCTTCATTGCCATGTATAAGGTGCATTAGACCACACTATTCAACCTTTTGATGCTGCACGGTGGCTTAAAGACCCACAAAAAGTAGAATACTAATACCTGAAATGTCTGACAGAATTTTTCCCTCGTTGGTTCCCTCTTCCACACCCCTTGTGCCTTTACCCCTCCCTTCCTTCTTAGTTATGTCCTTTTCCTTTCCTTCTCCATCCATTTCCCCTTCCTCTAGACCCCTCCTAACTTTCCCATTCTCTTTCACTTCCTTCCATCTCTGTATTTCCCTCATTCACTCCTTTTTAGATCTCTTGTCCTATACCTTCCCTTTCCCTCCTCTTCTGTACTTCCCATCTCTTTTCTCTTCCTGTCCCTTCTGCCCCTCCTGCCTGTGGTGCAAAAGTGTTGATCATGTAACTCCAATCCACCAGGTCCACTCCACTTCTTCTATTGGAGCCCTGTTCCCTCGGCCTGCAATACATAAAAGGAGTGGGGAATGGAGCAGAGGGGCTGTTGGTCTCCCCACTGGAAGACCTCCTGGGGACATAGTGCAACAAGAGAAAACAGCTAAGGGCTGGTCTACATGGGGACACACAGAAAAGTTTATCCAAATTAACTATAGGTGTGAATTTAAAGTGGATTTGTTAAACTCCATTAAACCCATGTATGGACCTTCTCAGTCAGAATTAATGTAGCCTTAATTCGGTTGAGCTTAAAAGTTAAACAAGCCGTAAGAAAAGAGCCAGGAAGTGGACACGCTGATGGCAGAAAACTTGAGGAGTATGTGTTAGAGGTAAACATCCTGGTTCAGATCCTCAGCTGGTGCAAATGAATATAGTTCCATTGACTTCAATGAGCGTATGCTGATTTGTACCTGCTGAGGGTCTGGCTCCCAAAGGGCAGATTGATGTGTGATGGGCGATTCTGCCTAACTGGACACACATGGCTGAAGCTCCATGAGAATGAAATCCCCTTTAGAAACCTACCCGATAAGGTAGTGTTAAAATAAATCCTGACAGGCTGCCAGCATCCATACCTAGCAATCAGATTCAGATGAATCACAGAGTGGGAACTGGGTGTGGGGGTGGTGCAAAATGCTAATGTGGCTAATGAAAAAGAGGAATGTTTTCAAATTTTCCCTAAGATACTAGAATTTGGATCCAGGCCTGTGCAGCTCAGGCTTTTTGAGCTACCCACCAGAGATGTAACTGGTTATTTAATTGGACTCTAAGAGGTACATTTAGTTATTTCTCCTGTTAATGTCAATAAAACGAATGCATATTAAATCGCTACATTCTGTTCTGAAGATTTACCCCATCATTCTGGATTTTTATTAGATGGTGTGTGCTGTTTTTGTTGGCGGTGCTGATTTGTAGAGGAAGGTGGAATAACAGCCCCATCAAACAGTGAAAGAGCAAAATATTGCATCATACTAGAGTGTAGAATGGGATTTTATTTGCCACATTTTAATTGCATCAGTGATTGTGAGGAAAATAGAAACTAGCTCAACAGATTCATTCTTCTAGCAAAAAAACAGGAATGATGCAAATACAGCATGTTTAACTCTAACCTTTAGACTCCAATTTTCAGGATGGCCTCGTATACCCCCAAAAGGACACTGATAAGCACCACCTAGCCATTTCTATATATTAAATTATCTTCACAGTCTTTCTAATATCACCACCTTAGATTATTAAAACAGAAGGAATTTTTCAAATCAAAGTTTATTCTTAAATATTTATGGTGGCTGCTTAAACCTCGCATTTCATTCAGTTTGGGCAGTGAAAACAAAGTGGTCAATTTCACTTAGGTTTCTAGCTTATTGCTGGCCAGGTACATTGTGTGTTCTTGTTCACAATGTTGCAGGCAAATGTTGAAAATAACAAAGTTGTCTGTTGTTTTAAAGAACCTGGAAATATTGCCATTAGTCAGATTTTTTTAAAATTTATTTTCTATTTTAGTTATTCTCATACAAAATGTTTTCTTCTCATTTAGATTTATATTTTTTTTTAATAAAACCTCAACAGAATCAAAACAAAAACAAACAAACAAACAAGAAAGCCGGCATGCACTTACACACCGTGTTAGTGTCAATGCCTGACCTACGCATCAACCTATAACGAGATTATAGATATTAGGAAACACCATTTCTCTCAGGCAAATTTATCAGACATGTTTGAGACCAACATGGAAAGATGAGAGAAAGAAAGGGGAAGAGCATGAAAAGGTATTTATTCCAACATAAGTGACTCTAGCAAGTAGTCAAGGCAACATTTAGCCCAGGAGTCAACTAGTCACAATATAGTCCCAGAAAAGGTTTCCATATGAAATCCTAAGGGTTTTGTTTATTGTTCCATCCATCAAAGGCTTCACTATAGTGCCCATCACTTAGTATTTATGGTCCAATCCTACAAATACTGTTGAGTTCAGTGGAACCACTCACACTTCACACTGTGGGGCCCAATTCAGGAAAGCTCTTCACTTAAATCCATCCCTATTCAAGAAAGCATTTAAGCTTTCCTGAATCGCGGCTTAAGTGTGTGCAGGACCGTAAGTGCTGATTTAAGCTTCTTTGCCAAAAGGATTCTCACATATCCCATCTAGTCCAGTAGGGAATAAATCCAATGATTTCTGCTCAGGGAGGTTTTGTTTTTCCATTTTATTTATCCAAGTACTAGCGCAGTTATAGGAACCTTTTGTGTTTAAAATTATTAGACGATGTGAGAGAGACCTTTTCATAGGGCACTCCTGGCACATAGGTATGAATGGTGCATCAACTATACCACACATTTTCCCCCTAGTAGTATTGCTACTCTGTCCAAAGGACAGACAAAAATGAAAGCTTTGGGGACCTAAGGAAGAGACAAAAACATGTGACGTTCTCTGAAATTATTTGGTACCAGGGGATGACAGGAAAAAGTAACCATGACTGCAGAGAAGAACCAATGGCTGGAGAAGCTGATGTAGGGGAAAGGGTTTAGGATATACGAAGCATTGTTCTAACTTCTATGGTGAAATAGTCTCCACTTCTGCAAGTAGGAAACCCACCTTTTAGGCCCTACCTAGTGTGGATGGTCAGAATTGTTTTGAATTAGGAAATAAGGGGGAAACCGCAGGAACAAGAGGAAAACTGGGTCTGAACAGAACCTTGCTTCCCCAGCTCTGCAGCAGGGATTTGAATTCTATTGACCAAACATCTCTATGCAAGAGACCAAATTTGTTACACCAAAGAACATCTATGAAGATTCCAGTATCTGGCTTCTTCACTGGCATAGCGGAGATCAGAATTTGGTCCTAAGCTTGCATGTACCTTCCAGTTCAAATATAAGCCTCAAGGGCCAGGCCAAACCTTCTGAAAATTAGACCATGAATATTAGTAGCAAACTGAAAACTGCTCCAGCCATTAAAGCTGTTAAAACTGTAAAGTAACAACCTCCTTCTGAACAAGATCTTTTTCTTTTGGAGTGAGCCAAATTCTGCCGTCATATATTTAATCACCATGTATGTGTAAAGTTGGGTGTAATTTAATATACATGAACAACTAGACTCAGTCATACAAATTATGATTCAAGCAAATTTTCCCATTGTGAAAAGCCATACAAATCAAAATCCATTGTGGCAAAGCAAGGTGGGCATTTGTATTGCAAAACCGGAACAGAGTTTGAAAGAAAACAGAAGGCTTAAAAGGTATATTCGTTTGCTCTGCCAGGACTCAGCCCTGCTGCCTGTGGAATCAAACCAAACTCTCATAGCACAGTTATTTAGTAATATTTTCTGCTTTAGTTTTGAACATGTTTTGTCCACATTTTCAAAGTTGGCCTCCAAAATTGTGTCCACAAGTTTTGCAGGTGCTGAATAATGTGCAAATACAACCCACACTGGGTACTTTGAGCTCTTATCACCTAATTTGTGCACACGTGTGAGATTTGCTGGAACCTGTGGGTTCCATTTTGGAAGCCAGCTGGAAGACTAGGTGAAAGTTTGATCCACAATGGCTCAGATTTTATATTCACTTCTGTGGAGCATCTATTACTGCATTAATATTTCCAAAGTAACAGTTTCCAAACAAATATAATACATTAAAAACTATACACACCTGTAGTATTTTAACTGTAAAGAACTCCCCACAAGCAATGTATTTGTGTTTGCGGACCATCTGCAAGTCATTTTAGTTAAGTACCCATCAGTTTCACATGTGATATTGATATTGACATCTATTTAAAACACATTAAAAATATTAATACAAATAAAGATACAACTGTTAAGGAGACAAAATTATAAATCACTGTTGTCTGCAAAAACCTTCTTGGAATCATAAACTGAAATGTTCTGACTTGAAAATATCAAGTATACTGAAGTTTATAAAAAAAGTGAAGTCATCCGGAATCTTACCTACTACATATAATTCAGCATATCGATGATGACATTCCCTGTTTTGATTACAACAGTACAATGCATTATAGAAGAATTTTCCTCTAGGTTTTGTTGCATTCAAGTTGAAAAGAGTAACTCTGCTAACACGATCATTCACAAGTGTATACTGTCTCTCTGGGATTTCTTCTGCTAAATTCAGCCACCAAACAATCTTCTTCGACAAAATCATCTTGTTTTTATCATTATAGAGGCAATGAAAGGAAACATTAGAACCAACACTCGTCAGTATCTTAGGAGGGAAGTACATGACATCTGTTACAGGGAAAGGGGGAAAAAAACAGAAAAAGAATCTTTAAGCGATATGAAACTTCACACAAAAAGGTAGCTTTACAAAATTATAGGACAATCAAAAATGCTTATTTCTATCAAAATCTTGCTCCTAAACACAGGAGTCCAACTCTTACAATTTAATGAGTGTTACATGGGTACAGGGACAGCAGCAGAAGAGACCCCCATGACTTATTTTATCATTATTTATATCTATTTGAACATTTATATCTGCATGGACTTTCACCTTTAATATCCTTACTCATGATGTAATAAATGAGATGGAACAAACGCAAGGTCACATAACATACTATATAATCTTACACATGGAGTACATTTTCAGGAGGGTGCACCTGTGTTGCATACACAAACATGCAGTTGTACAACTGGATGGGCAACTGTGTTGGCAAGTGAAAAGGAAACGCTGGGAAACCGCAAGCTGCATGAAGAGTTAGACATTATACTTCAGTGTGTTGATTTGAACATAAAAAGCCTCTGTCAATAGGCGTTCTTTCAAACTTTAGAAAAAACAGTAATAATTTCAGTGTTGTGACAAGAGTTTGCAATATAGAACAGGCCCATCTATAGAGCGCTTGTCACGCAAAAACACATACAAAATATATTGTACAATCACACACCACAAAAGGTGCATGTGCTCTCAGTTAACAATGCATACATCATGGTGAGAAGATTCATATTTTAAAGTTTATTTTGAAAAATCCATCCATTATTTGGACCTACGCAAAGAGCATATAATAAGCTGAAGACATGCATCAACTGAACAATTCTCCTTAGTATCTCAAGGAATAATTACACTCATAATGGACCAAGATGCTTCCAAAATACAGTCTCTAGAACAGTGGTGCAAAGCACTCTCTCTTTGTCATCAGCATAGACTTTCCGATTAAATACAGATCAGAGCATAATGCTAATCAGTTGTATAAAAATATAACTGCCTGGTTTCAGCATTTTGTACTCCCAGTGTTAATGTGCTTGCATGAATGCAAAGCAGCCTCTTTATTGCTACCAACTATCCTGCTGGTTTTACTGTTCTTCCATTGGTTAATGCTAACATTAGCCATTGGGAGAGTAGGCAAATTTGAGCTCCCTGCAGAGAAGAAATTACTTTCTTTAAGGTTGTCATCATGCTTATCGCAACATGATTTTTGGCCATTGAAATGTGTTTAATACAATTAATATCCTACAATAGAATATTAAATAGAGAGAATATCTACTGAATCTCAGTGTTTTCCATGAACAGTACATATTTGTATTTTTATCTGTGCATACAATCTCTCTGAAGGCATGTACGTATGTACACACACACACACACACACACACACACACACACACACCATGTATAGAGGTACAGTGTAAGTTTCCAAATGTGAGTGCCTAAAGTTAGCTACCTAATTCCATATTTACACACCTAAGTAACTGACCTAATAATCAGAAGATGCCAACTCTTTTTGAAGACCACTCCCTCTGAAAAAATCAGGTTAGCTATTTGGGTGCTTAATTTGAGGCACCCAGTTTAGAACATTTTGACCAGTGTTAGTGGAAAGCACACTAATGGGCCCACTCCACTGTCTCCTCTTTGGCCTGGGCTGCCTGGATCGCCTTCATTCATCTCTGGTGGGCCTGCTCCTCTGCCTCTTTGATGGCTTTCTTCTCTGGCATTCTGAGCTCTGCCATCTGCACCTGGTGCTCATACGCCTCCTTGTCTCTGCAGATCGGTAATTGGTCAGCTCTACCAGAGTGGCCCTCTCCTGTAGGGAAGTAAAGTCTTGCTGGTTTCCCAGCCCTGCGTCCTCTCTCTCCTTCTGCTCAAAATACGTCATGAGTGAGTTTTTCAGATCCTCCGCTGATTTCCCCTTGTGGGGTAAACCATATTTCTAACATAAGCTCCCAAGATGCTTTTTATCCATTGTGTCCAAGGATTCTAACTGGCTCATTTTCCCCTTTCTTTGTTCTATTTCTCTTAACCCAAAATAAACAGAAGAAAATAATAAACTTGTACTTTGCTCCCTTGCTTTTGAGTCCGTTACAATCTGTTATTGCAAGTGGTTGGAGCGTGAACCTCCGTTCACAGATATTCGGACACCAGTAGCCAGCCAACAAAGATTAGGTCCCACCCTGGCTTCCACCAGCCTACTTAATTCTTGTAGGGTAACCTCAACAATCCCTTCTGGTCCCGAGTCCTTGCAGATCCGTCTCCCTGAGTTCTTAACTACCAGACACACAGACTTTCCCCCTCTGGTTCGTCACCCCTGAAGGGGTGAAACTTGCCCCCAATTATCAGTTCACTTTGGCACATACACTCCACACTGTGGCACAACAGAGACCTGCTTGAGGTAAAAATAAACAAAAACTTTATTTAATAGAAAAATCATAGATTCAAAGATAAAATAGTGAGGAAAAACAAACACATACAAGTTACACAGAAAACAAAGACGCAATCTCTGGCTTTACCCTTTTACATTAGCTCAATTCCCTTTTCTAACACAAGTTACCTATTGCCCCAGAACATTTTCCAAGTGTACCCTCTGTCCTAGAAGGGATCCAGTGCTTCACAGACAGCACCCTGCTTAGACTCTAGTCCTCTATTTCTAGATAGCCTGTACTCCAAATACCTTCCCTTTTAACTGCATTTGCAGGTTTGTTATTTCCCCCCCCTTGTTCTCAGACTATGGAAATTCCTGGTTATACAAAGCACGGTTTTCCCAGCCGTGGGTTTTCTTTTCAGTTTCAATATTTCCCGTTAACTTTAATGGTCTGCCATTGGCTCTTCCGGGCTGGACAATGCTAGGTGTTTGGAGCCGGTGTCCTGTAAATACCTGGCCTGGCCTTGCCAGATTGCCTCACCACACTACAGGGAGGTGATGCTGTAGTTACTATCGTTACAATTACAATTTGCGACACATATATACATGCATGCATTCAGAACCAGAACCTGTATACAAATCTCCTAATGACTATCAAGTTCAGGACATTACAAGATTTCATAAAAGATCTTACTTGACATGTTTTGTATACACAAGAACATTGGCTACAACCATTTGATTCAAGTGCTTATTTTCTGGGTTTCAGACCCCTGTCTCCCCTTGGGGTGTCTGGACCTTGATTTTCTCTGTCTCCCTCTTTCCACACACATACACTTATATAATTCCTAGGAGGATAACTTTAGCAAAACAGGTTGAAATATCTCCTTTTAAAATAAGGGAAGAACGGGAAACACACTGCAAGAAAATTGTCAGCATCCCCAGACTGACCACACAGGACAATTTACAATACAGTGTTGCTAATTTCTGCCTTCATTCTTAAACAGTAAGTAAAGTTTCTGGCCCTTCTGGCTGCAGAAAAAGCTTCAAAATGTAACCCCAATGCATCCTAAAGGCTCAAAAAGAAGAGGCAAATAAAAAGAACACCAAATCTATTATTTTTACATAATCTCAAGATTTTAAAGCCGATCTCATGATTTTTGGTGAGGCTGACTCATGATTTTTGAACATTTGAGTTTGGAAACACTGGCAACATAAATGAGCGATCAAGATGAATGGATAATGACTTGCCAAATAAATTCTCTCTCTCACTGTAGACTTTAACAACAGAATACAAGAGGCATTAAGGTATTTTCTTTCAGTGGAACCCCCTTTGATTCAACCCATCTGATTGGCCTCAGAGGAGCCACTACCATGCAACATGTCAGGAATCTGTGCTTTCATAACTCAAGTTACTCGCTTAATTGATGTGTGTAATAAACTTCTGTAATTTTGAATTTTACATGCAAGTTTGTGCCAGTTCTGAAACAGATTTACTTATACCGTCTGCTAAAAAATTGAGTTTAAATTGCATTACTTAAACTTAGTAAAGGCTCCTCACTGAAGACTAGGAGGCTCCTCTGAATACTCTGTTTTGGGTTGGCATAATGACAATGGAACCTTTAAGTGTAGCCAAATTTTGTTGCACTATTTATAGTATTTACTATGCACTTTTGTTGCCTACATGTGCTGTAGGATTTTGTAGTAGAATGCATATAGACGCTTTATCCATGTGTAATACATATCAAATAATATATGCACACATTTATTTCCAGTCCTAACAATGGCTATTTAAATTATTGTAGAGGACATACCTTCTGTGTTTAAATTATAAGGTGTGCTCCAATCACTCCAGAATCCTGGACCATGAAGACTCTTGCACCGTACTTGAACTAAATATGAAGAACCAACCAGCATATTGCCTATGATGAGGGAGGTTTCTATGACAATCTCAACCACCTGTTAAATTAGATCAGAAGCCATTAACATTATTATTTTGCACCACTTCAGAAAAATGAGAGAAATCAAAGGAAAGAAGCTGTTTATTTTGAGGGTTAGTAAGACTGCTCAAAAGCATTCAACTTTATCACATCTAAATCAAGTAGGTTAGAAGTTACATACGCCAGCAGAAAACAGCTACAGTATTTTGTTGTGTGCTGTTAAATAGATGCTGCTTTTCACCCCCGAGATAGCTGCATTGTGACAGTGGGAAAAGTGATTCGTTAATAGAACTATATACCACACACACATAGAAATCCTAGCTCCACTGAAGCCAATGGGAGCTTTGTGATTGACTTCAGTGGGACCAGGATTTACCTGTTGACAGGGTTTAGTGGTCTGTAGGTGAAACCCATACTATGAGGGGGGCGGGTCTTTGTCCCTTTCTCGTGGCTGCTCCATATATGGGTTTATGAGTCTGCTACTGCTTCCAGCTAAGCAACTTAGTCCTTTTGCTCATTCAGCAAAGGCTAATAATTTCAGTGCTATAGATCCTGAATTCAAAGTCTGCTGTTGACCCAAGCAGGTTTGGCGAAATGAGCACTAATAGCTGCCCTGAGATTGATTCTTCCCTCAAGTTTTGAGTAGACCACGGCCACTGTGGAATCTAGACAGACAGTTGCAGCAGAGTCTCCTTAAATACAACATTAGAATGATTTCATCTTCAATAAAAATAAATAAATAAATAAAATAATACCAATAGAACAAGTACACTCACCTGCCAGGCGTTTTGAGTAGCGTTCCCAGAAAACTTCACTTCATATTGAAGCGGATATGGTGTTAGTACTGGGTTGGACCAACAGATCTTTAACTGTCCTTTGTCTGTCATTTCTAGTCGCAGGTTCAATGGAGGTTCAGGCTTTACTGTAAAAATATTAAAACCAAGCTTCTATTTTATGTTCCAGTTACCGTCAAGGATTGCTGGCTGAGATGTTTGTATTCACCACCATTCAATCAGTGACCTCTCTCTCTTTTAAGTCTTGTCCTTAAGCTTTATGTTTTTAGAAGTTACTCTACTCTGATTTAAATATACTTACAGCAAATAATAGAAGCCTAAATTACTCTTAAAACGGAATAGCCAGCAGTATTTTAGCAAACATGGTTAACTATTGGGTCATGTTGTTGCGGAGATGACTGGTGCCTGCTGGGGGGGGGAGGCACAATTTAAAGGTTCAGCCCCCACCAGTTTGAGTCACACACCCTTACCCTCAGTGGCCCCTCTCTGCAGCTCCAAGGTATTAGCTCCAGTGGACAGGCAGCAGCAAACAACTGCTTTAACTCTGTGGGGAGAGGCAGTAGCAAAAGCAGTGGCTGTTCCTGCAGTTCCCAGCTATTTGCCGCTGCCTCTCCTCACGACCGCAGCTTCCAACTTGCCGGCTCCAGCAGCTGCCATGCAGGGAGGGGACCTGGCAGCATCATGTGACTGAGTAGAGCCAGCAAACCCTGGCAAAAATCTGGGGGAAAGATGATCTGGGGGTCTCAGGGCTTGCCTGCTGGGGATCAGGGCTGAAGGCACAAGCCCCAGCAGACGTGCCCCAGCTCTCGAATTTCTGAAGATTGTCATATGCAGCTCGGAGGGTCAGTAAGTTCTGCCACTCCTGGTCTAGTAGTTGCCTTAAACCAGAATCAGCTTCTT
The DNA here is from genome assembly GCF_002925995.2 of Terrapene triunguis. Taxonomy (NCBI): domain Eukaryota; kingdom Metazoa; phylum Chordata; order Testudines; family Emydidae; genus Terrapene; species Terrapene triunguis. The sequence goes on from NW_020664561.1 coordinate 50,772,216, forward strand.
GCTATCCAGGGTCCCAATTGTACAAAGCACTCAAACACGCGCATAAATGTTTTGCTGAATGGGAGCCGGCTTGTAAAGTAGTCCCATCCATTCTACTATTACTAGGATTTTGGCTATGAAAGGTGGCCTTATAGGAGAGCTGAAATGAAGTGAAGGAAAATGAGGGCTTTGCAGGACTCTAACAGAGATAAAGAGGACATTCCAGAGGGAGGAAATGGACAACTACTTATGAATAATAATCATGCTGGGTAAAAAATCAAGAAGCTTGGATTCTACTTTTACCAGGTACTGAGTAAATTTATTTATTGCTGTTCAGTGATGACTGTGGTTGGCCTGTCTTTTTGGGTACATTTGTTAAGAAAACATTGAGGTTCTCTCACTCAGGATAAACGCCTTTAATAAATGGTGTGGCATTATGCCCCATATTCTTTGTGGTAATATTATCATCGTATGAGTATGGAATAATTATGATGTATTTTGCGCAAGATAAGGCATGCGAGATATCATTGGAAAGGTTATGATTTACTGAATCTGATTATCCTACTTGTATGCATGTATCATTTTGGTATCTGAAGTTAGGAGTATTGTCTATGCATCTATTACAAATGTGTTTACCCCTGGGGAACAGCCCCTAGACAGAATGCAATCAGTCTAGATGGCTGGCTGGGAAGGGCCATTAGAGAAAACAATAGGTCTTTGAAGATGCTAATCTCCCACCTGAAAGCCTTCCAAAGGATGCTACTAACAGCCTCCGAGTCATGGCTGCTATGGCCCTACAGAGACATATGACCAAGTCACTGAATACTGGACTTCATTTTGGAATACCAGTGTTTTCCCACTGACCGGGCATGGGAACAAACTGGGAGACAAAGGGTTCCCGCCACATGTAAAAGCTATTTAAGGCAGGGGAGTGACATAATCATTGTTTGTTCTTCACTGACTCCCCGCCCAAGAAAGAAGCCTGCTGGAAAACACCTGAGAAACAAAAGACTGAACTAGGGGAGATGGGCTGAACTCAGGGTAGAGGGTTTTCTAGCCTGTAAAAGGAATATCTAGAGTTTTAAACTGCAAGTAAGAGCAGCTTGCTTTCAAGAATCTCTGCAATCTGCCTAAAACAAAATTTAGGGTGAGAATTTGTTATTTATATCCAATTTCTTTAGTACATTGATCTTAGATTTAGGGTTACCATATTTGAACTTTCAAAAAAGAGGACACTCCGGGGGAGGGGGGGGTGTAGCCCCGCCCCCTAGCCACTCCGTCCCAATTCCCGCCCCCCTGACTGCCCCCTACAGAACCCCCAACCCATCCAACCCTCCCTGCTCCTTGTCCCCTGATCGCCCCTTCCCGGGACCCCTGCCCCTAATCACCCCCCGGGACCCCACCCCTTATCTAAGCCTCCCTTATCTTTGTCCCCAACTGCCCCCTCCTGAGACCCCCCCCACCCTACCTGTCCCCTGACTGTTCTGACTCCTATCCACACCCCTGCCCCCGCCAGATCCCCGGGACTCCCACGCCTATCCAACCGCTGCCTGTTCCCTGACTGCCCCCCCCCCACGAACCTCCAACCCATCTAACCCTCCCTGTCCCCTGACTGCCGCATCCCTCTCCACACCCCTGCCCCCTGACAGGCCACCCCCAGAACCCCTGACCCATCCAACCCTCCCCCTGCTCCCTGTCCCCTGACTGCCCCAATCCCTCTCCACACCCCTGCCCCCTGACAGGTCCCCCCAGAACCCCTGACCCATCCAACCCTTCCCCTGCTCCCTGTCCCCTGACTGCCCCAATCCCTCTTCACACCCCTGCCCCCTGACAGGTCCCCCCAGAACCCCCACCCCATCCAACCCTCCTGCTCCCTGTTTCTTGACTCGCCCCCAGCGCGGGGGAGGGAGCGGGGCTGGCCAATCAGGGCCGGCTGCCATGGGCAGGGGGGTGGCTTTCTGGGCTGTAGCAGCACAAACAGCTCCTGCTCCCGTTTTGCTACCGGCGTGCTGAAGCTGCAGGGGAGGGAGGGGGAAGCGGGGGAGGGGCTTTTGCTGCCGGAGCGGCCCCAAGTGAGCGGCTCAATCCGGCGCGGCTGCCCTGTCAGCCGCTTTTGGGTCTTTAGATAGCCGTCCGGGGGGAAATCCCAGACATTTTTAGCTTTTTACAAATTCCCCCCCGGACGGCTATTTAAAGACCCAAAAGCCGGACATGTCCGGGGAAACCCGGACGGATGGTAACCCTATTAGATTGCGTGTTTGTTTTATTTGCTAGGTAATCTGCTTTGCTATCCCTTATAAGAACTTAAAATCTATCTTTTGTAGTTAATAAACTTATTTTTGTTTTGTCTAAAACCAGTGTATGGAAATCATACTTGGGGCTGAAAGCTATGTATATTCCTCTTCACATTGAGGGAGGGGGGCAAATTTCATGAGCTTACGCTGTACAGATCTCTGTGCAGTGCAAGACAGTATAATTTTGGGCTTACCCTCTAGAGAGGGGGTGTGCACAGGGCAGTTCCTTAGCTGAGCCTTCCCATGCAGAGCTGATTTCAGCGTCTGGGTGTTTCTGCACCTGGGTGTGTCCCTACCTGTATGTGTGCTGGTAAAGTGCAGGCTGAAGCCTGGGGGAGGGCTTGGCAGGCTGCACAGCAGTACAGTGTAAAGGGAACCCAGGCTGGTGGGTCAGGCGGGCTCAGTGGTACCTCAGTTTCAGGCGGCACATCGGAGGGAACCCATCACAAATGGTATTTTTCAGTTTAGAGTAAACAGCCAAGCCTGTGTCTGTAACCTGGAAATGAGGAACTTCTGAGTTTTGTAGTCAGTGCTTCAGAAGGCCATATTAAAGGCAATACTGCATCCTGCAATTCGATCTGCATGCGCAGACCCCCTGAGCCCACATGCAGCCTCTTTGATTTTAATGGAGCTCTGGTCAAAAACAGGAGTCCACCTGCATGCATCAGATTACAGACTTGGGTCCTTAAATACAAGGGGGTCATTTTCTGATCTGCTTATGCTACAAGTGGTCTCACTGAAATCAATAGGAGTATTCAAGGAGTAAGGAACTACTTAGCTTTGATGACATTATCAGTACCTAGCCCAAATGTATCAATATTTGAGTCAGTGTAAACTAAATAGTTAGGGCCAAATTTCGCGATCTGTGTGTGGCAGCTCTAATTCAGTCCACACTTTGACTAGCTTCAGTGGAGACGGGCAAGAGTGAAGGATTCAGGATGTGGTCCATTGCTTTTAAAAACTTTATTCTGCCATTTTGATGACAATTTCTTTATGGTAGTACAGAAGCACTCTTTTTAAAAGACTGAACATTACCATATTGTAATCTAAGTGGCTGCATGGGTAGACAATGTTTTCTCATTTTGTTGCCATGTATTCTGTTGCTATGGCTTGTGTGTGCAAAGCAAACAACTCACTTAGCTAATATTCATCTTTTTATTTTAAAACTCATTATTCCTTTTATCAAGCTCACTAATGGCAGAACATATTATTATTAAAAATTATACATTTCAAAAATGACCTTCTGACCTTACTTATTGCTTAGAACAGATTTCATGAATTATATCTGTGGTCACCTTTAATATTGGCAGATGCAGCTGTGAAACTTAAATTGATCCTATTGACATAATTCAAATGAAATCAGTATGTAATCATCAATATAATCACCTCATCTCCAAAAATATTAATTTCATTTGCAACTAAGATGAAGTGTTCATCCAAAAGGTTTTTAATTCTGCTTTCCAAAAAGTAACATTAATAAGAAAAAAACAAACAGTTTTTCATTATAGCTAAAAACGTCCCAACTAGTCAGAAAATATTTATCAACCATTAATTATGCAGACTGGATGGCAACAAAGTAACATCAAATGTATCTGTCATCTGATTTCACTGAGCTGATAGGCTGGTGAAATAGCAGAAATAAATCTTCCACTTTTAAAAATGCAGAAGTTGTACCTTTAATGAAGGAAGTGTCAAAATGAGAGTGAGAGAGTATATGCAAATACTGCTGATGAGAATTTGCAGGTTTATTTTTACAGCAAATAGCAAAAAGTTTATTTTCTGTTACAAATTAGGTAATAATTATGAACCAGACCATTGTTCTCCACATATTGATCTACCTTCCTGCATTCAAAGTGAATGCTCAGGTGCCCCAAGACATTGTTCCTCCTTCTACATAGATTTGCACTGAAGAAGGGCAGAGACTAGGAAGGCTGGGGGTGGGGGGGAAGGGGGAGGGAGATACACATCAGCCTGCAGAAGTTACCCTGAAGAATTAACATAGCTACAGCTGAAGTCCTTGCAAAAACTGACTAGTCACAAAATAAGGACTTCCTGTTATTGCTTTCTATAAAAAAGGTGTACAATAAATTGAAAACTTACCAATATTTATGGGTCTGACTGACATTAAAGGTGACTGAAGAAGTGTTACCCCATTTATGATGTTTAACCATGTAATATAAGTGTAGTTGAGTTTCAGTGAAGGTATGTGACATTCGTACTTGTCAGACCCATTGCAGTTGCAGGGAGTAACCATGAAATTGCCTTTTAGAGAACCTGTAGACATGTCTTCCAATGACAACTCTGATCTATATTGGAAAAAAAATAGATCAATATTTAAAAAGCATCATGTCCTGGACAATCTTCTGCATATTCCATTAGATTCACCACTTTGGATTAAACAGTAGAAATAGTACTGAAAACAGCAAAGCACAAGAGACAGATCAGTCTGTGTACCTTTGGGGGCGGAGAAGGAGCCTAATGAAAGATATTTCTGAGGCCTGATCCAAGAACATCAGAATTGCCAGACTGGGTCAGACCATCTACTCCAGTATCCTGTCTCTGACAATGGCCAGAACCAGCTACATCAGAGGAAGGTTTAAGAAACCCTCCATTTGGCAGCTGTGGGATAATCTGTCACTCATGAAGGTCTCATCCCAATCCCTAATAGTCAGATGCTGATTAAACATGAATTTTTATATCTCTTCCAAAATTTATCGTTAAGTGTTATAATAATAAAAAAATCCTGAAGTTATTCAGGCAAAACCAGAATTTTGTGTGCGCAACAAGCTGCAGAATTTGGTCCATGCTTAGGATATGTTTCTAAATTACTTATCAACTACACTCGATTATAACTGATAAATATTGTATATACAAATCACAAAGAATGTACTCTAAAAATCTAACTTTACGTGATTACTTCCAAGATGATGAAGCATTGTTTACTTTGAAGGCATACCATGTTTATTTCGTAGATAATTTGACTTTTTCTTAGCAAAGCAAATCTCATTTAATCCCAGGCATTAATAGTACTATTGCTTTGGACTGGCTCGTGGAAAGTATTTAGTAACTAACTCTTTAGTATTCTGTTTTGTTTCTTTCTAAACTGAAGTGCAGCCCAAGAGACTACTTCTGGCTGAACTCTCCAGATTTGTTTTCATGAATTTTTCACATGTTGGAATACTTTCCTTTAGAGATTAGCATACAAATGAAGATAGTCTTATTACAAAAAATATATGGTTTAATAAAACCTTCCAAAATTTTCAACAGAAAGCACTTGAACTGCTAACAAGAAATAAAGATGTTTATTTAACAAAAATAGTTGGATCAATTTTTCCAGTGTTGGAAGAATACATTTATGCTTTCAGAATTTTTTTAAAGGAAACATATGCAATATTTAGGGCATATAGAAATATATCAGCTGTACAATATATTACTGTTGATATGAAGTCTTATGGTGCATACAAATGGAGATGTGTGCTGTCACACTGCAATTTAGGTCAAAACTCATTCAATTCTTACTAGTACCTGATTCAGACAGGCATTATATCACACTTCTAAAGCATATGTAACAATGTTCCTTGAGTCACTTTCAAGAAATGGCATCAAGACAACCCATTTTACAAACTTGAGAGGGCAGTCAATATATCTAATGTACACATCACTACACAGGCCCTCGATACATACATTTACATACACACACACACAAGTTGCACTTAAAACACCTAATTCTCCACTCCCTTGCATGTTACATTCATGTAACCCTAATAACTGCAATTTACACTAGTGTTACACAGGGGAAATCAGCCCAAAGGTTTCTTCCATTTTGAGCAATATCAGCAGTATTCCTATTTTAAGTGTAGGAAATCTCTCTGAAACAGAGTATCTTTTAAAATGGAAGAAACTTTACAAGTGAACCACTGCATACATTCAGTGGTAGACAGAATGCATGACTGTCTAGTACAATTATTTTAATGGCATGACGAGTAACAAAGCCACAGGTGAGTTATACAATTCACCACAAATGAGTGCCTTTCTATGACCTTGAGCATATCAGCAGTGAACACAGGGCCCTGAGAGAAAGGGTGAAGAAGTGATGTCTCTACACAAATGCGGTAAGTATGGGAATAAACAGGAAGAACTGGCAGTATTAGCCATAAACTAAATTCTGACTTATTTGACATCACTGCATGACCAGGATATTTGTATAGAGGAATATAACTTGTTCCGGAAAGACAGGGTAGGAAAAAAGGATGTGCTGTTGCCTTATACATCAAGAATATATACACTTGTTCTGAAGTCCAGAAAGAGGTGAGAGGCAGACCAGTTGAAAGTCCCTGGGTGAAAATAAAGGGGGAAAAAACAGGGGTGATGTCATGCCAAAGGTCTACTATAGAACACCAAATCAGGAGAGGAAGGTGGATGAGGCATTATTAGAACAGAAATATCCAAAACACAAGACATGGTTGTAATGGGGACACTTTTATTACTCAGATATCTGTTGGAAATTTCCTCCACCTTCTGAAACAAGACATTGTTCCCCAGTACATTCCAAGAACTAATTGAACATATTGAGTTTGCTATTTTACTTTTCCAAGGGGGCAGCTATTTTAGACCTGATTCTGAACAAGAGGGAGGAATTGGTTGTGAATCTGAAGGTTAATGGCAATGTGGGTGAAAGTGACCTTGAAATGATGATTTCAGGATTCTAAGGAAAAGGAAAAGTCAGAGCAGTAGAATAAGAACAACGAACTTCAAAAAAGCAGACCCTCAGAAACAGAGAACTAGTAGGTAAGATCCCATTGGAAGAAAATCCAAGGGAAAAGGGAGTTCAGGAGAGCTGGCAGTGTCTTGAGGAGACAACATTAAAGGCATAATAGCAAACTATCCTGATGTGAAGAAAAGATAGGAAGAATAGTAAGAGGTCTTATGGCTCTATCAGAGTCCTTTAATTACCTGAAAATCAAAAGTTAATCCTACAAAGAGTGGAAAAATGGACAAATTCATAAGGACAAGTACAAAAAAAATAGCACAAGCATGTAGAGACAAAAACAGAAAGGGTAAGATACAAAATGAGTTCCACCTGGCAGGAGAAAGGCAATAAGAAGAGGTTCTATAAATATGTTAGGAGCAAGAGAAAGTACAGACCCACTACTTAGCAGGGAAGGAGAGCTAACCAGAGATGGCATCAAGAAGGCAGAGGCATTTAATGCCTATTTTGCTATAATCTCCACTAAAAAAGGTTAATTGTGACCAGATAGTTACACAATAATATTAACATCAAGGAGGAAGGAACACAAGCCAGAATAGGGAAAAGAACAGATTAAAAAAATATTTAGAGAAATTAGATGTATTCAAGTCAGCAGAGCCTGAAGAAATTGATCCTAGGGTATTAAAGGAACTAGGCTGGTGCAATCTCAGAACCAGAAGCTGGGAATGGGCAACAGAGGATGGATCACTTGATGGTTACCTGTTCTGTTCATTCCCTCTGAAGCACCTGGCATTGGCCACTGTTGGAAGATCGGATACTAGGCTAGATGGACCTTTGGTCTGACCCAGTATGGCCGTTCTTATGTTCAGATTGTTCAAAGAACAGCTATGGCCTGGAGCCAACAGCAGAGTAGAAACCCAAGTGCTGTGTTGCCGACTTGCTGATGAAGAGCAGCATGGAGGGAGACTAAGCAAGGTTCAGCCCTTTACAATCTGGATGACTTGGATAATGGTGCAGGAGAGAGTAAAATGCTTTACAAAATTTGTGGAGGACACCACCCTGGGAGAGATTGCAAAACAACCTTGACAAATTGGAGAATTGATCTGAATTCAACAAGATTAAATTTGATAAAGACAAGTGCAAAGTACTTCACTTAGGAAATAAATATAAATAAATATATGGAGATATACCTATCTCATAGAACTGGAAGGGACCCTGTAAGGTCATCGAGTCCAGCCCCCTGCCTTCACTAGCAAGACCAAATACTGACTTTTTGCCCCAGATCCCTAAGTGGCCCCCTCAAGGATTGAACTCACAACCCTGGGTTTAGTAGGCTAATGCTCAAACCACTGAGCTATCCCTCCCTTTGAAAAGTCAAATGCACAACTACAAAATGGAGAATAACTGGCAAGGCGGAAGAGGATCTGGGAGTTATAGTGGATCATAAATTGAATGAGTCACCAATGCGATACATATGACACTTCTTTCATTATGTCCCAGAATATTAGTCTTTTTCGCAACTGTAAGACATGGGAGATAACTGTCCCTTTCTACTTGGCTCTGATGAGGCCTCACCTGGAGTACCTTGCCCAGTTCTGGGTTCCATTCTTTAGGAAAGATGTGGACAACTCGAGAAAGTTCAAAGGAGAGCAACAAAAATGATAAAAGATTTAGAAAAGCTGATCTCTGAGGAAAAATTTAAAAAACTGGGCATGTTTAGTCTTGGGAAAAGATGAATAAGGGGGAACCTGATTACATATTTGAAGACTGTTAAGAGGACGGTGATAATTTATTTTCCATATCCACAAAAAGTAATTGGCTCAATCCATAGCAAGGGAGATTTAGGTTAGATATTAAGGAAAACCTAACTATACAAAGAGTTAAAATCTGGAATAGGCTTCCAAGGGAGGTTGTGGAATCCCTATGATTGGATGTTTTCAAGAACAAGTTAGACAAACACCTGTCTGGGATAGTCTAGGTTTTCCTGGTCCTGCCTCAGCACAGGGGAGCTGGACTAGAGGACCGCTCAAGGTCACTTCCAGCCCTCCATTTTTAAGATTTTATGAAAGCTACAGGATTAAATAGGTCTCTCCTTCCAAGGAAGTTGTATCATAAAAGGTAGAGGCAGCTCTCTGACAATGATTTCATCTCCATCTTGGTAGCCCGCTTGTTACTAGCATCTTTTCTGAAGTATATTTTCAGAGTCCTATTTGACTGACGTCTATTCTTCAGACCTGCTCTGTAATGGACAGCATGACGTACTTTTTGTTAATGACGTCAGACCAAGCCTGTAATACTTGGGGGTGGGTGAATCAAAAATCCTTTTTTTAATGCTGAAACACTTGAGCTGTCAAAGGCCATATGTGAACCATTGAGGAGCCTATAACAAAACAAGGCCATTATTTTCATTGCTTGTACGGCCTAAATATGAGAATATTGGCACTTGTTTCTGAATTGAGGCCTCCCAGAGAGAAACAAATGCCATGAAAACATACTTTTAAAACTGGGATTGTTTTCAAACTATTCTGGCCTGCATGCGAAAGGCAGTGAGCCAACAGGGGAAGCTACCCCTTTACCAAACCATGAAATAAACAAGTCAGTTATTCCTTCGGAACATCAGGCTTTGCTAAAGAAAACTATAATTGACCTTCACTCCTGGGAGAAAAAAAAAATACTACCACCACATGAGGAATGTTAAATAAGTTTGCTCTATAATGGCAAAAACAATAGCAAAAATACTACTGATAGTCTTTGGAGAGGAGAATGAACGCATTAGCAGTAAGTAAGTCGATAATTTGGAGGAGATGTGTAAATCAACTTACTCAGGGAATCTGGAGTAGAAAGCTGACAAATTTCTTTCAGGGTAAGAATTACAGTAATTTTTTGACGTGCCAGAGAAAATGATACTGAAGAGAGCAGAGCATACAGAGACCTCAAACTTGGGTAATGGTGCAGCTCAAGGCAGTTGTTAACACACTGCTAAATTTCCCAGACAGGGAAGAGCTTCGTCTAGAAACTGGAATAAAACTTTAGATCCTTGCAAAATATCAGAAAATCCATGTTTTCCTGCACTGCAGGATGAATCTGCAAAAGGATGCAAAATGCTTTTGTACTTTGCAAAACTAAGAGGGGGAAAAAACAAAACACAGAAGTCTCATCTTTCTAGCCTCTCTCAAAGCTCCACAGGATACTCCATAGGCTGTCAGGTCTTCTTGGCCCCTTTGAGAGTTTCTTCTGCAGATTCCTCTGGCCTCCCCCCGCCCCAAAAAATCAGTTCATCAAGCACTTGAAGCCTTCTGAATTGCTCTTGGTTTTTCTGGGGTGCTCCAGTATGTGTCTCCTTGCTCCCACTGTGTCTTGATGTCTTTGCAGCTCTTCTCACCTCATTTTCTACCTCTTATATGACTCATCACTTTCACTAACAAGGTGTAAGAGAGTTGTTTATTTTTCTCCTCTTTCAGATGTGGAAGCACACCCCTATCACAAAGCAGTGCTGTGCCTGTGCACCCATTTCACGGATGATTTTTTTCAGAGAGGCACGGCTAGCAGAGAACTCTCGATTACTGGCAGAAATAGACCATCTTATATCTTTGAGAAGAAATGTCCTATCTGTAGACTACTACTACTGGCTGATCCCAGAATACTTCACAAGCTATTAGAATACACCACCACTGACATGCACCCATCTGTGGGTGGTAAGAGAGAGCCTAACAGCACACAGTATGCAACATGGCAGCAGCAGGAGACCAAATTTTAGCCATGAGCACCAGGGAAAACCTTCTATTCTTAAAAAGGGGACGGGAGTGTCATGAGGCCTTTAGTCATCCAGGGCCTCTGTTTTTAAGCTCTTATTTGAAAAATGCACAGAGTGAATTTATAGTTCTGAACATATCTGCCTTGGTGAGCCTTTTCAGCTCAGCTGGGATTTGAATCTGTGTTTCCAGGGGGGCTAGGCATGCCTAGTCTACTCAACTATCTCCATCAGCTAAGATTTTTCTATTTAGTGATGAACCCTGGTTGGAAAAGAACAAAAGTGGGAACTATTTTTAGATGTAATGGTACTTGAGACACAGAAAGCATAGAGTCAAGTATCAGAGGGGTAGCTGTGTTAGTCTGGATCTGTAAAAAGCGACAGAGTCCTGTGGCACCTTATAGACTAACAGACGTTTTGGAGCATAAGCTTTTGTGGGTCTATTTGATCTATTTATAATATAGTATCCATATGAGACCCAATTAAGAGTCAGATCCCACTAGGATGTAATAAGAGACAGTCTCTACACCAAAGAGCTTACAATCTAAACAGATACAACAAGGGGTGGGAGGGAAGTGCTATTATCCCCATTTTACAGATGGGGAACTGAGGCACAGAGAGATTAAAGGATTTGCCCAACATCACATAGGAAGTCTGTGGTAGAGAAAGGAACTGAACCCAGAACTTCTGAGTCCAAGTCTATTAGCCACAAGACCATCCTTCCTCTCCATTGTTAGTGGAGACTCCCCTACCTCAAGAGAGCAGAAGCAGGTGGACTTCCAGATGAGAACATGGTTCCTTACATGAGTACTAACTGTCTGAAAATATTAAATGAAAAGGGAATGCAGAAACTCAAAAGTGCATAAGAGATGTATGCCATTCAATCCAGCAGTAGCCTATAGAGATCAGTGTGTTCTTGAAGTGTAGCCTAACATTCACATTTAAATCACTGATTTATTCATTTAGTTTAAATATATTAAAAAGAGACACCAAAGCTCTAGGTGATGAACATATTTTACCCTCCAAAAGCATGTTTGGAACAGTGGTGACTTCTTGTGTGTCTGTAAGAGGGTTACAGAGTGGTTAACTCTGCATCAAAAATTCTAGTTTTTATATTAGGTATGGTATTAAAAATGACAAAGAAGAATAAATGTCTTAAGGAAAGAATATGATAAGAGGCAAAAACACAAGCAGGCAGAGCTAAAAATCAAGCATTGAACCTTAAAAAATTATGGGTCGCATATTGATTGAGGACGCCTTTGACTTAGTTAAAATAAAATAAGCAGTTTAATAAATATGAGAAAAGGACAGAAAGGACAGGAAATACCCTGTGTTAACCATTCAAGCCCTGAACATATACCTGACTGATATTTTTAGACCACATTTTGATAGGACTGTATGGAATTAAGAACAAATGGGTATGTAGTATATTATCCACTTGTACTGACTAATACTATAACTGTGTTTCAGATCACAAATACTACTGTAAGACAACAAACCCATAGGACCTTTACTGGTGCTTTAGGATATCCATATAAATGGGAAGCTTCCGATATATTTTACTTACAGAACATATAAAAGATTAATCTTAAATTCTCCATTCAAGTACGACTTCTTGTTAGACAATTTCAGGATACAAACGAACAGTTCTAGGTCTCCTTTAGTCCAACATTGAATGTTCCAGCTTAAATCTAAATTTAAAAAGGTAAACATTTTCTGAACCACATTGAAACCAAAGACATTTAAAGAAATAAAATAAAATGTACCAGTAAGTCTTAGAATCATAGAATATCAGGGCTGGAAGGGACCTCAGGAGGTCATCTAGGGGCAAATGGGGTGTGTTAAGTTTCTGATATTCTTTAATCTTTTTGCGACAGTTCATGACTACAACCTCTATGCAGCATTAGAAAGCAATACAATTATTCGGATTACTTCTTGAAAAGACCACCTGACATATGAGGCAGTGCTAGAAATACAGGGTAAAATCCTGACCATACTTAAGACAATGGGACTTTTGGCATGGCCTTCAGTAGGATCAGGATTTCACACAAAGATATTGACTTTTTTCTCCCACCAGGTACATTGTGCGCCGGGGGCGGGAGGAATAACCAACCACATTTCAAATGTCAGGATGCAAGATAAAGTCACTGTGGGTGATGGAGGTGGGGACAAGCGTTGCTCTCTCAAGCTAAAAATCCATTAAAAATGTCTACATCCTTATCTACAATTTATATATATTTTTTCAACATTCCTCTGACGACCTAATTCTACCATGATGCTCACAAGGAGTTAGCTGACTAATAAGTGGTAAAGGTAAGGGGGAGGGGGCAACTGAGGATAGTTACCTATATGGCTAACAACATGGATTTATATTATTAAGATGTGGCCGTTCACCACTTCTACCTCATTTGCATGTTGTTCCCCTTTCCCTTACCTTTTGTCTGCCTTTCTACATGGCAAGCTCTCCAGGGCAGGAATTTTGCCTTCATTTATGTTTGTACAGTACCCCGCACAATCCAGGCACAAATGGAAACAAATAATAGTATTAGGAAAATATTTGAAAAACAAAGAAAACGTGATGTCCATTACTAAGTCACTTTAAATAACTACACTACAAACCTACCTGTTTGCTGAGGAGCTAAGCTACTTATTTCTGAGGACGTAAATTTTTTTGTTTCCATGCCTGCTGTGTACAAAGAACAATTTGCATGTGTTTCACCCCAAAGGCAACAGAGGAAACTCTCTTCAGCCACCAGCACCAGAGAGTTGGTTTCAGCAGTTCCATGCTCTCCGTGCAACCCAGGACCGCTCGCTACAACACCAGCAGTCAAAGGAATGACAGAAGTCTCATTCGGTGACATGCAAGGCAGCATAAAGCTCGATGCTGGAATCTGATGTACCATACAGTGAGCAACTGCCATTCGAATAAAATCTGGAAATACAAAGAAAGAATGAAGGAAATGAGTTACACTACTTGGAACAATGAAAACAGAGCAGATGCTGTTCTAAAGAAACAAGTGTGATTAGAAATATTGGACAAGAAGTGCCAATCACAACCCCCTACCCCAACCCAGAGGCCCCCCCACACCCTGAACTCCTCATTTCTGGCCCCACCCCAGAGCCTGCACCCCAGCCGGAGCCCTCACCCTTCCCACACCCCAACCCCCTACCCCAGCCCAGAGGCCCCCCCACACCCTGAACCCCTCATTTCTGGCCCCACCCCAGAGCCTGCACCTCCAGCCAGAGCCCTCACCCCCTCCCGCACCCCAACTCTCTGCTCCAGCCTGGTGAAAGAGAGTGAGGGTGGGGAAAAGCAAGCGACGGGGGGGGATGGAGTGAGCAGGGCGCAGGGCCTCAGGGAAGGGGCCTCAGGGCAGGGCTGTTCAGTTTTGTTCGATTAGAAAGTTGGCAACCCTACTAATTAATGTGTTTTACAATAATACATGGCCAGTTAGGTAAATAGGCCCAAAAGAAGCATTTTCTACAAAATGAGATCTAGTAAAAGGTGATATTTTCTATCAAACTTAGATGCCTTGAAAATAAAACCCTATACAATGTAGGAGCACACTTATTACACTACATGGCTACTGTTCATAGATCAGAGCTTGAAGTGGGCTAATAATACTTCTGATAATGATAAATAGGCCTCTTTGAATTAAAATAGCTTTAGTTATTGAAATGCACGTAACTGATTTGTATGTGTCCTTGTTTTTAGTGTAATGCCTAGAAAATGTATGAATATTTTAAACAGTTTATTACATACAAATTCATTCTTACTGAATGTCTTGCAAATGGACCCCACAATAACAAAAACAAGAGAGAGAATTTGTGTCTTTTGCCTTCACAGGCACAATCTGATTTCAATTTATGTAAATATTTTAGCATAGTAAACCAATGCAAAGTGAAAAATAGGTTTCTAAGGTGATTAAAAGTAAACTCATGTTATTACTTCTGTGTCTGAGATGTTCAATTTCTTTGGATATACACATTTTCTGATCAGCAGAACCCTCAATGGTATTTTCTCTTGTTTAACAAGGCAGAGTCTGTGCCTCGTTAAACATCAGCTTCATTAGGTTTCCTGGCTCCATGTAGAGGATTCAGTTGACTGAACAGAATATTAGTGCATAATCCATGATGCGAAAACAAAATGAGGGACATGACTCCTATGGGGCAGGACATATAGCTAATATGCTACCCATTTTACAGCTGGCACTGAAAGGGGATTTCAGTTTGTTTTATACATGCATAGCTTAATTTTGAAGGACAAATCACACTGCAGATTCTCACATGACTAACCAAATCCCATAAGATCAGTGTGCCTGCCATTACTATAATATTTTTTTCATTAAAATGTAAATGAAATTAATAAGCTACAATAAAATTGCAATAATATTATTTAGCATAAGATTATATATTTTATATCCCTTAATAAACACATAATATTTTTTTATAAATCAGTAGGCTGCATTAAAAATATTCACTTGACACTGATATAGGAATTTATTTACAGAACAGGTAAACACAAATAGCAACAGTGAAAGCTGTTGTACACACAAACCTACTTAACAGTGACTAAAGACCAGGGTGGATAAAAAATCAGTGATTTAAAAAATAATTGGATTTTTTTTTATTTAAATCAGGGGTTTTTTTTGATAAAATGCTTTTTGAGGAAAACACCTATCTAAAGATCGTTTTAATTAAGATATATTATATCTCATCAAGGAATAGGGATTATAAATTCTAATTCTATAGTATGAGACAATATATTCATGTAATGTTTAAGAAAAGTTTTGAGTTCCAATAGTTCATGGATTAGGGACCCAATTTTATGGGGTTCCACAGGCTTCTGTATAGATTATTTAGGATAATATTTCTATCTACCCAGTGGGGTTCAGTGCTCAGTCTAGAAGATACCATCAGAGATGCTTAGTTTTGCAGTTCTCAAACTGTGGATTTGTGTCTCCAGAGGTAACATGCTTGTTAACAGCAAAAATGTTTTAAATAAGTAAATAAATAAATATATAGAGATGAGAAATAACAGACCTCAACTCTATTGTCCCTTTACAAATTTGTGTACACAGAGTCAATCCCTTACCTCTCTCTAAAAGTGCAAAGTTTCAAAAAGTTCAATGAATAGAAGATTGTTGGGGGCGGAATAGATCTGGACAAGGAGAAGAAGTCTGGAGATAAATGTGAGACGCGAGGGACATATGCTTGTTTTGTTAAAATATCATATGTTTGCTGTTGAAGAAAAAAAATCCAGAATACATAACGTTGTGGCTTTAGTTAAATAAAACAATTTAAAATATCTGTCTGGTGATTTTCTCCTCCTAAAACAGCATGGCAAGAAAATCCTCCAAATATTAATAATTAACCTGTTGAATAGGAGATATTTATGAAACCATTGGGAGGTGAACTATCTGCTTCAATTACCTTTGGTAAGTGAAATAACCAAACAATCATTCATTTTCTGATATAGCTGTAAAACTAATCTGAAAAGTTTTCAAAATAAATCACTTTAAAAATGTATAGTGTGTAGGTTTCATTTTTAGAAGGTACATCTATTTCTGAGTTGTGAAGAATATGTATTAAGGTTATAACAACCAACAAGAATGAACTTTTATGTAGAAAACCATCATGAAATTGAGTCTTCCTGACTAGTGATTTAAATTAATTTGATTTAAATCAAATCCACCCTGCTAAAGACAAACAGCTCTGTCTCCCAATGCAAGTCCCCTGAGCACTCCAGTTGCCCTGTTAAAAGATACTTCTGTAAATGCAGAGAATTTTTAGGTTATATTAATTAAGTCTCAACAATGTAGTGACCCATTTGATATTGAATGAATAAAGACATGAAGAAATCCTAAGAAAACCTACAATTGCTGCAAAGATCTGAAAGATACAACTTTTGAAACTTAGATTAAAATATCTGGTTTATCTTTCATCAACATCTTTGGAAATTTAGAGGGACTTTTGCCAAATAAACAAAAATTACAGAGAAAATACCAACATTAATGGGTCTGACAAAATTTATGCACGTCTGATTTAATCTACTCTGTTTATTTCTTCTATTTTAGAAAGGAAAACTGAAGTCCTCATATTTGAACTATTATATTTACCATGAATCGAGCACTCATTACAACAATCTTGTATATGAAGCAGGGGGATTGGTTTAGTGCAAAAACATACCTAATAAAATAAACACTTTGTGTAAAATCCTGGCTCCACTGAAGTGAATATGAGTTTTGTTATGACTTCAGGGTAGTCGGGATTTTACCCTCAGTTGTTGGTATTGTCCAGATTGCCCATAAAATTCTAACCTGTATGAATACTAGTTATACTGACTGTTCTAGCCTGTCTTGATTAACTACATTAACTAACTGTATTACAGTTGCAAGTTTACTATCAAACATTTTTTTAAAAAATGGCTGTGAACTAGATATTGATCAGCTATCGCTTGCATTGGTTTTATCATCAGAAAGTTATTGTCCAGTCTGTAAGGTACGGTGCAGCCCACATTTTCATGAGAAATGAGGGCACTGACCATCTTGCAAGATCAAGCTTTTACTTCGTCAAATCAATGGCTACAGAATTTTTTTTTTTTTAAACAGTTTCAATATCATTGTCTCAGGCAACTTACCCAAGTGCAGAAACACAGTCAAAAGTTTATGCGAATACATCTTGTTCTGAACAGTGGATCTAAAAAACAACCAAAATTTAACAAATTAAGAACTGACTGAAGAGATCATTTCCATGTCAGAGGTACATGTCTATTATTCTACTTGGATCTTGGCATCTTCTAAAAGAGTATTCTTTAAAACTTATGAAAATACATTGCCTGAAAACATCAGGAGTCTGTGTAATTCTTAAATTTAAAAAATAGTGCGCTTTATTTAAATAAATGTTTGCTCCTTTACAGGAAGGAAGACAGATCGGATAGCATCATAACAAAAAAGTAACACTGCTTAGAGTACTGATTAAATATCAAACAGCCAATCTCTAACCATTACAATTAGGAAGCGCTCTTCAGTCCTCATGTATTTTCTGACTCACATGGGGCTTATTTCCTGTTCTTCCTCTTCAAGGTATTGTGAATCCACACAATTAAAATGACTGTGAGATAATAATTTCCAAAATACAGCCCTCATTTGAGCACCATGATTTCTGCAATCCATTTTCACCCACGAAGTAGTAATTTGAATTTAGCTAAATACTACAATTAAATACACATGCTAACTTAGCTAAATACTACAATTAAAACATAATGGATTAGTATCTATGTAAGATAGCTGTAGTTTGGGATTTTTAACCAAGCAGTCTCACAAATTCTACTAAAACCCAATTACAAAACACATTTATAATTATGATTGAGATATCTACTATATTTGCATAGATATGGATTGTTCAACAGAGGTCTTGGGTTTTCAGTTTAAGACTCATACAACTTGATTGCATAGGCGCCAACTCTGTGGGTACTCCGGGGCTGGTGCACCCAAGGGGAAAAATTAGTGGGTGCTCAACACCCACCAGCAGCCAAGCTCCCCTCAGCCCCCGCCCCACTTCCTCCTCCCGGCCTGAGCACGCCGTGTCCCCGCTCCTCCGCCTACCTCCCAGCGCTTCCCACCCGGCTGCTGCCAAACAGCTGTTTGGCAGCGTTAGCACGCTCCGTTAGAGAGGGGGAGGTTTTAAAAAACTTGAATGTTTAACTAAATTCAAAATTCAAAAATTCATATGCTTGTTTTGTTAAAATATTATATGTTTCCTGTTGAAGAAAAAAAACCCAGAATACATAATGATGTTGTTTTAGTTAAATAAAACAATTTAAATGTCTGTCTGGTGATTTTCTCCTCCTAATACAGCATGGCAAGAAAATCCTCCAAATATTAATGATTAACCTGTTGAATTGGAGATATTTATGAAGTCATTAGGAGGTGAACTATCTGCTTCAATTACCTTTGGTAAGTAAAATAACCAAACAATCATTCATTTTCTGATATAGCCCTAAAACTAATCTGAAAAGTTTTCAAAATAAATCACTTTAAAAATGTATAGTGTGTACCTTCTAAAAATGAAACCTACATCTATCTCTGAGTTGTGAAGAATATGTATTAAGGTTATAACAACCAACAAGAATGCACTTTTATGTAGAAATCCATGATTAAATCGAGTCTTCCTGACTAGTAATTTAAATCATGATTTAAATCAATTTGATTTAAATCAAATCCACCCTGGAACAAAGAACTTTATTATAATAAAGAAAAACAGTATCATTGCTAACGCTAGCATCGGTCTTCTTTGGCCTCACTGTGGAAAGGTAAAACTTTCTCCAGCCCCCACTGTTGCCTGGCTTCCTGCTACAGACTTAAGAGACAACAGACTCACACTTATCCTGTATAATCAACAATCAATCTTCAACAAGAGTTCAGTTCTATATCCTAAATTATAAATACAAATCAGTCACTGGCTTTATCAGCCATCCAGATCTGATCATCTACTGACCTTGAGAAAAGTTTAGTTCAATTGATTCACTTGAAATATCAAATTCCCAAAAGAAGTAGACTCCAGTCCAGTAGGTTCAGAACACTTCAACAGGATTATCTCCCTTCATTAAGTCTGTGGTGCCAGTACTCTTCCCACTAGGGCCATTTCTTCTATACTGAGTACCTTGACTACATAGGATTTTGGTTTGCAGCTACATCTGTGACAAGAGCTGAAGATGTACAATTTAAAACTGGATGAAAGAAAAATCAGGGTACATTTTGGGCTGTATCCTAATGATCAAAGAAGAGAGCCCAAGATCTCTTAGATTTAGTGTTTCACTGCCTCTACTTAGGATAAAGATTTACCCTGCTGGTTGATAGTGTTGTTCTAATCTGTCAAACCATAAGCAGCTGAGCTGGGCTTACTCTGGGGACTCATGTGGGATTTCCCCTATAGCTCTGCAGAGTTAATGTAGGGTCATATTAACATAGAATACTTATCTATCAGTACTTTTCCCTCCACTAGTCCATCCTCTAATAGGTGAACATGAATACTGGAAGTAATATACTAGCTACAGCTCTTTCTCCAAACGTGTCCAGAATTACCATAGACCTAGAATGAAAATTAATCATTCTTTTCTTTATTTCTAACAGATAGAAATAGGGGGGTGTTATGTTTTATATGATATAATCACTAACTACTAATATTTCTGTGTAAACTGGATCACAAAAGGGAAAGGGGGGTTCCTCTTTCACAGATGCACCAGGAATTTGTGGTTAGTAGGCCAGCTTTTTCTCAGCGTGAGAAAACAGCCCCTGAAGCACAGAAAATATATTATGTTTGTTGTACAGTATCAGGAAATCAGACTTATATTGCACTGAAGTACATAATTATTGTTACTATCCATATTTTATAGGTATTATCACAATTGTGCTATAAAAGTATCTCATCTTGACGCTGGCACATCTTGATCTCCTGGTAGGAAATTCCACGGCCAAGAGAACAGGTCCTGACCCAAGTCCCTAGAGTTTCCTCATGAGGACTGTCAGTCACAGAGTTGCCATCAATAATAGCTGCCACAGAGAAGAGGCTGACACACAGATATCTGGGCCCTATCCCATTAAAGGGCTTAAAGATCAGTGCCACCTACTCTGGGTTGCATTCGATTCTCATGGTGCTACTTCAAAGTAGATCATGGAGCATCATTGAGATATGTGCTCTCATTTGTCCCTCTTAGTACATAGACCACAGCTTGATGAACTAGGTGCAGCTTCCATGTTGCTTTCACAGTAAAACCTAAGGAGAACACTAAGCAGGTTGACGGTGATCCCCACAACTAGATCCGTAACAAAGAAGAAAAGTCATACTTGTCTGGTTAGAGGAAGATGACAAAGGAATTTCTGGTCACTGTTTCCATTCTGGGTAACCAGTGATTAATCAAACAGGACTTTGAGACCAGGCACTAACATGACCACCAATGGACAGAGGCCCTGGACAGAAAATGAAGTCACAGCTCCAGTCAGTTCCTTAAAATGTTTGCCTTTTCCAACTACCATCACATCCATCTAACTTGGATTTAGTTTGGGCAGCTGCTTTATCTTAGTTCCAATAACATTTAGAAACTGGGAAACAGCACTGTGCACATTTGTAAAGCAAACAGAGCTAGGGGTCATCTGCAGATTCACTGAACTCCTCCAGAGCTCTGATATAAGGGTTGGGTAAAAAAGGATGACAGGACTGAGCCCTGTGGGATTCCATAGAGGGGCACACTTAGGGTAAGGTAGCAGCTGCTGCTCCTGTTGTGTTAGATTGGGCCCCGAGTTTAGTGCCTTTTCCCCCCTAGTGTAAACAATTACTTTTTTTTTTTAAATGAAGAGGACTAACAAGAGTTAAGGGGGAAAATGCAAATCTTCTAATAACAGTTACAGAAGATAGGGAGCAAAATATAAGCACTCTGAGATAAGCAGGTTTGTTACTTCCTTACTTGGAAATGAAGAGTAATTTTTAATGCCACAGACCTGAAGTTGGATCTTTTATTGTCTCTTACATAATTCTAACCACAATTAGTTAGCGGAGAGGAGCAGGGGGAAATCAAACAACTGCGGCAACAACAAATGCTACAAGTCATGATCTCCAAGAGACAAAGCAGCACCAGATACTGCAGGAATACTACTGACTACTATCACAAAGGTGCTTTAAGTATTTCTAGTCTAGCCACCTGCTTTTCAGTCACTTTTCAAGCTGAAATTTTCCAGCCTTGGCCTCTGTCCAAATAAATTAGTTGGCACTCGGGCTTTATAAAGTGCAATGTTCTGTGGCTTGCCAGAGTAGAGAAACAGGCAGAATAATCAACTTTTCTAAGACCAGGTTCTTCAGGATCCGGGCTTTATTTTGCTAGTGATTTATTTAAACTGGCTAAAGATTGACCAAGCTGGGCTCAGAAGACCCAAGAATCTCTAAGGGCGGATCCCTGCAGAAACATAATTACCTGAATATCAAGTTTCAAGTTTCTCAGTTTTCTTGCATTTGCTTACAAAAAAAAATCTAACAGCTGCTAGTTAATGAGAAATGGGAACATAATACTGTGAGCACACAAGCAGCCCCTGCCTTCAGAAATAAAACTCTACCACAGCTGCTTTTAAATATTAAATAGACTTTAAAAAAAAAACCCAAAAAACATAGAACATCCTAGAAATAATGCTTATGCATAGAGGCGGCAGGCTTGATTTTCAAAGGTGCTCAGTATGTGCAGCTCCCGTTGAGGACCCCCAGGTCTTGCTGAAGTCAGTCAGCACCTCTGAAAATCAAACCACTGGATTTTTATTAGATTTATTCATTTTTGTATATGTTCTGAGTAAATGAAATACTTTGGAAAATAGTGGTGAAACTGATTTTTAGTGAAAGTTTTTCTTATGGATTATGCCAAAATTTTAGTCATAAAGACCAAGGTCCTTCATTTCTCCATACACTAGGTACTATACAGTCAGCAACAGAGCAAGTACCCCACATCACTTCACCAAAGTGCCTCAGTTCTGAACCTCAAGAAACTAAAGGGCTACCCAGCCTACATGTTCATTCAATACTTAGCCTCTCTTCTAAGACTGCCAACAAGAGCTCCAACTAGTCCCAAACATGGTAGTGGGTTCTCTGAGGCCACCTATTTATTAGGCCACCGGCTCATTTCCTAAACATCTAAAGTGCTGTAACATAACTCTCATTTAACATTCCACTCCTTGGAATCCAGGCCAAAATTTGATAAAAGAATTTTTGCACTTTCTACTCTGCCTTAAATAAATATTCTCTATAATCGATAGTTTACATCGGCTTATGATGCAAATTCACTGAAGTGACTGCGGTTTCACAAATATTGGTTATTTTAAAGAACTACTAGAGAAAATTGTAACTATTGTTCTTTGCAGGCACAAAATGTTTCCTTCGGCACTTTATTCTGCACTATTGAATGCGTTCACTTTATTCCCTCTATGCAGAGCTGCTGTAACTATTTGACATTTGAAGCTTTCCTGTATAGCTGCACGTGGTAGTTAAGGATTTCTCAGTGTTTTCATTATAAGCGCTATTTATAACTTGTTTGTCAGTAATGAGTGGATTAAATTTCATGTTAAGTACTGTTTTGTCATTATGGACCCTAATGGCTCCTATAGTGTCAGTGATTCACAGATTAATGAACTGTCTACTGCATGTTCATTGAGACTTGTTTTCTGGTGATTTGGACATTAAACCTAACAGGAACCGGGGGGCGGGGGGAAGAGTCTGTGGCCTTCTGGACCATGCTAGCCATAGACACTAACTGTCTTCGTGGAAGACTGACATACTATCTAATGCAGAAACAGGTTTAAAAAAAAATCCACACGTATAAGTTGTAGTTCTCACTGGAATACTTACAGATATTTTTAATTTTATATCTCTAAACTGCATATGGGTCCTTTCCTACTTTCCCCAATACTTTTCCCATCAATACTAAGGGAGAAAGAGGTCAATGGATCACATAAAGGGCTCTCTCTGGCCAATTCCTGTAATTGATTTGACAGGTCACTTTTAGATTACAATTTTGTTAAGAAATTTCTTCAGTGGCTAACTAACGAGCAAACAGCACTGAATGTGTACATCTTAAAAGAGCGGCACTACCTCCATTCCTTTTCCCTATAACCCAGACTAACTGTCAGTTACCTCTAAAAAGCAGGTGAGGAGCAGCGCAGCTCTATAATCAAGAACCAACATTTTCTAATTTGGGTGCCTACAATTAAGGGTCTAAATATGAATTTAGGCACCACAGTCAAGGTGGCCTGATTGTTCTAAGATGCTGAGGAGGCATAACTCCCATTGACTTTCTGGGAGATGTGGATGTTCACTACTGAAAAAAATCAAGTCACCTTTACGGATATGCCTAAATTAATAATTTAGCTGTATAACTTTAGGCAGCCAAGTTCAGACATTTTTGACAAATGTAAAAAGCCAGGGCACACTTATAGTGACTCCCAGCAGAGTAACTTCTGACCAAGCTATTTCTGAAGAAATATTTTTATATTTTTGTTTATAAATAATCACAGTCTATTTTCATAGAAGAAAGGTCTTTCTGTACAGATACCCATCCCCCCCCCCCCCTTTTTTTTTTGTAGTGTGCAAGCCCCACATGATGCAAGAAGAGTTAGCCATAATACACTAGGGAACCAAAAAAAACAAAAAACATCATGGAACAGGCCACCTGAATACCCTGAGAAAAATACAGAAAAAGAACCCCCCACCAACCACAGTCCCCTACTTGTCACCTACCACCCCACAGTGGAACTCATACAGGGTCTCATCAAACAATTGCAATCCATATTTGATGGGGGCCTTATCCTGAAATTTTTTCCAAACCTCCTCTTCTGGCCTGCAAACAACCTCCCCCCAATCTCGTCATCAGAAGCATGCTCCCCACAGACCAGGACACACAAACTCATAGAGGCACCAGACCTTGCCAGAACAACAGATGCAAAACCTGCGGACACATCTCTTATGCTACAGTGATCAATACCACCCCCCCACACACACTCACACCTTTCAAAATCCATGGGTCCTACACATGCCTAGCACATGTGTACCACCTAATCCAGTCCATCAAATATTGCAACAACAAGTATATAGGAGAAACCAGACAAACCCCTACGCTCTTGAATGAGCTCACACAGAAACATGATAAAAGTCAAAGACACCCTATCACCCATGAGTGGATGCTTTTCACAGTGCAAATCACTCCATATCTGACCTATTAGTCCTCGTCCTCAAAGGAAATCAGCACAACGCCTTCAAAAGACCAACATAGGAATTTAAATTCATAACTCTGATAGATACTAAAAATCAAGGTCTCAGTAGAGGCACTGGTTCTATGGCTCATTACAACAATTTGTAACATACTAATGCTCTTTTTTCCTATGACTGCAGAGGTGTTAATTGCCCACTTAAAATTAAGTGGTTTCCTGCAACATGTGTTATTCCCTTATGTTTAACAATCTGTCCCACCTTGTAGTTAGCTGGTGACACTCTGGTTATTTTTCAAAACCTGAAGAAGAGCTCTGTTAAGCTCGAAAAATTTGTATCTTTATCTTCCACCAACAGAAGCTGGTTCAATAAGAGATATTAATTACCTCACCCACCTTGTCTCTCTCATATCTTGGGACCAACACAGCTACAACACTGCAAACAAAAAAGTAAATATGCAGATCTATTCACTTTCATTTCAAAAGTCCTACTTATACCCTTTTGAAATTATTTCAAAACTGTCATTTTATTGGCTGTGGTTTTTACAATATTAGCAACACATTACTTTTGCCTTAGATTGTTACTCAGAAAAAAAAAATCAAAAACATAGCCTAATAGATTATAAATAGAAAATAAGATCATGGGCTCTATACATATATTTGTATTTTTAAGCCATATAAAAAGAAAGAGAGAGAGAGAGCCAACTTCAGACTTCAAATGTATCTCTTTGGTTAACGTCTGTTGCTGGGACTAATTCCAGGAGAACTCAACACATGTTGGCAAACATCTGGCTCCTTGTGGAATTAAACTCAATAGCAAAGTGGACCCTGACTGTTTTGTTAACATTTTACACACTCCAACGTTTAAGAAAGTATGAAAGAAAGTCTATAGCAAACTGGTCAAGAAGGTGCAATGCAGAATGTCTTTGTTCCACAAACACCAAGCTGCACTTTTCATTGCTATGAAGCTAAAACGAGGCAAGCTGAATTCACATTTGGTGAAACAAATAAAAATACAGTTCAGTTTTCCTCCTCCATCATTTCATTAATTGGCTGCTAAGAGAACTGGGGCTGAAGGCAGTTTGGAGGAGAACCATCACATACTACTGATAATATACCATTATAGTTTTTAAGACTATACACCAGGGTGCTGGAACAGTTTTTATAGTGGGGATGCTGAGAGCAATTAAACCAAACTGTAAACACTGTATATAACGGAAATCTCTTCAAGCCAGTGGGTGTTGCAGCATCCCTAGCTCCAACTCCTGTGATATACACATATTCCAGTAGTGCCAAAAAACAGACATAGAAGCTACTCTGTCTATAAACAAGAGCCACCCTTACCTGTGGTGCCCATAAATTATACTTTATCTATTGTAAACTCAGGGTTTGAACCTGGCTATATTTGCAGGGTATTTTCAGGTTAAGAAGTACAATATTACTTTCCAACAACTCTTTTGTAATCATAGTTCTTAGAATTTTTAAACAAGCCCAATCCTGACTTCAGTCTCAGGCTGGGCACGCTACCGCATGGCTGAAAGGACTGTGTCAAACTCCCTGACTACCTTTTCCCACACAGATAGTGGTGCAGACTTCTCTGAGAGAGGTAGAGAGTTTGCTAGAAGGCAGATCCTTAGTTGCACTTCTCACGAGTCCCATCTGTCATGAAGTATTCAATCACCTGGAGCTCCTGCCTGACAACGGTCCTACAGCTGGACAAAAGTTGCCCATCTCAGAAAGTGGGACTTGCAGGGGGGGTTGTTTTGCTAGAATATGGAGAAGTTAAGTAGGTCCTAAATCCTAGCTTCATTGACCAGGCGGATCCTCATTTGAGGAAGCAGCAGCAAGCTTCTTTTAATGAATGGCTTCCCCCCACCTCGCTCTCGTCCGGCGAAGGGGCAGGGTCCCAGGTTGGGAAGCATCATGCAGACACCACGTTAAATGCACGGACTCCCCCTGACACGGCTGCTGCCCGCAGAACCGCTGCCGTGTGGGGCTCGCCCTCCCCAGCCCACCGTTCCCGCCAGGGCGCACAGCAAGCGGGGGCCAGCACGTACCTTTCCCAGGGCACTCAGCCGGGCTGGTGCCGAGTCAAGACTTCTTGGGGTCGGGCGCCTCAGCCCGGTGTTGCGGCCCCTTCCTCCGCCCGGACTCTCCACGCGTGTCACCCCGCGGGGACCATCTCTCCTGGGGCGCCTCCTCCAGCCACCCGCCTGCTGCCGGGCGGAGCGAGCTGGCAAAGCCCCTTCAGTCCACGCTCTGCAGCGGGGCGTGGGTCCAGCCGCCGGGAGGAGGAGCAGGGAGGCGGCTGGCGGGGCCAGGCGGCGGCTGTTCTCCCCACCTGGGCAGCGGGAGCAGCTGCGGCTGCAGCTCCCACTGCCGCGGCGGGAGGAAGCGGCCGCTGGCCAAGCGCTGGAGGGAGCATCACGTGGCGCCCGGAGCGTGAACCCCCCGAGCCCGGGCCTGCTTCGGGGGGCCAGCGCGCACGCTGCCCCTTGCCGGTGGCGTCTGGGCTGGCTGTTGCCTCTGTGCGCCCCCGGCTTCAGGCTCAGACCCAGCAGCCGTGTCCCAGGGCTGCCCCGCTCGGACCACACCCAGCCCGGCCCCTGGACCAGCCAGAGTCACACCCAGCCCGGCTCTCTCCCCCGCAGCGTGCAGACTGCCCGCCCGGCTGGGCACGGCCCGCCTGGCACGCTGAGGTGGCTGAAGACAAGCACCTCATTTAACCCTGGGCCACCCCACTTCAGAGCGCTCCCTGGGCAGCTGTCAGGGCCTTTCCCACTCTGTTAAAGGGGGCACGAGGGAGCTTTTGTTTTAAACGGGAGAGGTATTATGTCTCCTCTAAATACAGCAAAATCCCGCTCCCTGTGACTGGCATATAACCTCCCAACCCAAACTCCATCTTCACCAGACGTCAGCCAGTGAGCTAACAGACTGGTGTTATTGATTGGTATTGGGGGAGCGGCTAGAGGCCCTTGCTAGAGCTGTGCAAATAACTGATCTTTCAGCTTGCTGGCAATTCTGGGGGAGAAATAGAAAAAAAATTGTTGGGGGTCAAATGAAACATTTAGTTTGAACCCCAATTAAGCTTTTCATTTTGAGCTTTTGGGTTTTTTTAATTTCAAACTAATGTTCAATTTCAATAAAACGATTAAAAGTTGCTTCAAATTGACAAATCGAAACGTTTCATGTCAAAACTGCAAAAGCAAAAGGCTTTGATTTTTTTTTGCTGACTTCATCTATCCAAGCCAATATCTATGAGCCACTGACTTGTGGTTTTTTAGTTTATCTAGCTGAGGCAGAGGCGTAGCGAGCGCCCTCCGTACCCTCCGACCGGAGGGGGGCCCGCAAGGAAGGGGGCCCCTAAAAGTGGCAAAATAAATACAGCATTCCAGTTTCTGCATTGTAAGGGGCCCCGCCCGGACATATGTTCGGAGGGGGCCACGTTCTTTGTTGCTACGGCCCTGAGCTGAGGTTAGAATTCACTTAATGTCTGTGAGGAAACCACACTTAAATTCAAATAAATGAAGTCAAGGTAATATTTTTGGGTTTTGAGGTTTCTGTTTTTATATTTATTTCCTTAAGGATTGATCACAAACAGTTGACTGCCAATAATAGATACTTTCAGAGTTGTTGAGGTGTAGTATGGTCCTAAGACATTAGGGATACAAGATAGGTGAGGTAATATCTTTTATTTGACCAACTTCTGTTGATGAAAGAGAGAAGCTTTTGAGCTACACAGAGCTCTTCTTCAGGTCTGGGAAAGGTACTCAGAATGATCAACACTAATATTTAAAATGTAATCATTTGCTTAAGAGTGTCTGGTCAGTTAAGACACATGCTATTGATGCTGTTCCTCAGTCAGATGAGCACAGAAATGCTTGCACAGGGAAGCGTCCACAAATGTTTGTGTATTCATCTTTGAAATTCTCTTTCTTCAAACATTCATGACATTAATGCCGGACTGGGTGACTGGGCAGGGAGTAAGAGGGTAGAAGGAAGAGGGACAAAAACCCACACAATGTGAGTTTGGCCAAAGCAAATTCAATTAAAAAAAGAAAAAAAAAGAGTAAATATTCATAGATTATTTTTTTGCAGTATTTCCCTGTGTTAACCATGAATAAGGAAGCAAATGTATTGACAGTACTTATCTTTTTCCTAATGCAGAGTGGGTCTGTTTTACCTAAATTGAGAATCTGCTGGAAAGAATCAATGCTGTCTGAATCCATAGTAACATTTATAAAGAATTAAACTAATGTTCTGTTTAAGTATTTTGGTTAATGATTTTAACCAGGCAGCATACACAAATATCCAATTACTAATGTAAAAAGAGATATGGACTAAAATCTGGGGCCTAGAACAGGTTTGATGTTCTTTAGAACGCCCTTGTAGCAGATTTCCAATTAGAACTAATCTCTGGACCACAGAAAATGTTTTAAAAATAAGAATAATGTTTAGCCTGTAACTCAGCCAATGAGCCATTAGGTTGAAAAATGTAGATAACTTTTTCCCATTAATTTCTAGAACACTCATTTCTATGAACTGTCTGGATGCTGAGTGACTTTTTTCATCTCTCCTTTTACGGCCTCTTAACTAATAACATTTGCTATAATATTGCAGACATTTGTGGAAACAATCCATACATTTCTTTTTCTTTTTACTTACAACTCTGCTTCAAATTGGTGAAACCCCACTGGTAGCAAAGAGAAAATTCAGTACCCAGAACTGAATTTAACTATGAATTTAACTTGAATGGTTATAGTAGGTTTTATAAATGCTCTAATTTGTAATGCCCACACCTTTTGCTGAAATTTAAAAGGGGGAGAAAACCTATAGATTATACAATATATAGTTCCTGGTTCTAAAATGAATGATGATACACTGTGGAAGATACACTGTACTTTATCAAAATGACATGCCATATAGCTATATTTAGAAGTCACCTTCAATTAGTAACCCCAGCTCCGATATGTAAATGAAGATACCAAACAAAACAAAACAAAAAAAACCCAAACATAACTCTATTTTATTTTCTACCCATAAGATGTAGTCTTTACGTATAGTATCCTTTATAAATAGGTATTTATTCTATTAACCCATATATCATCAGAACATACATATGAATTGCCATACTGGATCAGGCCCAAGGGCCATCTAGTCCAATCATTCATCTAGTCCAGTATTCATTCATCTGGTCAGCACCAGATGTCTCAGAGGAAGGAGCAAGAAACCCCATAGAAGGCAAATAATAATAAAAAAATCAACAGTAGGCAGATATCACACAACGCAATTTTCATTGAGATAAATACTAAAGCCACTGTCTTGTATGGAAATTGTACTTGAGGTCTTTATGCTTATACATGTATTTTTTCCATTACATTAAACCTTTTCCACAACTTCCATGGAAAAATATCTGGAATCTGTTCAACTACTGCTAAAGTTCCTTCCTTGCCAATCACTCTTTCCATCTCACCTCTCTCTCTGAATCCAGTCACTACCCCTCCTTTTTCACCACATCATATTTATGCTTCTTGTCCTCACCTTACGTTTTTCACAACTTTGCCACCTCTATCCACTCTTGTCTGTTATCATGTCACCTCCTGCCAATGATACCAGCCTTTACTTCCCAGTTGTCCACTTTTCACATCTGTCTTCAATCCTTCTTCCTGTCACCAATATCATATTAAAAAACCCTCTCTGAACTAGACCACCCTTTCCTTCAAATTCCTCCTCAAGAGCCACTTCTCGCATAATGCATATCGCCATTCTTAGCTGGCTAATTTCTTGGGTAAGAGGTATGGTTGGGGATAGTGGGTTATATGTTAACCTTTTAAATTGTATATTTATTCATCTCCCCTACTTATTGCTTGTCTTCTTGGATTGTGAACTCTTTGGACCAGGAACTGTGTCTATGTGTATGCAAAGCAGCTACTAAGCATATTGTAAGTAGTACTACCTTAATACCAATCAAAAGTAATGGATACAATAATATCAAAGCACCAGAATTAAATAAAAGATTCAACACTGTTAGAAAAGCAACCTATATTATTCCTGGGACATCAAAGTAATATGAACTTTAATGTTTGATGTTGCTTGTTCTTGTACTTTTTCTCTGCATAAACATAATGTAACAACTGTTAAGAGAAGCAGTAAATAGAGAGAAGCAAATCCGAGAGGTGAGCTGTGGAAAAATGTTTTGCTAAATTATTTTTGCTTTTATTTTTAAAAGTAATCTTGTTGAAAAGAAAAAGCAGTGTGCCAGGGGAAAGCACATTTTGTCCACCTACTGCAAGCTATTTTACAGCCTCCTCTTTGTGTATCTTTTCTTAGTAAGTGGGCTTGAACATAATATCACAGTGTCTCCGGACTGTACAAACAAGCCCACTTCAGTCATATAAACAAACAAACCTACTGGCTGATTTTAATTTGTTTATTGACTTTCCATAGTTCATGATCCATGTACACAGAGTAGTGTTATCTGACTCTGTACTCATTAAAATAGTCACCAACCGTCACTTAATAAAAATTCTATTTTAAAAGTATTCTTGAATTCTAGTATTTAATATGTTTTATTGTTATAGTTCCCCTTACATTATTGTTTTAACTAAAATAACTTTAATAGTATTTTCTATAAACATATTTATATCCCATTACCCTTTCTTTGAAACCTTTATCTTGCCATCCAGCATACACTGTACTGCCATGCCCTTAAATATTTTTATCTTCATCTTATGTGAAAACTAAGGGGAATTTTTAAGACTTATTCCCCTCCCTTAACAGAATATTTAACTTGTTGGGGCAAAGTCCCCCTAGCTCCCAGTCTCCACGTCTAACTAACAGATCATCAGTTGCACAGCAAAGAATTTATGGTTGTTGTAAAAATACAATCCAGAGCTTTTCACAAAAAGACAGGGCAGGGGGAATAAAGCAATGTAATAATATTTCCAAAAAAGAGTTGAAGCAAATTATAAAGAAAGAAGGCCTGAAACTTCTATATGAAAAGCTATGGCATCATTCCCCACGTAACACTGAGATAAAACAAGTTTTCTGAAAATATTTTTACCAGTTCTTCCTCAGCCTCCATGTTCAGTCTTGAACTCTCTCTCTTGAAAGATTAGATAAAATAGAACAAGCCTCAAGCAGCCTTTCAAATAGTTACACATCAAAGAATTCACTATGAAATACCAGATTCCAAGTGTTATTGCAAGGCAATTGAGAAGACTTCAATGGCTTACGCTTACACTTTACAAGGGACTGAGAACAAGAAATATCTGGCTCTAAGCAAAGGTTCACTAACAGAGCAAAGTCTCAGAGCACTTTATTCTATTTAACCTTGATGATATTTTTAATGATGTGACATACAAACAATCTCATACTTTACACCAATTCCTTTGGAAATCGGAGAGCATGGCTGTCTATCGTTGTATCTAAGCACTGCACAAAATTAAGCAGCAGAAGTTAAAGGCATGTTGTTCTCTCTGACCTTCTCAGGAAGAGCAGTATGAATATAGTTCTATATTCAGCGAAATATTATGTTAATGAAAACAACAAGGAGTCCGGTGGCACCTTAAAGACTAACAGATTAATTTGGGCATAAGCTTTCGTGGGTTTACCACAAAAGCTTATGCCCAAATAAATCTGTTAGTCTTTAAGGTGCCACCGGACTCCTTGTTGTTTTTGTGGATACAGACTAACACGGCTACCTCCTGATTAGGCTGAAGAGATAGCAAGTGTGAAAAATCGGGACGGGGGTGGGAGGTAATAGGCACCTATATAAGCAAAAGCCCCAAATATCGGGACTGTCCCTATAAAATTGGGACATCTGGTCACCCTACTCCTGATACTTGATATTATGTTAATGGTATGCTGTAGTAATATTTGCTGTGGAAATGTAGTGTCAGATTGTGCCATTCTTACTTATGTTGAATAGTATTTTTCACCATGAATAATTCCATTGAAGTAATTGTCCACTGCCACAAAACTGATTGCAAATAGCCTTGAGTGCAATTTCAGCACCCAGCAAGCCTAACTCCATGGCACACAAGAATACTTGAGGAAATATGCCCAACTAACATTCTGAGGTGCATAGCAAACAAGGGCCTTGAGAGGTTAAGACTAAGGGGGAATTCTAGCCTCCCAAATCAGTGCAGATTTATGTTGCCCTCGGCAGCAGGTGCAAACAGCAGCATGACCAGACAGAAATTGGCACCTGCTGAAAGGAGCAATGAAGAGAACCCCTGACCTGAAATGCTCTGCTAATGGAAATCCTGCCTTGTGCTGTTACTATTCCTTGTGCAACAAATACACCAGACATGATTTCTACTCCCCCTCACTGCACAAGTAGTTGGGTACATAGGCAAGCCAGGTAATGCAATTCCAATGAAGAGGCCTGTGCTTCATCTCAAATCATTATGTTGTGCATCTGATACTGGATACCATCAATACTAGTGGATTTCAGTCAACTTATTGCAGTGGCAGTTGTAATTCCAAATCTCATTAGTTCTGTTTTACAACTGCAGTTAATTTACTGTATCAGTTAATAACTGCATATTTCTTTTGCACAAGTATGCAGTGAAAAACAGTGGGTACTGCTTTGAAGATTTTTTTTTTTAAGTTTACCTGTATTGCATGAGTGGCTTCCAAACTGGGGATGAAACATTCTATTTAGAAAAAAAATCTGTTTAGTTCTGAAATGTTCATCTACATGATTTTGCTTCATGTTGGGTGGGATTTTCAAACCATCTAATGGATCCCCCTGAAACATCCATTTTCATTATATGATAAATGCAAAGAAGGGCACTTCCTACTATGGGCTATTTTAATTCAGTAGATAATTTTGATGCTATAAAAGTTTTTTGTACTCAGTGTGTGGCACCCAATTCTGCAGGGCTGGCCTTACCATGAGGCCAACTGAGGCGGCCGCCTCAGGTGCCAGACTCTGGGGGGGATGGGGGACGGCTCCACTAGGATCCAGAGTGTAGAAAATTGTGTCTGCTGCTGGTGCATATGTATTCTCTCTGCTCTAGATGCACAGAGATGGAGTGCTGTGCTGGAGGAAGGAGGGCACAAGAGACATAACAGGCAGGCAGGAGAAAAGGTGAGAGGGAATAACAGAAAGCAGCAGGAGCTGCAGGGGGAGAGAGGAGGAGGAACCTCTTATGTACCTTTCTAGCACCCCCAGGAGCCTGGACTGATTAACACCAGCTTCTCAGGGAGCTTCCTGTTTCCTGCTGCCTCCCTGAACCCACTTGAGGAGAACAGGCAGTCAGCTGAAGTAGTAGGAGCCAGTTAGGCCCTTAAGATGCTGATATCTTCCCTCATTCAGGCCCTGCTACCAGCCTGCTTATTTGTCCCCTTCAATTGAGTGTTGAGAGCCACTATAGCGGGCACAGAACAGCAGTCATGAGTGAAAGAAGAAAAAGCCCCTCTGGGGCAGCATTCAGAAAAAGAAAGAAAGCAAAGGAAGCTTTTTATCTAAGCAGGAAGGCGCTCTCTTGAGATACATAGACACAAAATGTTCACCGTGAGCCTTCCAGCCCCAGTGAGGATGTGAGTGGTGAGGAGATGCCTGATCTTCCAGTTAGTCAGAGTGCAGGTGACCTGGCAGCTACTGCAGCATCCATATCTCCATCTCAAATGGATATAACCATGCACATTCCTGAAGAAAAGTGTAGATCAGAGAAGAGTGTTGTGGAGGCGCAAGAAACAGCTGCTGCTGAGTTTATTTCCTTAAGTCTAGATGATCCAGGACTGTGGACCCACTTGAGTAGTAGCCTGAGGGACTTCCTTGTACTGCATGGGCCACAGCAAGTGAAAAATTTCATTTTCCCCAAAGACAATGAAAATAGACGTTTCCATCCAACACATTATTGGCGTGAAATCCTCAATGGTGACAAAGTGGAGAGGCCATGGCTTATGTACTCAAAAACCCAGAATGCTTTATACTGTTTTTGTTGCAAACTCTTCCAGTCTAATGTTCCAGCCACATTAGGTTCTACAGGAACAGAGGACTGGAAAAATCTGGCTAGCCATGAGAAGGCTGCAAATCACCAGAGAGCATTCCATAGGTGGAAAGAGCTTTAGATGAGACTAAGGTTAAAGGCCACCATAGATGATCAGCATCAAGAGAAGATTGCATCAGAGTCTCTTTACTGGCAAAATGTTCTGAAAAGGCTCATTGCCATTGTGAGAATGCTTGCTACCCAAAACCTAGCACCGTGTGGCACTTCAGATCAGCTGTATGTGCCAAACAATGGAAACTTCCTTAAAATTGTGGAGCTGATGGCTGAGTTTGATGGAGCATCTAAGAAGAGTCACTACCCAAGAAATGTACACACACCACTACCTTGGAGAAACAATTCAAAATGAGATCATACAGGTACTGGCAACAAAAGTCAAACAGAAGATTGTGGCAGATCTGAAGTCAGCAAGATATTGGTCTGTTATTCTGGACTGCACACCTGACAACAGCCATATGGAACAAATGACTTTAATGGTGCAGTACCATGAGAGGAGTAGAACAGGAAGAAGGCAGAATTGAGACCTTTCAAAGTTTTGGCCCAAGCGAGGGGGCATGGGGGCGTCATTTGAGCTCCCCGCCTCAGGTGCCAAAATGTTGTGGGCCGGCCCTGCAATTCTGTACAGCTAATCAAGGTTTCACATTAACAATGGGAGCACGATCAGAAACCCAGTTTGTGATAGATAATTTTTGGAGTTGAAGGCAATGACAAATAATTGGGTTGGACTCATTTATTTAAATGTTCATGAACCCTCAGAGTTGCTGTCAGCAATCCCCAGTGCAGATTAGAAATAGCGCAGGAGGAGTTTAGGCATGTTCTGCCCAAAAATGCATGCCCTTTCTTGAGGGATTCATCTTCCATTATTCCTCGAGGCTGTACATACATTACAGTCCTGTGTCTTTATTTGGTATTACAAACTGGCCCCAAGTTGCAACTGTGGGAAAATGCAAACACAGACTAAGATTGTTTTGGAGCAAAGTCAAACTAAATACACCTATTTTAACCAGAAGAAAGTAGAACTGAGCAAGATTTATTTTTTTTAAATGTACTGGATAAGAACATATTGTATCAGACCAATGGTCCATTTAGCCCAGTTTCCAGTCTTCTGACAGTGGTCAGTGTCAGATGTTTCAGAAGGAATGAACAGAACAGGACAATTTTGAGTAAGCCATTCTCTGTCGTCTAGTCCAGAAGGCCCTTGGAGACTTAGATACACCCAGATCATGGGGTTTCATCCCTGATCATCTGGCTAATAGTCATTGGTGGACCTATTCCCCATGAACTTATCTAATTCTTTTTTGAACCCAGTTGTATGTTTGGCCTTCACAATATCCCCTGGCAATGAGTTCCACAGGTTCACTGTAAGCGGTTTGAAGTACTTCCTTTTGTTTGTTTAAAACCAGCTGCCTATTAATTTCATCAAGTGACTCCTAGTTTTTGTGTTATGTGAAGGGGGTAAATAACCACTTCCATATTCACTTTCTCCATACTATTCATGATTTTAAAGACCTCTATCATAACCCCCCTTAGTTGTCTCTTTTCTTAGCTGACCAATCCCAGTTTTTTTACTCTCTCCTCATATGGAAGCTGTGCTATCTCCTTAATCATTTTTGTTATCCTTCCCTGTACCTTTTCTAATTCTAGTATATCTTTTTTGAGATAGAGCAACCTGAATTGCACACAATATTCAAGATATGGGTGAACCATGGATTTATATAGTGGCATTATGATATTTTTCAGTCTTCTTCTCTATGCCTTTCTTAATGGTTCCTAACATTCTATTAGCTTTTTTGACTGCTGCTGAACATTGAGCAGATGTTTTCAGAGAACTATCCACGATGACTCCAAGATCTCTTTCTTGAGCGGTAACAGCTAATTTAGACCCCAACATTTTGTATGCATAGTTAGGATTATGTTTTCCAGATGTGGATTACTTTGCACTAAACAACATTGAATTTCATCTGCCCTTTTGTAGCCCAGCCACCCAGTTTTGTGAGATCCCTTTGCAACTTTTTGCAGTCAGCTTTAGACTTAACCATCTTGAGTAATTTTGTATCATCTGCAAATTGGCAGTGGATCTAGCACTATCAAATATATCTGTGAAATTAAATGCACAGTGGTGGCTTTTGACTAGGAATTTTATTCTGTTTAGTGTGTAGATTGTACAAGTAAATCTTGATGGGACCTACAGAGTTAAGATAACTTAAAGTAACTAAAAAGCATCAACAAAACGGAATTTCTGTTTTTTCTTCCATATAAGAAATCCATTATTTTCTATAATTCATATATTTGATATTCATCTCAACAGGCTTAAAGCTCCTTGTCACCTTGCTCCAAAAATCCATCAAATTCTGGCCAAAGACAGCCACACATATGGACAAGCTAATCACTTGGTTTATGTAGGAAAGGTTAGAAGGATCTAATGAAAAATGGAAACCTGATTGTCAAAGGTTATCTGCGCTGTAGCATCCGATCTGCTATGTTAGCAAAGTCGTATTCTTAAAGAGTTTTTGACACCTCATGGAAAGTGTTGAGAAATATATTTAGAGGCTATTCTACAAACATGTATTAACCAGAAAACTTGTTTGCCCTAATTTTCAACCCACTTAGACACTGGAGGTTGGAAACTGGGAGCAGCTCTTGAGCCTGCTGAACAGAGAGGTGCTGAGGCGGTGGTATTCAGATCCAGGTACGGGTGTAGGCTAGGCCTCCCGTTAGAA
This sequence comes from Terrapene triunguis, assembly GCF_002925995.2. NCBI lineage: Eukaryota > Metazoa > Chordata > Testudines > Emydidae > Terrapene > Terrapene triunguis. Next base: position 50,809,426 of record NW_020664561.1, read on the forward strand.
ACAGGAGTAGAGTTTAGGCTTGGATATACTTCTAGCTCAGGTAGGGGATTCTTTTATCCCTATTCACATAGGAGCTAGGGGAGAAGAGGAGGATCCAGTTTAGCAGGAGAAGAAACCTAGCTTCCTCCCAGGCATCCACAGAAACAGGAAGGAAAGGAACAGAAGAATCAACCACGGTTTCTTCCACAGCTCCTCTTAAGATCTTTTCCAATTTTCCTCCTCTCGTTATTTTGGGGAAAAGAGAGACTAAAATATTGGATACAAGAATCCTCATCTTCCTTACTGACAGTTGCCAGGGAGGTGGGCATAGGCTGAGAGTCTCCCTAAGAAATTCATTTTTTTTTGCTGAAAACTTCTTTAGTTTCATGCATGAGACAGCCTGGAATTACACAAACCAGAAAAGAACCAAAAATAGTTTTAGTCTGAGATTTTTCAGAGCACCTAGAAGATCTGGACCCCCATTTCCCATGGATGCAAATCTTTTAGGCAACTTTGAGAAAACGTCTCAGCCTTGAGTATTAATGTGTCCCATTAGTACAGAGCAAATGGGAGCTCCAATTGGGCAAAATAGGTAAGAATGTGGCAATAAACAAATGTCAACTCAACTTTAAACCAAAACACCCAAAGTTCTGTGTTGCTTCCCAGGAAAGTTTTCCAAGCTCACGTGGGCCCTGATCCTGCAAACTTTTATGCAGACGAGTAGTCCCACTGAAGTTACTGTTTGACTGATCAGAGTCATGCAGTGGAGCTGATTCTCCTCTTGCTTACACCAATGAGAGTGATTCCTTTGGAGTCAGTGGAAACTGTGGTCACTCAGCATCTCTGGTTTCAAGTGAGGCACTTGCTTCAATGCTTAAATATGGGTTTTGAGTGGGGCTTTTCCAAGGAGCCAAGAGAGTTAAGTGCTCAACTGTCACTGACTGTCAATGGAACTTGGGCACCTAACACTCTTGGACTTCTTCGGAAATACTGGCCCTAGTTGCCAAGTTTTAGATCGTTAGTTATAGGCACCATTTTGGTCTTTTGTGCCTCAGTTTTACCAACTGTAAAATGATGGTAATTAGTTACCTACACAGGTGTTGTGTGGCTTTACTTTCTAATATTTTAAAGCATTTTGAAATCCTCAGATGGAAAATTTGTGTACTATATACAATGATTACACTATAACATTTGCAGCCTAAAACTATTGTTGCTACTCAGACAACACTCCCATTGGATTCAATGGAAGTATTGCCTAAATAAGGAATGAGTAAAGACTGCAAGATTGAACCCATGAAGAGTAGAAAACTATATGGAAAATCCAATCATGTTATTTGGTTTGTTAGCAGAACATCTCATTCTAACTGGCTCACTGTACCATGCCAGGTTCCTAAAGCCAATATGTCATATGTCTTACACACAATGTTTTTGTTTGCAGCCAATGTTTAATAGCTTAATGCTATTGCCCTCGCTTACTCCAGAATGACACCAGTGTAACTCCATTGACTTCAACTTAGTTAATCCAGATTTACAGCCTCATAACTGAGAGCAGGATTCTCCCCCGCACCTATACTGAAGGATATCTAACCGAGTCATTTTGTTAAAGAAGAATGAAAAATATCACTTTCAACTTAAGAAACAATTGCTGGTATCCAAGTGCACATTTGTTTACCTTCTAGGACAGAATCATTCATCGTTAGCTGTCTACCCCTCATTGACAGTGATTCACCCTGGAGGCATACAGGAATGAATCACAGTTTACTAATGACAGAGATGCTAGCAGCAAAGTAGGGACCTTCAAACCCTGACTCACTCTCAAACTTATTACGCCACTATCAAGAGAAACAACTTTTCAACAACACAGGCTTGAAATAAGATCTCCAAATTCTACAAGGAGCTGATCCAGTCCTGTTCCTGTTGAAGTCAATGGAAGTTTTACTTTGGTGATAGCAGGATTGGGCCTGCTAGTGATTGATTACTTCATTTTTACTGCTCAAGGATTCAAAACTCTTAAAATAAATTTTAAGAAAGTTGCCCTGCCCTATAGTTCACATAGACACCATGATCAAAATCAGGTCTGGATAACTAAAAATATTACCTATGAAATAATAAAAATCGAGGGCCTCATTTTCAAAGGTGCTGAGCACCCGCAGCTCCCATTCACTCCAGCTAGAGTTGTGGGTACTGAATGAGTGCTTCTAGAAAGAAGATCCCATTGTGTAGCTTTAGTAAACTCTAGCCCCTCTGTCCACCACTAAATTAATCCATATATTCTCAGCCTTTAAGCCAGATAGCTAGGTGTCTTTTTCCCCTCTTATACAGGTATGTCTACTAAGGCAATATGCAATATTGGTGTAGCCGTATTGGTCCCAGGGTATTAGAGAGACGAGGTGAGTGAGGTAATATCTTTTATTGGACCCACTTCTGTTGGTGAGAGAGAAAAGCCCCAGGAGCTGAGACTTCAAGGAAACAAAAATACAAAACAAAACCACAAAAGAGTTGGCAATACTGTGATAGCAGCTCTTTCTCTCATATCCATACCTCACCGCATTTGCTATCCATGTGTCTTGTGACTTTTAGACTGGATTACGGTTTAGCACTCATAAGCTACACCAGGTGCAGAAAGCTTTGCCTGATGATGCTATTCCTGCTATGTGGGTTGGAGTGTGGGGAAGTAGAGAGCTCGCACAAAAAAACTAAGTACCTTTCTACACAGCATGGCATAGAGCTCCAGAACAATTTAGTGCTGCTCAGAGTGGAGGTGGGAAATCTAAGCCGGCCATGGTTGTGAAAGGGACATGACCAGTAGATTCATGGTCCCAAATCCCATATGTGCATGCACGCACATCCGGTGCGGAGAAGCAGGGAGATAGGGACCCAGTAGGCCACATCTCGTGCACTTCCCCATATCCAATTGTTATGACCATCATAGTTATATAAACACCTTTGTATTACAATAGCATCTATAGGTCTCAATGAGGATCAGGACCCTGTTGTTCTATTTCTTGGACTGACTGAGATTTCTGTTAATCTTATTTTGGAGTCTGAAATTTACATACATGTCCTTGCCCCATTTTTCAACACTGAAAAAGAATAGGCTGCATGTAGGCAACAGCTTCTGGCTCATTAGGAGTGTCAGCATAACGTATTTATACTAGGATAGGACTACTACCCATTTTCCAGGAAAAAAATCCAGGCAGTTCCTATGCTGTCTGCTGATGACTTCTGCCCTTGTCACGGTTATGGGGGCTATTTGCGCCTCTGTCTCTATTCTGATCTCTCTGAGTACATCTGATCAGATGCTAGGCCTCCTGCCCGACCTGCTTTGGGATGGAATTTCACAATTCTCCCACTCAGACTGGGATCTGGATACAACACCCCCCTCTATGCTAACTGGTTATTACTGTGGAGATCCAGTGGAACATGAGCAACTCTTCCCTGTGGGAGCTTGTGACCAGAGCTATACAAAGGTGTTAAAGAACCTTCTTAAAGCAACTAGGCTTATTTAGCAAATGGAACAAAGCATCTGAAAAAAAATTAAATTTAAAATGAACCACCACCAACGTACACACATGTTTAGGCTCATCTAACCTTGTACTTCACTACAAACTAAGGCTACAGCTACACTGGGAGCTAGGGCTGTGATTCCCACCTGGCGCAGACCTACTTGCGCTAGCTTTCATTGAGTCAGCATGCTAAAAATAGTAGTGCATCCCTGGTTGCATGGGCAGTGGCATAGGTGCTGGAACTAGAGGTGCTGGGAGCTGCCGCACCCCCTGGCTTGAAGTGGTTTCCATCCTATACAGGGTTTACAGTTTGGTTCAATGTCTCTCAGCACCCCCACTATAAAAATTGTTCTAGCACCCCTGGGCCGTGGTGAATGGCAGCACAGGCTAGCCACCCCCTGAGTACAAACCTGCCTGGACTCCATGGGTATGTCCACGGGGCAGGTAGCTACTCACCACTGCCCATGCTATCGCAGCGAGGCTACCCTTGTTTGAGCTAGCGCACTATGGGAACTAGCACAAGTATGTCTGTTCGAGCTGGGAATCACACACCCTGCTCTAAGTGTAGATGTAGCCTGAGTTAAATGGGTTTCCCGCAAGTTAAAGGAACAGAACAGGGCCCACCTCCATTCTTTTCGCAAGCGCTGGAGTTCTTGGGACCTAGCCTGGTCTCAGTTTGCCTTCCAGAGAGTATGCACCCCTCTCTGCTCCCCCCCACACACAGGAAAATTCCCTTTTCTCCAAGCCTCCTTCCCCTGCCCAGTGTGCCTGAATCCAATCACCATATCACTCAATGCTTTTTTGTTACAGGGCCTACGTGTGAAGCCTTCTTTCAGCTCTGTTTTTTCTCAGTTGGGCAGCCTGGTCACCTAAGATAATGCCCCTGTGATGGTTGGTCCATTGTTTGGCAGTTAGACCAATCACAGGGTCTTGTGACATATGGTGGGTGTTAGGAATCAGGGCTTGCAGTAGATCCATACTCCAGGTCACCTACCGAGCACAGCTGGTCTACAAGGCTACCTAATTAACTATACCACCTGGATGGTTGGAAATGCAAACAGGCTCTTAAGCCCAGCAGCTGCAGCTCAAAATGTTTGCTCATAGCTGAGATAGCTCCTGTTCCTGGCCAGCTTATTCCCATCCCTGTTCCTGCTTTGCCTTATGCCAGGCTCTGACCCTCCACTCCCATTCCTGACCGCTGACTCTGCTCTGACCTCTAGGCCTGATCGCCCACGTCCCAGTCATATGACAGTAAGGAAACATAAAACTGTTTTCTTCCCATGATGTTCCAACCCTCCATCTCAGGTATCCTACCAAAAAAAAAAAAAAAAAAAACACATTTTGGGGTCTAGATCAAGATTTATTACTAAGCATCACCACATTTATCACAGCCTCTTTGGCAGAATGCCGGGTAAAGCTACACATGCTGTTCCTTGTATAACTGAGGGGTAAAAAGGAACTGCATATACCCCATTGCAACCTGCAGGTTCAATACACAGTCATCCTATCCTTACCCTGCAGGCTACTGCTGTAGCTAGCATTTAAAAAATAAGTACATTCACTGTCATGTCAAGAGTAAAGAATTACTGAAAGTCACTTTCTTCTAGCACTGAGCAAGGAATTTTCTTAGAATGAGGTAAACCTACTCGATCTCCACTCTGCCTTTTTATACAAATAAGTAATAATAATTGTAGTGCCAGGAGTCCCAGGCATGAACCAGGAGCCCATTGTTCCAGGCACCGTACAAACACAGTTCCTGCTCCAAACACATGAAATACAATACAAGAGACAACAGGTGGATACAGACAGTCAGGGGGAGCATAAGGAAACAGTGAGGAAATGTTGGACAGAGCTTTTGCAAGAACCTTTTCCTTCCCCAACCTTCATCTTATCTGACTTTTCGCTAGTTTTAAGAAACTGCATATATATCCTCACACACGGCTGCATGATACCAGTCTCCCAAGGTTGACTTATTATTCCACATTGAATACAGTCACTAACAGAGGGCGCGGTTAGAAAGAGGTATCTGGCAGAGTGTTAATAAAAGCCTGATAAAAAAAAACCCCCACCCCCCCTCGGGGAAAAAAACCAAACTAACTGCCACTGTAATATAAGAAATATTCTCCCCGAGACATTTACATACAGCTATATTTTTGGGATGTTCACTGGGCAGAACTGTGTGCAGCCAAACATGATATTTTTAGCGTGCAGAGAAAAAAAATAATAGGACAGAGCCCTAAATACATACACAAATGCATATTGTAATAGAAGCTATTGTTGCCATATCACCTTACGTTTTCTGAGGCAAGAAAATATGTATAAAGGATGAAGTAATGGAGTGATGATTCAAGACGCATAAGGAATCTCAGAGGATAACATAGAATTAGATAACTATTCATGACACAAGTGTAATATGTTTGACTCATGTACTACTGTAATTTCCCAGTTTTGCATCATGCTTTCTTCCCAAATTAATAACTGAAGTCAATAGCCAGCATCAAGCCTCTAGGTTGTTTAGCTTTCTAATCCACCACGCTTCAGTTGTACCCAGGTAAACTAGTTTCAAGTTTAGTAAATAAGTATATTTTGGATTATATGTTTAAAGAAACAAAAAAGGCAGAAACGAAACGGAAAAGGCAGAAACCGGACAGTCTCCTTATTTAAGCATTTATCCTCTTCTGGATGCATGCATCCCACTCCTGCTAGTGGATGTTACTCATAGACTCATAGACTTTAAGGTCAGAAGGGACCAATATGGTCATCTTATCATCATTAGAAGAAAAATGTAGTACCTGCAGGTCAATGTCGCAATTTAGTCAACATATTACATTTTTAAATGTCTGGAAAAGTTATTGTAAACAAAGTAACTCGGAATATACATCTTTTGCTTCTTTATAAATGTATATGTAACATATACAATTTTGTGGGTTATTGCATGTATAGTGTACTATATTATGCTGAGGAAAGATGCTCTTTTGGGTAAAGCACTAGATTGAGACTGGATGCCTGAGTTCCTAGCTCTGTCACAGACTTCCTGCTGTGACTTTGGGGGAAGTCACAATTAGTTTCTGCACCTCAGTTATTTGCCTGTAATATAGGCATAATATTCCCTCCCTCAGTCTTGTCTGTTTAGATTGCAATCTCTTCAGGGCAGGAATTTTCTCTTGCAGTGCATGTGTACAGTGCCTATCACAATGGGGGCACTGATCTCAGACTGTAGGCATTCTCATAGTATGATTCTACTCAGCTTGAGGGAAGTGAACAGTACTAGGTGTTTTGTCCTTACAATCTTTAATACACATCCTGGTCATGACAGTCAATCCACCCTTTATCTTTCAGTTATACTTCTATGGAGTCAAACTTATTTTTCTTTGCACTAGATCAGAACACAAGCATTACATGCAGTCCTGTGTACAACTCATCTGTTTACTTCTCATAGTCTCCTTCAAGAACATAGCATCCTGTTGCCTTTTGTTCTCCCTCCCAGTGGATGCAGATCCTCAGATTCTCTCTGCCCCATAACAAACTCTTGCCATTGCTGATCCAAGAGCTTTTTCCTTTGTAGCTCCTGCCACCAGGGCCAGCCTTGCTATATGTAATATCTTCAGTTATCTTCTAGCCGATTTCACATCTTGGAGAAAAATATCTTTTTTATTTCTTGCCTCTAACTCTTAAATTTTCCTTCTTTTTCTAATATTTATAGCTCTCTACAACTAACCTGTACAGGGAGTGTCCTTACCCAGTATGGTTTCAGACTCTACCACGGCCTCAGTTTCTCCTTCCTGAGTTAAGAGACCTCACACTACAGGTGTTCTCAATACCATTCCCTTTTTGGGCATGATTTATGACCATACAATACTGAAAGCCTTCCAGCCCTCTTCCCTGGGGCTCAGTCTGCCTTTTCAGTTTATAAATGGGCTTCAGTATCCAGATAGCTCTCCCTCTTGGCTCAAAAGCATTCCAGTCCTTTATCAGGGCATCCTCTTCCATAGAGCCCGCCCTCCAGGTTCATAGTCCTCGGCAGTCCTCCTAGCTGGAGTTTCTTACCCAGCAGCCCTTTCTCTCAGACTCCAGCATTCCTAGCTGGCTCCTGCTTCTGGCAGGATCCATTCCCCAACCCCTCCACCTGGGTGCTAAAGAGAATCTCTTTTGATCCCTCACTCAGGAACTTGGGCTACTTTTTCTGTTTCCCAGCAGGCCTGGTTCTTAGTCACATACTCCCACCATCTGATTCTAGTGTCATTCCCATCCCTTGGGGAGGTAGACTAAGCCTGACACAAGGGAGGCTGAGCTCTGCCCCCATACCCCTTAAAAGCCCAGCTCACCCTGCGACACTTCCCGTCACTTACAGGAAATATGCTACACAAAACCTGGTTGTATTTTATTGTTTGCCTCCCACGTCTCTTTCCATCTCAGCCAAAACTCCCTGGCCACATGCTAACAGCTCACTGATTTTCTAATCAGAGAAGCAGCACCTTCCAACACAGAAGTAACAATGGTATACAAGAGTGAAGCAACAAGGAAAGTAAAAATTTAGCACTTACCTGTTCTTCTCAGTCTATTAGGCAAACACTCGACACTCACAAATCCTTGGAAAAGTTTTCTACATAGAAGGGCCTGAGCACAAATTTATTATTTAACTCATGATGGAGGTTCTCATTAAAACATGTGCAGAGTTGCGTAAGTTATGACAGAAAACGAAGCATGCAATGCACACATGATGCCAGAATAGAACCTCCCCCACCCAGAAATCTGAGAGGGTAGAAAGTTCCAGTGCAGAGATGCGTACAAATGGAGGGCTAGATTGTGCTGTTTAAGGCACTGTACTGAGTAAGGGGTGGTATGATATTGCACTACCACAGGAGGATGAGATGCATAAGGAAGGCTTGGTGCTTCAAGAAATGCAATGCCTGCCAGTTCTCCCCTGCTTTGCTGGGTCAATAGAAGGCAAGGGAGGAATTTATGACATTAATTTATGGGGTGCAATATATTCCCTCCTGCTCCATGTGGTGAACATCTCTAGTACAGCACCTACACTCCCTCCTCCCTGTTCCTCCCCATGCCACGTGCCCAGAGCAGTGATCTGGGGAACCCTGACACAAGCTGTGGGAGGAACCCTTGCTCCTTTCTGTGCCCCCACATGGGTGCATAGGACCAGGGCACAACCTGGCCCCAGGTGACTGTCACCATGAACTTAAGACTGGCCATTTCACCATTTTGCAGAAACATAGGTGCTGGAACTGGCGGTGCTGGGGGTGCTGCTGCACCCCCCGGCTTGAAGTGATTTCCATCGTATACAGGGTTTACAGTTTGGTTCAATGGCTTTCCACTATAAAAATTGTTCAAGCACCGCTGATTAGAAATGTACAACTCAAAAAAATAGATAACAGGGGTGGAAGAAAGGACCGGATACTCCAGTATGGATAATACATGCATGCGAGGAAGCTACAGCGTGACCACAATGCAGAGCAAAAAAGTACATTTGGCTGATGGGCTTTGCAGTTTGATTTACACATCAACAAGTTATATGGGTTTCATATGTCTTTTTACTGGGCCTTTTAAATAAAAACAACAGTTACTATAGTAACATTTACATCACAGATTGTATTTACGTTGCCTCCGAGATACAGAAAACCAATCTGCCATGTGAACCTTTGTATTTCACTGTTTTAAAGGCAAACCTATTAGCCAAAAAACTGACATTTTTGTCCCTAAGGTTTTTACCACTCACATTACAATTTAAGATACATTTGGGCTACTTTTCTTTTAAATGACTAACCCTTAGAGCAATGGTCTCAACCAGGGGTACACACATACCCTTGGGAATACACAGAGGTCTTCCAGGGGGTACATTAACTCATCTAGATATTTGCCTCATTTTACAATAGGTTACATAAGAACGGCCATACTGGGTCAGGCCAAAGGTCCATCTAACCCAGTATCCTGTCTTCCAACAGTGGCCAATGCCAGGTGCCCCAGAGGGAATGAACAGAACAGGTAATCATCAAGTGATCCATCCCCTGTCACTCATCCCAGCTTCTGGCATACAGAGGCTAGGGACACCATCCCTGCCCATCCTGGCTAATAGTCATTGATGGACCTATCCTCCATTAACTTATCTAGTTCTTTCTTGAACCCTATTATAGTCTTGGCCTTCACAATATCCTCTGGCAAGAAGTTCCACACACTGACTGTGCATTGTGTGAAGAAATATTTCCTTTTGTTTGTTTTAAACCTGCTGCCTATTAATCTCATTTGGTGACCCCTAGTTCTAGAGGTGGCAGGTTTCTATAATTTTTGGAGGTGCCCAGAATGGGTCCAAGTCCCCTCCCCCCACCACACACACACACACACACACACACACACCTGCCTAAGGCTCTGGGAGAGAGTTTGGGTGCAGGCTCTGGGCTGGGGGTTGGGGTGAAGGAGGGGGTGTGGGGTGTAGGCTCTGGGAGGGAGTTTGGGTGCAGGAGGGGTGCGGGCTCTAGGAGGGAGTTTGGGTATGGGAGGGGTGAGGGGTGTGGGCTCTGGGAGGGAGTTTGGGTGCGGGATCTCAGCGGGGGTTGGGGTGCGGGGGTCAGGCTCTGGGAGGGAGTTTGGGTGTGGTCTATAGGCTAGGTTGGGGTGCGGGAGATGGTGAGGGCTGTGGCGCATACCTCAGGCAGCTCCTGAAAGCGACCCGTACACCCCTCTGGCAGTGGCTGCTAGGCAGGGAGGCCAGGGGTCTCCGTGTGCTGCTGCCCGCAGGCACTGCCCCCACAGCTCCCATTGGCCGCAGTTCCTGACCAACGGGAGCTGCGGAGTCAGCGCTTGGGGCGGGGGCAGCACACGGAGACACACCCCCTCCGAGGGCCACAGGGACGTGCCGGCTGCTTCCGGAAGTGGCGCGGAGTGAGGCCGGGCAGGAAACCACCTTAGCCTTGCTGCGCTGCTGGTGGCGGTGGTCGGGGCCCCCCGTGCCCTTTTAAATTGCCCGGGGCAGCAGGCAGGGCCAGGAGAAGCTTTGGGGGAAGCTCGCAGGGGCGGCAGGTGGGGCCGGGCGAGAGACTCGACCCCAAACGTTAATGGAGCCGGGCCCTGAATATTCCTGGAGCACGAGCCCATATAACTCACTGCCCCCGCCTAGTTCCTGTGTTATGAGAACGAGTAAATAATACTTCCTCCACACCAGTCATGATTTTATAGACCTCTATCATATCCCCCCTTAGTCGTCTCATTTCCAAGCTGAAAAGTCCCAGTCTTATTAATCTCTCCTCATACTGAAGCCGTTCCCTATCCCTAATAATTTTTATTGCACTTTTCTGAATCTTTTCCAATTCCAATATATTGGAATAAAAAGCACTAGCGAAGACAGTACAAACTAATATTTCGTACAATTAATTGTTTATACTGCTCTATATAGTGTACAATATGTATATTCCAATTTATTTTATAATTATATGGTCAAAATGAGAAAGTCAGCAATTTTTCAGTAATAGTGTGCTGTGACACTTTTGTATTTTTATGTCTGATTTTGTAAGCAAGCTGTTTTTAAGCGAGGCACAACTTGGGGTACACAAGACAAATCAGACTCCTAAAAGGAGTACAGTAGTCTGGAAAGATTGAGAGCCACTGTCTTAGAGGGGTTTGGGGGGGTAGGTGTGACCAGGTTCAGGGGGAGTTGGGAATATTATGGCTTTTTAGTTCTAGCTTTGGTTTTCTCTTGAGGGAAGCATGTTAAAATGATGATTACTAATATTTCTTTGGGAGAATAGACTCTCTCTATGCCTGTTCCATTGCAGTAGCAACATGGGATGACTTGTAATGCGATCTCCGCACTTTCTGGTCCACACTGTCCCTTTTGCTACCTCTATTTTCCTTTGCCCTTACTCTTATGGATACTTTTCCATTGTCAGTTACCTGCATCAGTCCATTATATTCACACTGCCAAACACCTGTCAGTCTGCGTCATCACTGTTTTGCTCAATACTACGAAGAGCAGCACGTCCTGTCACCCTTGCTTAACTGTTGTTTAGTGTTGCTCTTGCAGATCCTTGTCCATCTGTCTATTTGCCTCCTATCCTCTGGCATCCCTATTTAGGGCTGGAAAAATATAGCCTGCTTTGCTTAAGTCATGATGTCAGCGCAAGTTAGGATGATACCGTGGTCAGATTCGTCCTTGTTCTAACTCCATGGAAACCAATGGAGTTAGATGGCAGAAGATGTCACCAACTATTCAGCTCCACACCCAGATCTGGATCCAAACAGAAAAGGAAGCTAAAATTCCAATTCCCACTGCTTGTTTCTAACGATGCACATGGCCAGTTTCTTCAGGGTTTTCCCCTAATGCTTCCCTTTCTGCTTCGAGGCCAATTTATGAGTCACATGCCACTTATAAATTTCCAAGCTACAGCAACAGAATAAGATAATTCAAGACTTTCCTGTTTTGTACAAATGTGCTCAACGCTTAATAGAGCATGTGTGCTCCCTATAGTGGTCCATTCTGAACAGAAGAAGAGGTCTTGAGAAAAAAAGAAACAGGAGAGGAATATTGGGGGAGAGGGGAAGAAGAGGAATATAGAACAAATATGATGTAGTTTTATATAATGTAAAAAAAATTACTGGTGTTTTAGCCAGGCTTCCTGATTCCAGTAAAAACGCCTGTAGATCATGCACTTACCTGCCTGGAATTAGCTACTGGACAATATAAGAGAGCAGAGGCAGATAATTGAATGAGTGAGGATAAGCAGCATTAGTAACTCCAGACAGAACAGTCTCCAATGGACTAGTTGTTTTTCCCTCCCATTTTCCTTCTTGATGTATGCTTTATTCAGACTATAGTGAAAATGCGCATGAATGGTTCAGTAGCACAGAAGGAACATTGCTGGTCACATAAAGTTCCTTTTAGCTGTAACTAAGTCAAAAGTACAATTTGCTCATGAGTTTAAAAGGAAAAAGTATTGTTGAATCTATTAACCATATAATCCTCTACTGGAATAAGATCCAGCCTCAACAATATGCACCAAAATAAGGTAAATGCTATTTCCTATGCCAAAAAAAACAAAAACCCAGTCTCCAGAAAGAGCTTTATAAAAGTTGCCCAGGAACTCAGTTTCACAAGCATCTTGTATAGCATCTAGTAGGTGAGTGAAAATGACAGAATATTTTATAAAATGTCATGCAGAACTAGTCACAGTTTTATTCCTGGCCTTTCTGGAGCTCTGAAGCTTTGCATCTTGTGAAATTTTCCAAACCTGCTGGGTTTCTCATCAGTGAATTCAATATTTCAGTAGTGAAATTCTGGTCCCATTGAAGTCAATTGGAGCTCTGCCATTGACTTCAGTGAGGACAGGATTTCACCCCAGATGTGAAAGCTGGTCTTCATCCAAACAAAATACTAAACATTTTTTTGTTTTGTGGGAGCCTGAAACTGTACCATTTCTGAATGAAAATGGACCCATTTTAGAACAAGATTTCACAGGCTGTTCAAAAAGTGACTATTTTGTAAATCAGACAAACAAGAAAACCTCTTCTCACTTTGAGAACAACTTGTACAGCCCTATTCAGATGAGTTACCCTTTTGTACACTCATGAATAAATGACAAGGAAGGGAAAACTAAAGCACACAGTAGTAACTAGAGGAGCAAGTGTTCCAATACCCTAGAAAATAATTCCAGGCTAATACAAGGCTATTGAAGACAGCGTAGTAAAGAGAGGAGCAGCTGAGTGCTTATCTTATTTTCTTGTTTAAAAAGTGTCGTGCTGTTTCATTACAACATAAACAAGGAGAGACTTTGATCTAGAAAATAAAATATGATGTTTCAATCAGTACTAAGTAGCAGTCCTTAATGATTTTAAAAATAAAAATAGAAAAAGGAAGATTTAATCTATTCCATTAGGTCATAACGTCAGTAGTAATAGTAGTACATCAATGGGATTATTCAGGAGTACCAGAACTTCTAAGATGGTTGAAGACACTCAGTTAAACATGTCTGAAGCATGAAAGGATCACATTATCATTTCATTTCTGAGCCTTAGGTATAGTGTTAAAAGAACATTGACTGAGGTTAGTCTTTCAATTGATGCTTCATAGATTTTAAGGCCAGAAGAGACCATTATGATCATCTAGTCTGATTGCCTTCATAATGTAGACCACAGAATTTTCCCAGTGATTCCTGCATCAAGCCTAACAACCTGTGGCTGAATTAGATTCTAAACTGATAAATTAACATTTGTGCAATGCATCACTTCTAGACCTCATATTCATGGCCTTGCACAACTCTGGCTGAGCATCTCTTTCAGCTCATATCTCTTACGTCCCTGCATCATTCCCTCTGATCTGCCAATAAGGCCAGTTTTAACATTCTCTCTTCTCCCACTCCTATTTTTGGAAGAAGGCACAGAGTGTACCTGTGCATAAGATACCCTCCCCATTCTCTTATTCAAATCCATTCTGATGACTCATTTCTTCCACATTACCCATATCAAACATCATCTCTCATGTAATGCTGGGGTGGAGAGGAAGGAGAATTAGCTCAGAATTAATACTTAACTTGGATTTTTTTTTTTTAAACTCCATCCCTCCAAATGTCCTGGAGCATCTTCTTATCCCTGTATCTTTAAGGCTAAACTCTTCAGATAAAGTAGTTTATTTTTGTGGCTCATACAGTACTGAGCCCATTGTCAGTGTTCAAATAAGTACACTGATTAGACTGTAAGCTCTTTGGGGAATCTTGTGAGTTTATCAACATGACTGGAATATGTTAGGCAATGTAAACTCTTATTGGCATGGGGCTGGGATGAATGCGTTACTGATGAGAGGTTTGCACAGATCATATATTATATAACGTGCATATACATGCTGAATATGTTTATGCTTATCTGAACTATGACTGGAGCCACTAAAGTTACATAGAGCATTTGCTTTTTTATCACCAGCTAAAAATATGGTTCATATTATTTGGAATGAATACAAAGTTTAATACTGCTAATAATGTGTCCCTTTTTGTAATTCACTTTTGATATGGCGCCCAGAAGTACATGCTACTTAAAGTTACACAGAACGTGTGCCAGGTCATACGTCTGTCCAGTTACTTACATGGCTTCCATCACTGTAGTATCCAAGCACATTGAAGTATTATCCTATGGCTTGTAGTTCTGGTTAAACAACCATTGTAGTTTTCAAGTGATTCAAGTGACCGTTATCTGTTTTAATGCAACTTTCTAGCCTCCTATTTACTTGAGGTCTATCAGACCTTCATTCTGTTTTGCTCCACTTTATAATAGATTGTCTGCTAACTGTACAGAGAGCAAACTTTGTTCTAGCTGTGTTTCATAATTGCGTAACTCGCTCCAGAGTCAATGCAATGATGAAAACAGATCTTTATTTAAAATTAGGTCAAATGTTTTTGAGCAAGATCATGGCATTTTATGTACAGATTTGGAGTTTTTCCCCACAAATTTAAAGCACTTAGTAACAAAATGCTGAAGAGATTTCCTACAATTAAATTATAAAAGGTTCAGTGACCAACATTTTAAAAAATTGGGTGCCTAAGATTAGGCACCTTGTAATGGGGTGTTCAACCCACACCAGAAAAGGAAGGGTTAAAAGCAGCCTAGGGAGGCTGTACAGGGAGCAGCCAATCTGAGTCCAGAGGACTCATATAAAAGGGAGTTGCAGGGCAGAGCAGGGTCAGTTGCTGCAGGGAGCTCAAGGAAAGCAAACTGTGTTCCTAGCAAGCTGTAGGAAGATAGCATCTTGGACAGAGGAGTTGCTGGCAGGGATCTGGGGAGCAAGAGGTAGCTCCTGGCTGGCTACTGGGACTTGTGGGCTGGAGGGTCTGAGAAGAGGGTGAAGATGGTGCTGGGGCCACAGGGAAGTGGCCCAGGGAACTGAAGCAGCACTGGTGGAGAAGTTAAGGAGAGGTAGCAGGAGGCTGCTATCCAGAGGGTCGCTGGGCCAGAACCCAGAGTCGTGGATGGGCCCAGGTCCCCCTGTCCACTAGGGAAGTGACAGGACTGGCCTGAGATATCTATCTCCACTACCCTGGAAGGGGAGCAAATGTGGATGGTGACACCAGAGGCTGAGTCATGAAGCGGATGCTGAGGTTCCTGGACTGAGGCGGGTCTGCTGGCAGAGAAGGTGGTAGGAGAGGGTGTTCCGGCTGAGAGAGCTAATCCCTGAGACAGCCAGCAGAAGGTGCTGTTCTGGTGAGTGAACCCTGTGACACAACGAAATCCGTATTGAGTCACCTAAATAGCTTGGTTTTTAAGAGGCTATCAGGTAACTAGTAATACGTAGCTCTTATACTGCACTTTTCATCTGTAGATCTCACCGTTCTTTACAGAGGGAGTCAGTATCATTATCTCCATTTTATAGAGCGGAAAAGAGAGGTACAGGGACATGAAGTAACAATTTAAGTGTCTAACCTTAGGCACTGAAGTTTGAAAATTTTGGCCAATATGTTTACGTCACAGTACAATTGGAGTGCTGAAGACAAATGGTAGGCAATATGCCACTAGGTACTGTATCAACTGTATTCTGTTTTAATAATCATGGGCTTGATGCTCCTCTCAACCTAAATTGTGACAGGAGAGAGGAAAAAGTAGGTAGAAAAAAGCTGGAAGCATATTTAGAAAGAAGGTGCCTGGAACGTGCTTCCAGCCACGTGGAAGCTCATCTGAGGCGCACTCGTCACTGTATGGTTGAAGCTCCACAGGTATATGGTAGTGCATTGATACGCTGAGGCAGACTGCGCTGGGGAACAGCGGTTCTAGGTGGTATTCTTCCATTTCAACAGGAAACCCACATGGCAGTTAATGCTGCTTCAAGCAATATTAACTCCCTTCTTTGAGCCTCTCACACACATGGAGGTCAATAGTTCCCAAAAGGCATCTTGATGCTAGAGGAAAATGGGAGTTCAGAGAGCACCACAGAGACTTAAGCTCTTTTGTACTCCTGCCCTGCCGTTAATGATGGAGTCAGTTGGGATAACCCCACTAACCCCAAGAATCCACAGGACGGTCTCTCTCTCTCTCTCTCTCTCTCTCTCACACACACACACACACACACACACACACACACACACACACCCCCCCCCCCTTCTGGCTGAGGTCAAACACCATGAGGTGAAATTTAAATTTCAAACAACTTCCCCCTCCTCCCGTGGGCTTTCCTGCAAAGGTAGACACTGCATTCAAATCCATCCGAGCCATCCACGTGAAATCACATTAAAGGCATGAGAAAATTCAACTACAAAACATATTGCAGTATTTCACCTGTAGCCTATGTTCTTGGATCTTGTTTAAAAGATCCTAGTCCTTGGTTCTGCCCTTTAGATGTTCTTCTCTCTGAATAACGTGATCCCCTTTTATTTATCAGGTGTTGTAACCAAAAGGTCTCTGCTTGAAATGTGTCAAATGCAAGTCTGATTTGATTTAAGTGAGATGAGTCTTTTTCTAGTTAAAGGTCATCTTTAATATAGCATTACTCCAACATACATCTTATGATAGGCTTCTGGAGGATTTTGTCCTGTTGCTTCATTAGATGATGCTTTATAGCAAATTACTTCAAATACAATTTAAATAGATATATTAAAGATTGACACTCTAACAGTGTACTGGAGAGCAGAACTTTAAGAGGCAACTTTAAGATTCAGCAACACTATACAGTTTGATCTCATTTATTCCATGGTGCGAGTATTAGTAGATGGCCAAGATTTTCAGAGGGGACAAGTGATTTTGGGTGCCCATCTTGAAAGGGCAGGCACTCGTCACTTTCTGAAAATCTGGCCACTTTGTGGTATCTCAGGTTGGGCACCCAAATATTGAGGCACTTAAAAAAGGTCACTAGGAACTAGTCATTTTGGACATTTTGGCTACATATAAATAGATCCTAGAAAGAGGATACTTGTGTAGCTCCAGAAGAGTGTTCTAATCAAACAAGATATAGCAATGTATATGAAAGAGGTGACCAAAAAAGCAACTAATGTAAGTGTTCACTGAAAGTGTCCCTATTCATTGTTAATTTTAGTAGTCTCATTTTCAAGTCACTACTTTATTAATATCCTTGTGTATATTGGGATTCCCTCAGAGACCTCTTTCCACTTGGCTTCCCAAGAGCTCAGCTCAACTTCAGATTTTGTCATTCAGGTATTTTAATTTTGCATACAGCAAAGCTACTCTGAGTTGATCAGACTCAAGCATAGGGGGAGGATGCAAGGTATATAAATCCAAAGAGTTACACAAACCCTCTTCCTGTGTGTGTGTGTGTGCGCGCACACACACACACATTGCATTACACATTTTGTGACTAGCTTAGTTACTTTGTAGGAACCAATCCCTGTACAGCATGCTATGTCTATGCACGACTTACTCTTTACCTCATTTTACATTTCAGGCTTATCTTGTCCATTGTAAATGGTTCCCGGGGGTCCCCCCTACCCTTATCTTGGCAAGTTCAGGCAGTGTGTCTCATAGCCTACGTGACCCATTTACCGATCTTAGTTAGCACAGATATTGTATTTCCAGCCTGCTGATCTATTTACCTCCCTAATCCTGTCTCCCAAGAAATAAGCCCACCCCCACCCCTTGTTGAATTACTCGAGTCAAGCCAGGCATACCGTGTAGCACACCACAAGTGTGCTGGATGCTTCAGAGATAGCCTCATAGCTGCCCCAAAGAGCTTGCCGTTTAATGTCCTGAAACTGAATATGCATGGACATCCCTGAGCTCATATGGAGCCCCATTTACTTCAGTGAGGGTTCATCCAAACAGAGCCAATTGCAGAATCAGGGCTTAAATAGGAGAGCTCCTTCTCTCAGCCTGTTAAGCTGAAAGTAGCAGTTACATTAACACACTAAAATAAAAACCCACACCACATCACAGGTATTTCTTCTCATCACTTTCCCCTCCCCCTCTTTCTGTCATGTTATATCAATGGTGTTGAATGCTAATGAGAAAATGAAACACATTGGTACAAACCCAATCCGGGGGGCTGGAACAATTTTTACAGTGGAGTTGCTGAGTTGAATCAAACTGTAAACCCTGTATATAATGGAAACCACTTTGAGCCAGTGGGTGCAGCAGCACCCTTAGTTCCAGCACCTATGAACTCACCTTTCATTTCTGAATAATCAAGTCAGATATCACATTCCCAACCAGAGAGGAAGCATTATCTAGTGGATAAAAGCAAGGGACACAGACACAGGAATCACAGGTGCTATTGCTGGCTTGGGACGCTGGGCAAGAATGTTGAAAGGCTTAAATGCATTATTTGTAAGTTAGTTTGAGATTCTTGGATGAAAGATACTAGAGAATTGCAAATATTCCTGACCCCTGCTTTGTTCTTAAGGACTAAGAGAACCAGGCTACCAGTGGGTATTTTTGGGATACTAATTGGCACCTAAATTAATGCCAACTACATTCTGCCCACTGATAATTCTACCAACACTTACCTGTGGTTTTCTTCTGCTTTGCCACTTGTCATTCCACCTGCTCCTGTCTCACTGTGTGTGGAGGAGCCGGGGGGTGGGGGAGGGAAAAATCAACTATCAACCACAACTAATGAAAGTAACTTCAAGATGTTTATTTCTGGCAGGGAATTCTGAACCAAAGATGTTTAAATGGGAGCAAAATAGCCTAAAACCTGTTCCCATGCATCCTATTTAAGTAAAAATACAATAATAATAAATGTCTATTACTGCAATTTAAAAGTTTGCAGAAAGCCAGGGAAATGCTATTGAGTTAATTCAATTACTAGAAACGCTACAGGAAAACATGTATTGACTGATCCTCATAATGAGTTTACCTACAGACTTCCTCATTACCTTCACATTACAAAAGAGATTTAATGTTGAAAATAAAATTAGTTTCAGGAACTTATAATACCTGGCACCATAACTTAGTGGAGAGGTATACAATAAAATGTCCATTTAGGTGTCAGAAGAACAAATGGAAGAACAAACATTGGGTTTTGCCCTTTGATTTACTTACTTAAACTCTTTTACAAAGAATAAGAAAGTTCAGTACTTCCCTATGGGAAGTGATACTGAAAGTCTACTTTTTGTTGATTTGTCTATTAGTCTAATTATTCTTGGCACTGAAGAAAATGTAATATGCATAGCCATGAGTTATTATTATTAGCTACTTATTCATCCATCACTTGTCAGCAGCAGCATTATATAACAGAAGCTGAAGTTGGAACTAAGTTAAATAAACCTTCTGTCACATCAAGTCAAAAAATAAATGCATTTAAGAGAAATCCCATGCCTGAAAAGTTTCAGAAGACACCAGTATTTTCAGCTGGATCACATGCTAACACTAAAGTTAGACATAGACACACACACAGAGCCAGGCCATGTACTTTGAGATATAAAATAACAGCTCATCCAGTTTTTATATTAACTACAGAACATTTTAAAAAGTTAAAAATTCAGAGAAAACCAAATTAGAGATGACAAAAGTATTTTGAAACATTCAGACAAAGAACAAAACTGTAGTGAAAATGTTAAACATGGGAATACTTATCATAAATGTTATCCAAAATGCCTGTTTAAGTATAATGTAGAACATATTCTATACCATATAATACCATAATAAAAGGATCTAAAATTAGTCTTACAGACAACAGGCTTTTGAAAAAGTCATATACACCTGCCTCTGAAAACACAGCCATAACCCCCCCTTGGTTTGTTGATGGTAGAGTATTATATCTCCGCTGCTCTGTGGTCCTCTGTGAAACCTTAACTTGAGTAACTGCCTTTTCCCCCCTCTATATTGCAGGCAAATGATTCCATTATATCGTGTATATAATCAGTGTTGGTGGGTCTAAAGCCAACTTGCCTGGAAGTCAATGGAAAGATCAGCATTGAAGTTGGACTACGCTCATGATGCATTGATGTCCTTACTAGTCACATGATCTCAAATAGTCAGTGACGAGATGGATGCAGTGTAGCTGTAGCCATGTCAGTCCCAGGAGATTAGAGAGATAAGGTGGGTGAGGTAATATCTTGTATTGGACCAATTTATATTGATGAGAGAGACAAAAGCTTTCAAGCCACATAGAGCTCTTCTGCAGGTTGGGAAAAGAACCCCCCGTGTCACAGCAAAATGAAAGGTGGAACAGGTTGTTTAGCATATGTAGTTAGCACATATTGTAAGGGGGGCTTAATCCAAAGCCCACTGACTTCAATTAAGTTGACTCAGGCCACCACAGGTCAGGTTGCCTAATTTATTCAAGAGGAGTCCTACCACCATAGCTCAGTGGATGGGTGAGGTTCTGTGCCTGCAATGTGCTACTCCTGGGGCAATTCTGTGCCACACAATTAAATTCTGCAACAAAATGAATTCTGTGCACAATATTTAAAATTCTGCGTATTTTATTTGTCAAAATAACACAATATAATCACACCAGTTTTGATTATTTTTGGTCATTTATTTCAATACATGTCAGTGAGCATGTTTGTAACAATACAGACCACACAAAAAAAGATTCAGGAAATGTTTTGACAAATAGATTTCTTACCAGGCATATTAATACAGAACTCTGAATAATAATTCATTTAAACTAGAATACAGAAAATGTATTTTCCACACCCCTCAGAAGCAGTGCAAAGACTTGGGGGAGGAGCTGAGGGAGAGGGAAGTAATTGCTGGGAAGGAGCCTGGGTGTGAACTTGGAGGATTGTTGGGTATGGGTGGGAAAAGTATGCAACAGGGGTTTTTTTGGGGTGGGGGAGAAAGAGAGACAGGTAGGGATTGTTAAGGAGCTTCACCCATGCAGACCCTGACTGACCCCTAGCCTCTCCCATTCAGTCAGGCACATCTGCCCATCCCCATGTGTCCCTGCACCCTCTGTCCACATGTCCCTCCACCCCCAGACACCCCGTCCCCTGTCCATATGTGGCCCTGCGCCTCCACTCCCATTCAGCCCCTGCCCCAGTCTGTCCTCCCCAACTAGCCCTTATGAGCCTCTGTCTGACCCCCGCAGCAGCCCCATGCTGTCTGTCTCTCCATATCCCGTCTCCTGACTCAGCCCAACAGGTGCTATGAAGAAGGCAGGCTCTGTCTCTTCCCTAGCTGGCCTGGAGCTGCTGCTCTGTTCCATTGCCATAGCACCCTCTGGTGAGCAAAAGTCAGAACTCTAGCAACTTTCCAGCAGAAGCTTTTTTCTGCAGAAAAAAAATTAAAATTTGCATGGCTCATCAATTATGTGTGCACGTAGTGGTGCAGAATTCTCCCAAGAGTAATGTGCAGGAGGTCAGACTAGATGATCATGATGGTCCCTTCTGACCTTAAAGTCGATGAGTGTCAGATTGCCAGTTTGTCCTCACTGATTTCAATTCTGCCTTCAGAGATATGGTGGCATCTCAGTAACTTCTGAAGGCAGAATTAGGCCCAAACTCTCTCAATATCGGGCAACTATTGCACTGGCTTAAAGTTGATTACTTGCTGCAGAAAAAAACCAAAAGAGGCAGCATCCATATAGTTTCCAATGCTGTTGTATGTCTATGTTCTCCAGTGGTGGAATAACGATAATAGGTGACTTCTTCCTCATCCTGGAGTCATTATACAGAATTCTTTAAGCTTGAGGATATTTTCCCCACTAGGGTTTGTTTCAGAGGGAGCACATTAAAGGAAGAAGTGAGAACAGGTTTGGCTATGCCCCTGCAAACACATCCTTGACATTATCTGTCCTGAAGGATATTTTGTTAGAGACTTCTGGGCAATTATATAAATTTTGGATGTTACATTGGTACATTAAGTACTGTCTAGTCCCAAAAGTGGAATTATATGTACAAAATTATGGCAGCAGTTTTCTATTAAGATCTGATCGAAAGCTCATTGAAGTCAACAGGTGTCTTTCCATTAGTTTCAAGGGGCTTTACTGAACAAGATAATCAATCTGTGATCTTATTCTGGACACTTTTACTATGCCAATTATATTGAAATATGATTTGTAGTGGACATTTTATATAAACAGGGATTAAAGGCCTCATTCATCAACCACTTATCTGGATTTATGTACAATATAAGTTAAACAATATCCTGTTCACACAGTTTATCAAAAAAATCATATGCATTAAAAGAGGGACATTTCCAGTTTGTTTTTTTTAATTAAAACAAGGGCCTGATCTCTGAATCTGTTCCCAGTTAGATTCTGCTTGGCCACAATACATTTTTAAAAGGGAGCACCACATGATCTACAGAAGATGACATTCCAGGGCAGGGGTTCTCAAACTGGGGGTTGGGACCTCTCAGGAGGTCACAAGGTTATTACATGGGGGGTCATGAGCTGTCAGCCTCCACCCCAAACCCTGTTTTGCATCCAGCATTTATAATGGTGTTAAACATATTAAAAAGTGTTTTTAATTTATAAGGGGGGGAGGGTGTAACACTCAGAGGCTTGCTATTTGAAAGGTGTCACCAATACAAACGTTTGAGAACCACTGTTCCAGGGTATTAGCCTTATCCTGCTACCTAAACCCATCAGTTAACCAAAACATTCTAGAGGAAAGCTATTGATTACAATTAGTATTCAGAAACTTCTTTACATGCCCTTTTGTGCCTCTCTCGAATCTATGGTCAAGTATCTATCTAGACAAGATGTTTATAACCTCATTCAATGTAGTTATGGCAGAATGAAAATTCAAGCCTGAGTTTTAATGAAGTGAGATTATCCTGCAAAAAACAAAAACAGAGGAACACATTTACATATATAGATAGCCATAGCAAGTTACACAAAAAGCCATGGCCTGCCCCTACCTGCCCTATAGTGTCTTTGCTACTAATGAGCAAAAAATAGGGTAAGAAAAGCAAGAAAGTCCATTGAGCTTGAATGGATGAACTGGACTTGCCAGTGCATCTATATCTCTCTCATTAGAGGTGCGGAGATAAAGGAAGAAGGAGACACGCATCAGGGCCCCAATGGTGCCCTGGGTGATCACTACTTCCCACCACCCAACACAGATGTAATGAGGTTGAGCAGGGTCCGTATAAGAGAAACTAAAACAACTGATTATTCCTCAAAAAAGGCTTTTAATGACTTTTGACTATAAAGGCAACACAGACAAAATAAGAAAAGAAGAATTAAAGACCAGCACTAAATAAGGATTAATATAAATGGCAAATTATACTGAAGGCAAGCACAAGTACATGTAATATTATGCATCAGATACTTACTACTATTTTTAACACTGCAGTATTGATATAACCTGAGGTCAAATTATCCCGACACTACTATTCTTAATACTGTAGTGTCAACACAACTTGAGATCAAATCAGCTCGAGCAACCCAGACTTCTTTACTCCATAACCTTACCCTGCATTCATCCGAAAAATACGTTACCCTTCAGTCGGCCGTTTTCCGCACTGACCAGGTACAGATGGTCGCGAAGTGCACGTCCCTTTGGTTCAGGAGGTGTGGGTCAAGTTTCCCTTATGACCAAAACACACACACAGTCCCGTGCCTTCGTTCTTTTTATCTTATCTGTCGGCCATGTTCCAAAACAGACCAACCAATCAGGGTAAGCCAAATTCTTATTGTGGTTTGTGCTGTCGCTTTTACTGTATAATTTATGTTTACTTATCTCCTTGTAGCCAATTGTTTTAAATATGGTTAATGTGGGTTAGACAAGCTGTGCCCGGAGGGTACAACTTATCTCACTTTATAGGAGTCAGCATAATGTGTTATCTGGTTGCAGCGTGTTTTGACCGCAAGTCTATTTCCTTTTGCAAAGCTTGCTTTTTAAAGCTAATTTTACAAGGCTCACTTTGTGAAGCTTCTGGAAATTTTAGGCCTAACACTGACAATACTATTGTTCATTTCAAGCTTGACAATACTCTTGTGAATAATTTGAACAAGAGGAATCCTCATTCAGGGGTTTCTCAGAGTATGCATGTGGGTAAAGTCATTCTTTTTTTCTGAGGGACAGCAAACACTCTTGTCCTTTCTCTACTAGACACAAGTTATAAATTAGAAACATGAGGCGAGTCAAATCCATAGACAGCCACAATGATTAGTACGGGATCTGTAAACGAGCTCTTTTTGAAGCTGAATTGCCATTTGTCAGCCTTTTCATTCAAACTGGAAACTTGTTGATACCATAAACCATGTGAAAGAAGTCTGAAGCCCTTGAGCACCCTGTCCAACAGCCTCTCAGATATGATGGAAGACATATGTCCTGCCTCCCAGTATGTATCTTCTAGGTGGCAATTGAGCACCTAAACATCTGTAATCTGACTGGAATACAGTTTTACCTGTAATAGCCTTAAGAACACAATTTAGGTACAGATGGGCACCTAGTGGGATTTTCAAAAACATCAGGACAAATTAGGCACTTAACTGATTTCAATGGAATTAGTTGTGCTTTTGAATATCCCACAAGTTACCTATCTGCATCTATAGGCACCTTTGAAAATCTGGGTCTCAGTTAAAAGGATAAGTGCTAGAGGATAACTAACTGCATACATTTTTCAGACCACTACTAAACAGAGTGCATTTTAGGGATTGTTTTATATCAAGATTCTTTTAACTAAACCTCTGTAGGTTAAATTAATCTCATCTGCAGACATTACCAATAGGGGCATATTTGAATGATTAATTAAGGGTTCAGCCTTTTCTTCTTTGGATGGTGAATAAGATGCCTGAGGGTACATATGTTAATACAATACTATACCATAACTGTATGCCCCAGGCCATCAATATTTTATTTTTGTACAGTTTGCTTTGATTCCAAAGTAAAATGCAGATTAAGTTACACTGTAAATGTTTTTACTACTTTAAAACCAAACTAAGGGTAAAATCCTTCTCTGACACCCACCTGTGGGATGTTACCTATGATAGTCTGATCTCCCTAAAATGTCCAGATCTCTCATTACTGCCACTGAAGATTTTTACATATGTAGGAAAAGCAGAATATCAGAGCTAAGCTTGGGGAGTGGAGAATTTTGGTCTAAAAATGTTGTTTAAAAATAAGGTGAGCAGTTAAATAACTGATTGCCTCAAAGAATAGAGCACCTAAGGCTGAAGAATCAAAGTGCGGCTCTAATCCTGAAAACTTTTGCCTCCAGCCAGAATACTTACTACCCTGAGTAATCCCATTGATTTCACTGACACTACTGAAGACACTAAACACTATGATGCCTGAATTTTCCAAGATCAGCTCTTTAGTTGTCATGAACTGGCTTATCAGTTATGGAACAGAGATGGAGTTTTTCCATGGCAGAACTTCAGAGACAAAGGGGACACATAATAAGGTGCAAAAGAACGGAATTTAATATTAGCTTAAATATTAAGATCTATTAGAGTGTACCATATCATACAGCAGGGGTAGGCAACCTATGGCACGTGTGCCAAAGGCGGGCACGCGAGCTGATTTTCAGTGGCACTCACACTGCCTGGGTCCTGGCCATTGGACCGGGGAGCTCTGCATTTTAATTTAATTTTAAATGAAGCTTCTTAAACATTTTAAAAACCTTATTTACTTTACATACAACAATAGTTTAGTTATATACTATAGATTTATAGAAAGTGACCTTCTAAAAACGTTAAAATGTATTACTGGCATGCAAAACCTTAAATTAGAGTGAATAAATGAAGACTCAGCACCCCACTTGTGAAAGGTTGCTGACCCCCGTCATACAGTAACTTTGATTTGCTAGCAACAAAGACCATATAACACACAATATTTTGCAACTTCAATTTTACAAACCACCAGGCTCTCCAATTAGTTGTTGTGGTGTGTCTATCTTCTGTAGTCCAACCATTAGAAGGCAGTCACGCGGGGGCACGTTTAACACGTTCACTATAAGGCAGTAGCAGGAATACACACACACAGGGCCCAATCTGAAGGTGCACAGCACAATACGGGATCAGGCCCATACAGCTCAATCCTGCCTTCATTTAAATCAATGGCCAAATTCTCACTGAGGATTTGACCATTACAGCTACCACCACTTCTGTTTTTATGTTGTGCAAGACCTTTTCAAAAAAGTTATTTTAAATGGAGGACTGGGAATAAAGTTTCCTACTGTGTTGTGAAATACCAAGCTTAGGCAGGAATTCAATGAATAAGGAAACTTCAGTACTAGTTTAAAAAGTCAAAACAAAGGGTAACTGAAACATATCAATGTCACAATCAATCCTCTAACTCCAAGCATAAGCTTTTGTGTAGCATGATAAATACCCTTTAACTTCTCCCCAATTCCTCAAATAGAAAAACAAAACCCCAAGCACAGTAATTCATTTATATGGACCAAAAAAATAACACTAACCTTATTCAGTTGGTGGTAAGTGAAATCCAAGCCAGAGAACACAAAATAAAGTTCATAGTCCTAGGTTTTAAGGCCAGAAAGGACCCTACCCTTATGATTTAATCTGTCCTTCTGCATATTAGGTCACAGAACCTCACCCAGTAATTTCTGCATTAAGCCCGTAACTTCTGTTTGAGCTAGAGCATCTCTCTCAGAACAATGTCCAATCCTGATTTAATGACTTCATGTGATGGAGAATCCACCATTTATGCTTGGCATTTTTTACTTCACATCTGAATCAGTTCATCTAATTGTAACCATTCCCCAGGAAAACATGTTGTTGAGTAGTTGCAATAAATACAATAAAACCTTAGTAATTTATACTAATGACCAGGAGAGCCATTGCAAATGAGTGAGTTAGTAAATGAACAGCCAACAAAATGAAGGCTTCTGCATCACAAAATGGACTTGGATCACTGTAGTTTCATTTAACTTATTTGTGAAAATACCACACAGAACCTTAGTGTACAAAACAATTAATTCTTACTTTTCAGACTTCACTCTACTTATTCTTGGTGTGAAGATTATGGGGAAAGAGTGCAGATTAGCAAGATTGTATTGTACATAAAATAGCACTACCAGCCACACCTAGCATCAAAAATAACAGAGACTGTATAAAGGGGCAATGAACCCTAGTCCTCACCTCTCTCATGTTCTCCTCAGAAATGTTCTGTTGGAACCAATAATCCCTTCCTCTTTCCCAATTGTTTTACCCTCCTAGGTTCACAAATGGCCTAACAAGCAATTGAACACTGAAGGCAAGCAAGCGGGCGAGACATCTACGACCATGAAGACGAGGACTGATGGCCCTTATAGAACAAAGTAGCAGGGTATGGTCAGTCAGTCTATGTGAAACTAACCATTGGGCTCAGATGGATTTCAAGAGCTTTACCTGGTGTCCAGAACATTTGTGGAAATCTAGAACTGGTCTGTGAGGATTCCAAAATAGCAGTAATAGCTCCAGAAGAAGTTTTAACTGTGAGAAATAAGGAGCTACAGGTGATTCGGGGATGGAGCCAGGACAGGAGTAGAAGCACAATCAAGAAAATCTATGCATAATCAAGAGAACTGCTGCATGTACAATTTCAGGTAGAGGTCAGCTACTAGAATGGGACCAAGGATAGCAGAATAAGCACCATGATTGTGTCCTAAAAGTCTAGGGCCCAGATTTTTAAAGGTGTTGAGGCATTTGCTGTGCTCAGCATTGCAAACTCTAAGGGTCATTTTCAAAAGGGATCTAGGCATTTAGGTGCCAAAAGCCCATTGACTGTCACCTAGGTCCCTTTATAGCTGCATTGAGCTCTCCAAGGGAGTAGATTGAGATTAATTTGGGCACTTACCAGTCCAGAACAAAATAGAACTCCACTGCTATTGCAGTGAATCTACAAAGAAGTATTGAAATTTCAGTAGAGGAATCAGGCTGAACTCTATGGTACTTGAAAGCCAACTATAAGTAGAACGAGGGGCTACAGACTGCACGATATATGGTGAAGTAGCTTGAACCCTAAGCAGAATGAAGCCAAAAAGAAGAGAGATGCATTTTCAACATGCCAGATCAGACTCAGTAGGGGGCAGCAAGGGATGGCCAGCCTAGAGTTCCGGAGCATTATAAACCTACCTTTGGTGGAAGGAATTATTTGCCCCAGAGCGTGAATACCATTTAATAACACTGAGCTTCTGTAGTAAAGACACTTTCTTTCTGTAGGTCAGATGGAAAGTTAAGGGTACAGGATTGCAGCTAAAATACACCAGCCTTCCAAGCAAGCTGCTCTGCAGCCTAGGAGACTGTAACTGGCGATAGCTGTGTTATCTAAGCAAAGAGGATGTTTTCTAGGTAGTACTTTGACTGTATATATAGATTGAAAGGGTATTTTTCCATTGCTATTCTGCCCTAGTAATAAACTGCTTTTCTGTTGAAATACTGGAGTCACTATTGTTTTCTCTTCCACTCTACCTCTAATATATCCAAACGTCCTTGTGGGACTAGAACATCTGATTTCCAGCAGGCTCACATTTGCCCTCAAAATCCTTCTTTTCTGCTTTCCCAATTACCCTGCTCTATGGCTAAAAACAAACTTCATCAGGAAGGTAAAAGCAACCAGAGACACAAACTATGGAATAAAATCATCATCAAATACTTCCTTCTATGCCTAATTGGTCCTTAAATTCCAATGTAGCCACAATTCACCAGTCAGCACTTCTTTTCATATTTTATCAAGAGGCACTGTTCCCATCACTCACCCCCATTAAGCACCTGTCATATTTTAAGAGCCATTTAAATTAATCAATGAGCTGCTAGCACCTGTGTGAACCCATCTTAATAAAATAGTCTTTTCATGCAGTATCACAGATCAAAAACAATTACGACAGAGCCAACAATGCCACATCTTAAAATCATTCTGTGTAAACAATTAAGGTCAGTTTTCTAGGAATCATTATAAAGCTTTACATCATTTTAGTTTAATATAAAAATAACAGTATGTGGCTGACTCTAGTGTGTTTGTTTTTGATTGTTTGCTTAACTTCTGTGTGTGAATTTATTGCTCATTAAATTGAGAAAGTAACAGCACTATTTAGAGGCAGGAACCAGGAACATTTTCTCAGGCCTTAGGAAAGTTGCTCCTAGTGTAATCTAAGCTGTGAATGTAAATGGATATAATTAAACTAGTGCAAACTCCTCTGTGGATCCCCTCTTATTCCAAAGTGTCTCTCTTCAGTTTAATTTAGGTCAATTGGGAACAGGTTTAAGCTAAACTGCAATAAACCACTGAAACTGAAATGAGAGTCTCACATGGATTTGCATTGGTTTAACCATCTCAACTGAGAAGATTATTTAAATTAAACTGGTTCAACTTTCCATGTAGACAGCTCTGCTACTGTGCCTAGTGCATGGCCTGCAAAACCCTTCTAATTCTAGGCCTAACTCTCTTGTGTTCAGAGGCAGTCAGTCATGTAAGATTGTTCAGTGACATGTAACATTCTGTAAAGTGGACAAATGATCACTAGGAAATAGGGTGAGATCAGAAGCCTCCTTATCCCTTGTGATCCATGCCACAATTTGAAACCTGTTCCTCAGGGTTGAAATGCTAACACATTTACACACTGCCCGCCCTCTCTTTCCACTTGTTGCTGTAGTTAATCCACCTCACTAAGAGGTAGTAGCTAGGTTGACAGAAGAAGCTCTCATGCTCCTTTTAAAGCTTCAGTGAATATCTAAGAAGCTAAAACTCTGTAATGGTTAATTCCAGGTTTCTGTGATTCATTTTCAAACTAAAGAATGAGCTTTTCTAGCCTGAACAGCAAACAGATACAGTGATATTTAGAAAAAGAAATGACTAATGAACTAAAAGTCATAGAATACTTGCTGCCTAAAAACTGCCTTCCAGCATGCCATCCATCTCTCTTCTAGATGTTAACCCTTTATTTTCCTTAACTCTAAAGTAGGCTGACCACCCGGGTTCAACAAAATATAGGTGAAAAATAAAGGGAAAGCTTATTTTTAAGCAACACCACCAAATTGTGCCATCTACACAATACAGCTGCATCACAATGTATGATTATTGCTGAAATATGGGGCAGTGTGACCTGTACTGATTTGATTCAGGACACAAGACATTTGGCACTGAATAAATTATGGATCTTAAAATAAGCAATGGATGGCCACCCTTTGCAGCAGAGCAGCATACGTGGAACTTACAACAATGGTGTTCGACACACCTAGCTACACTTATGTTAATAATGACATTCATTTTTTACAAGCCTTGTGGATTTAAAAAAAAAAAATGCAAGTGAACTTAGTGCTGCAAAAAGGTGCTGGACTGACAGCAGCTGGAGCCTAAAGCTCTCTTATTTATCACAGGGACAGCACAAGCTAAGTTATTACCCCCAAGATATATGCCTCAGCCATGACCTGCAGTAGCCTCCTATGGTGGTCAAGGGTTGTAGCATCCATGGTCCATTCAGTCCTTGGCCATTCTGCTAAGGTTGCCAACAAGGCTCCCACTGAGTGCTAACTTTCATGGGAGCTCCGTGAAGCAGACTTCTGTATGTAGGGAACTGTCAGGCCGCAGCAACTCGTTTCACACAATGGCCCCTGAACAACTGACACCTGGCAAATACTTTTAGTTCTTACCTACCAGACTCTGGATTTGAACTAAAACCTTGCAGTCCAAGGCTTGAATCCCCTTCCAAAGCCTCACCAACTTTACCCAGAGAGGAACCAGTTCCTACTAAGATGAAAGGCTCCCGAGCCTATTTCCCAATCCTGATCCATCCAGTCTTTTCTCTACTCGCCACCGTAGAACTGGGGGCAGATTGAATTGGAGATGACATTGTTCCTTTCATGTTAATCAAGGGTCATACTTGAACACTGTTCCTGTTGCTATAGAAAAGAATTAGTCAGAAATATAATGCCATTATCTCAATTTGTGGTACGCCCACACCTTGAATACTGCATGTAGGTCTGGTTGTCCAATCTCAAAAAAGAAAAAAAAATATTAGAATTGGAAAAAGTACAGAGAATGGCAACAAAAATGATTAGAGGTATAGAACAGCTTCCATCTGAGGAGAGATTAAGAAGACTGACTGTTCATCTTAGAAAAGAGACAACAAAAGGGGAATATGATAGAGATCTATAAAATCACGAAAGGGGTGGAGAAAGTGAATAAGGAAGTGTTATCTACCCCTTCATGTAACACAAGAACCCAATGAAATTAATAGGCAGCAGATTTAAAACAAACAAAAGTTCACATGGTTCACACAACACAGAGTCAACTATGGAACTCAGAGCCAGGGGATGTTGTGAAGGCCAAAAGCATAACTGGATTTTTAAAAAATTGATACATTCACGAAGGAAAAGTCTATCAGTGGTTATTACCCAAGATGGACAAGAATGGAACCCATGCTCTAGGTGTCCCTAAAACCTCTGACTGCCAGAAGCTGGGACTGGACAATAGGGGATGGATCACTCAATAATTGCCCTTTTCTGTTCATTCCTTCTGAAGCATTTAGCACCAGCCACTGTTGGAAGACAGGATTCCGGGCTAGATGGACCACTCATCTGACTCAATATAACCATTCTTATGTTCAATATCTGTAAGGGAGGGGAGTCCTCTTGTGAAAGGTTCTCCACACAAGCTTTGAGTGGCAGTTATGAAGTTGAGCGCCAACATGGACTAACCTACCGAAAGAATATCTGGAACCAGCTTCCATTTGATGGGAAACAGATGTTCTCTCAGTATTAACATATACCCAGGCACATTGCTTACTCACTAGTGAATTAAATAATGAACTGTGTATATCCTTTGAGAGTCCCATAAAGTGTGGTGACAATTAGTCTAGGAGTACAAAGTGGTCTATAAAAAAATAATTTAGGCCTCTGTAGACCCCGGCTCCATATTGTTACCATTTTATGGATGAAGAAACCGAGGCAGAGGAAAGTTAAGTCAATGCTCAAAACAAGCTAGTTGCACAGCTGTTGAGAGCGGGGTTAGCGGATACAGTGGTAAAAACACAAGCGCTCAGTCAACATTCTTGCTACCACTCATGCAGCTGTTCCTCTGCTAGAGCAATAGGAGAAGAATGTGAGGAAACACTTCTACAGAGCACTCAATTTATATTAGTGATAAGCACTAAAGGAAAGACTAATTTCCAGGAGGGCCCACCTCCACCGCATTTTCACCAGGTTTAATAAGCATGCTAGAACGTGGTTTAAACTCAGGTGCAGTGGAACAGCGTTCTTAAGATAATTTTGGTGGCAAGTGCCAACAGAATGCAA
This sequence comes from Terrapene triunguis, assembly GCF_002925995.2. Classification (NCBI taxonomy): domain Eukaryota; kingdom Metazoa; phylum Chordata; order Testudines; family Emydidae; genus Terrapene; species Terrapene triunguis. The sequence goes on from NW_020664561.1 coordinate 50,841,979, forward strand.
GCATGGCAGAACACTGTTCCAAACGCATATTCTAATCTAGGCAGGAACCTTTACTAGATAATGGGAACTGTTCCTATCTGAATTAGAATACGGTTTTTGAAACTTGTTTCACCATGCTTTGATCCCATCAGCACTGACCATCTAGGCAGCTCATTATCCTTGCTCTAAAACGTTAATTATGCTTTTGTTTCTTAGCCTCTCTCTTCATTAGGTGTAATAAAAGGCAGAGAATTTTTTAAAAAATTCAAAACACAACCAACAAAAGACAGACACAGGACAACTTGAGCGTCATCTACATTTAGGCAGTTTTATTAGACAACTTGAAAAAAGTTGAGACTGCTTTAATTTACAAATGTATTAATAATTTCAGTAACCTGGCAATTATGGAAAAGAAATATTTTACAAACGTTACAAAAGTTGTACTGTATTTTGAAATACAGAAAAGGCTATTAGTCAACAGTAAAGATATATATTATGTGATGATAGTTTTTCAATCCGATTGCAAAATAGTGTTTTTATGTCTATGCCTTCTCAAACCTACAATAAATCTTGAGGCTAAGGCACTTTGCATATATGTTCACTAGCATATAAGAAAAAACATTATAAGGAGACTGCAATAAATGGATGCTCTTATGCCTAGTAGTGGCTGTCAGTGTACCAGACTCTTGTGAATGGGCACAGCTCTTGACAAATAAACTGAAGGCTATTTCTTCCTACTGCTGATAATTTAACTAAAGATTAATTCAAGCAAATTTAGATTTAAGGAGGCCAGAAGAGAATTCTGAGATTTAAACTCTTTATTGACTTTATTATTTCAACTGCTTTTAAAAAAGGAAAAACTATGATGATAATTGCATGGAAACCGACAGTGAGAATTAGGGTATGTAGCAATTTTTCAGAAAAAAATGTTTACTGTCTCCACCCAACAGCTATCTACTGATTTGTAATGAACCCACCCCGATGGCATCTAGGTGCAACACAAAAAGTCTTCAAAGCATTAGAGCAGCCTCAGTAGGAGGCTTGTTTTCTTTTTAAAAGATTGTTTCTCATGCTGATTAAGAAGGGGATATCGACAGTTAATGTCTCACAATCTCTATTTCCATAGAGCACCTGCCCATACAACAAACCCCCCTTTCTGAGTAAAAGAAAAAAATCACCACCACCTTAAAGAAAACTCTGGAGTGGTAACTTAGAAATGTGTTTAGTACATCCTTTTCATTTCTGTGTATCAAGTCCAAAGAGTGAAATATGAAACATTCATTTAAATCACGAGGGACCAATCATTTACTCACATTAGTTCCATTAAATTTAATGGGGCAACCCACAAGCTTAGTTATCTGCAGAAACCGACATCACTTGTACTTTAAACTATCCTTTTCTTATTTTTCACTCAACTAAATGGTGGAGTTAAAGAACAGCAATCTGTAATACAAAAAATTACTTCTTCAAAATCCAGGCAAAACAGATAAACCAAAGTGAATTTTCCTCAAACAGCTCAACTCGTAATCTGAGCACGTAACTTCCCTGAGTAATAGTTTACAATTATAACATTCTACACTAAAATCAGCATGGTGCAACAAATTTTACCCATAAGGATAGTGGCCTTGATTGTGAAAGTCATGAACAAAAACACAAGAATGTTTGCTGATGTTTGACATCATATTCTTCTGCTAAATGTCCTACAGTGAAGCCTCGCAATGATCATTTTAAAGAGGCCAGGAAAACTAACAAGAAAAATTGTGTTTTAGATACACTCAATGATTTTCAGTTTCCTTCAATCTGAAAATGCAGCAAATAGCAAATGTTGCATCTAATCGTCAGTGCTGTGGAAACTTTCATCACATCAATATAGTGCAGTCTCAACTTGGAAAATAAAATAACGGTTTTGTGCCTAAAAAAATTTAAAACTATACCTATGCAAAATATATGATAAGCAACATATTCCTATCAGCAAAGTGAAATTTGAGTACATTGCATTATTTGTGTTTCAAAAATATTTTCAGTTTACATTTTTTTCACTGATAAGAAGGATAAACCAAAGTCCACAGTCTCAGAGTACTGACATAGCAGTAATTACTTTTCAAGCCTTTATTTGTGTGGAAATCCACAGGATGTCAATTGTGAAAAGTTACTTTGGACATCAATGCTTGTGCAGATATTTTTCTAGGTTAGGGGAGATAGCATCACATCAATTCTCTTCATGGCTGTTACATATTTATTCATGGTATTTTATTCTCCAGATCATCACAGCCTGGAAACATTCAGTTACGAATGAATAAGCTGAAAATATGCAAGCATGAAAACTGTTTCTTCTCAAATTGCTATTCCACAAAATTAGTGGTTAAAATATCTATCCAATCTAAATATTCAGTTTCTTCTAATTGCAAATGTCATAATTTGATGCACCTATTTTTCTATGACAAAATAAATTAGAGTTACTGGTTCCTTGCTCCTTTTCAGGTGTACTGAAATGTATTACATATGCCTCTAAAGTTAAGGTCATGCCAGAATGAACCTCTACAAAATTAAATGCTTCCTTCACAATCTGAAGGATTCACTATCTCATAGTAGTAAAATGTGCTAATATAATAATAGTGTGATTATATGAATGTTTATTAGAATAATGACATTTAAAAATATTGTACTGTTTGAATATTACCATTTTTTCTTACAAGAGTTGAAAGTAAGGGTGTGAGTAAAAGTATTTTTAAAAAACTGACAAGACCTGAGGCAATGCCGAATCCTGTAGCATCTGCTGTATTAAAGATGTCTAACTGGAACATTTCATTTCTTTGTAATTCAGGCATTTGACTCACAACACAACAGAGGTGTTCAAAGCATTCTGATTATAAACTTTGACAGCAGTTTGAAATATTTCTTTGGTGGGGAAACTATACATACCGTATATACTCTATCATAAGCCGGTTCCTTTATAAGCTGACCCCCCCCAAGATGGATAAGTAAAAACGGAAAATTTTTATAACCCGTTCATAAGCCGACCCTATAATTCAGGGGTCAGTGAACTTTGGCTCCCGGGCCATCGGGATAAGCCGCTGGTGGTCCGAGATGGTTTGTTTACCTCGAGCGTCCGCAGGCACGGAGGTAAACCTAAGTAAACAGTGTCCAGGCGCGTCAGCTACTTACCCTGACGGGCTGGGACAGCAACTGGTGGGGAAATTTTTTTGGGGGGTGGGGAGAAGCTGGGAGTCAGGGGAGTAACCTGTGACCACCCCGCACATGACCCCACCCCTAACCTGGGACCCCCACACTCTCCCCATTCCATCCCTTCCCACCTTATCTGGGGAAGGCCAGGGGAGGATGTCTCTGGCCTGGCTGGAGCTGCTCCGGCAGGCTGGGCAGCATAGCCGCAGCCTGCTCCAGTGGGCCAGACCGGGCGGTGCGGCCGCAGCATGTTCCAGTGGGCTGGGCCAGGTGGCACGGCCGCAGCGTGCTCTGGCGGACCGGGCGGCATGGCCACAGCCTGCTCTGGGGGGTGGGGCCAAGTGACACGATTGCAGCCTGCCAGCCCCGGAGCTGAAGTTGCTTCAGAGGCTGGGGGGAGAGCAGCGTGGCCAGAAGCGGAGAGACTCTGGCCCCGCCTCTTCCCTTCTGTCTCTGCTGGCTGTGCTGCCTCTCCTTGCTCCCTCTGTTGGGGGGAGGGGCTGTACCTCTCTATACCCATTCATAAGCCGACCCCCGTCTCTGATGCTTCCCTTTTTTACTAAAAAAATTCAGCTTATGAACAAGTATATACGGTAAGAAGTAATGTCAGTTTATAACACGGTAAGACATTAAAATGGAGTTATCAGATTACCCCCAACATACACCCACGGTTACAACTAGAGTGGGATGAAAACAGAATATTTTCCTTTTTTATTTGTTGAATGCTGAATAGGAGTGTAGGGGAGGGTGTTTGTTGAATCTCCTTTCCCTTTACCTGTTGTAGTGAGATCCAAGACCAGATGTGGTTCTGGTAGTGCACTATGGGCCATTAATACAAAGGTGAGCCTGAGAATGCAGAGAAATTAGAACATAGCCTCCTAGAACATCCAATACTTCTCACTCTCCCTTTATTGTGGATTGAACAAGAGATACTTGGCAGCAGCTATTATAGGTATTCAATGGGTTTTTTTTTTTTAAACTGAGAGAACAAGCTACTGAAAATTACAATTATTTGAATACAAAGGCAAATATTTGTTCCATTCTAGTCACAAAACAGAAGTTAATCAAGTTAGCGAAACCAGGAGACTAAACTGTGCAGTCAATATATAGGCCCATTTTGATTATGCTGTTAAAAATGTCAGCTATGTTAGCTGACTCCCAACATACATTCCAATAGTATTATATCAAAATTAAAAACTAAAAATCAATAAAATAGTGCACACTGTGTAAACAAAGATTTAAGGACAGATTTAGCTATTGTGATTTCAGCTTATTCTGTACCTATTTAAAAAGCTGTCAGAAGGCTCTTTTCCCCTTAATTTGGCTGACATACAAGTGTAAAAAAGCATATTATGTTCGGATAGCATAAGGCTACATGTGCAGGCACAAACATTCCAACATACACACATACATATATACAGTATATAAACATGTATGTTGCATATCACCAACATCATAGTGAAGTCCTACCACTGCTCCCAGCTAAAGTCATCTCCTCTACCAAATACCAGAAAAAAGCCTAAAATGGTAAGAAAAATGACTGCATTGCCAGCTAGCACAAGACCACAGGCTCCCCACTTGATCTGAAATACAAGATGAGAAGAAAAAAAATCCTTATTTGGTTTACATGACGTGTACAGATCTGTGTTACTTTCATGCATTAGATAAGCTAAATGAAATATCACACACGGGTGCTAAAAGCATAAGAGAAAAGACCAACGAACAATTGATTCAGTTCAAGCATTCAATTAGCAAGCACTGAAGTAACTAGTATTATACTTATAAATTCTCCCTTCATTAGACAGTCTTCTGCAATACACTATCTTTCAGAACTAAATAATTATCTTAAAGCAGAATCATCTTGGCAAAAAGAACAAATAATACAGGATACAGAAAATTCTTTCAAACTCAATGCTTTCTCCTAGCTTCTATGCATTACAGATTGGAAGATATTCCATAAAATCAAGGCAAGGAATATCAATGAACAATAATTTGCAAAAATAAATAGCAATAGCTTTTTGTAGCCAAACAATCCCATGCCCCAGTCTTAAAAATATTTTGCTCTTAGGAGATGTTGCTAGGGATAAGAGTACCCTCTTGTGGGCATTTCTGGTTTTGCCTACTGTCAAAAACCTACAATTGCTAAAACAATTTGTTTTTATATAGTGTCCTTCATACAGAGCATTTCAAAATACATTAGAATGAGAATAATAAGAAAGTCAGCAGAACGTACCGCTTCAACACGTGCAAGGATTATAGGCATTCCAAAGGCAGAAACAACAATTCCAGTTGTGAAGAAATAGGCCAATTCCCTGCAGGCACTGCTAGCTGCATCAGTGTCATCGCTTACTCTTTTTGCAATGAAGTGAGGAATGGGACAAAGGATGTAAAATATCAAGACAAACAGGGGCCAGTACACACTGTGGGAGAAAAAGCCCCAAAAAGAAAACAAAGTTACTTTTCACATTGAAATCAAATCAGACAGACAACTTTATAGATTTCAAAGGGATTTTCACATGCACAAAATTAAGTGTGTGTGTCTTTGTAAGATCAGGACCAATGTTTCTACTAAATAACCTACTTTTTAGCCTTTTGATGATCAGAAAACAATTGATATGTAAGCATGTTTAATGTTTTTGCCCTTCAGTCACTATTGGAAAAGTGTATATCTAATAGTTAATCTTAAAACTCAGTGAATTTTACAGTTATTTTTATATATTTTTTCAAAAATAAACCATCTGGTTGTTGTTTAGAATTAGGAAAATTTAAATATCATTTGTATTTTTTTTAATGCTGCTTGTGCATGTCAGATAAATTCACCTCTACTCCATTAATTCCGTATTACTATTTTAATAAAATCAGTAAAATATTGATTAAAATCAAATCAATACTAGAGAAATCTACTGCAAAAATACTTCTACAAAGTTAAAATTACTGACTCATTAAACAATACTATATTTCTACCCAACCGAGATTCAGTATACAATGATTTTAGTCCAGTTTTTACAGGAGTTAAACATCAATTATGTGTTGGTTCTGGACCTTACAATGGTGTTCTAGGATAGTAGGCTTAATATGAATAATCATAAATGCAAAGCTAAATGGGTTACAAAGCCATCCAATCAGAGTCCACAATTCTTAGTTAACAACTACTAAACTTATCTTTTAGCTAATAAAACAGTGGTTAAATGTGCATACTCCAAATTATATGGGACCGACATACAACTAGACTGCATATGCGTATTGACATGGGCAGTTCAAGAACACAAAGTTAGAACAAAGTCAATTTTTATTTTTGAACTGAATTATTTCTTACCCATAATATTCTAGGGCACATCCCAACATAAGAAACGTTAGACCAATGGCTCCACTGAAGGATAAACCAACAAGGGCTGTACAAGAGCAAAGAAATGGATTGTTATGCTGAAAACTCAAAACAAAACAATAATTATTATAACTTTAAGAGGAAGTCACCCTGACATTGTCACAGCAAAACTTTCTCCAAGAGTCAGTAAAAACTGGCCTTGACTTGAATCAGCAGCTGCAATGCAAAGTGATTCATTATTTCAATTCATTGTGTGATTTGGTTACTAATGATCATTGTAGCAGACAAGTGCATTCCTCATTCGTTTGATTTTTATTCTTCACCTTTTCTGCTCTTGATACTATATTCTTCCTTGAATGACCATAGCAACAACTTATTGATGCTTCAAAATAGAAGTTAGGGGATTTTTACTCTTTTTAAAGTTTCATTAAAATCTAATAATAGCATTTTTATATATTGTGAAATCAAGACACACCGTAACACAAATAAGGCTTTTATTGGACTTTAAACTGTTCCCTACTGTGTTTGCAATCCACACACTGTAGCACCCTAAGAGTGCATGGAAAGCAAAAAATGAAACCAACAAGTCTCTCTGATTATCCCCAAGCTAAAAAAGGCCAAAGTATCATCAGATCCTGATCTTTGAGGATATGGGCTTTTGTAACATCACCTCAAGCCTTTCAAAACTATTCACAACTTTTACAGATGTCAGCCACTTCAGGGAACACCTGCTGAAGGATGGAGGAGCTGGGAAGCTACTCTGGGGGCAAAACGAGAAACAGAGGATCCAGAGAACTGAGGGGGACCAGATTTGAGGACAGGGAGGGTGGGGAAGAATCAGAGGTGTGCGAGGGGGCCGCAAGGGAGAACTGGGGGTGTCCAGACTCGGAGGCGAGGGGGAACAGCGGGGAGAAATGGACGGGTGTCCAGGACGGAAGGAACGGGAGAATCAGGGATGTCAGGGAGACTCAGGGGGCAAGGAGGAGAGTGAGGTGAGGAGGAACTGGGGGAGGGCGACCCAGTGAGGGAGAGGCGACGAGGCTCAGGGAGGAGGGAACGGGAACTCGGTGATGTTGTGGCTCCAAAGGAGGAATCGGAGTGTCCAGGCTCCAGGTGGGAGGAATCAAGAGTGACACGGCTCAGGAGAGTATCGTGACTGGGCAGGGAGGGAATCGAGGGGTGATGAGCCTCATAGTAGGGAATCGGCGTGGGCAATCGGAGTGTCCAGGCTCAGGAAGGTATTGTAGC
>NW_020664561.1:50854713-50893784 GCF_002925995.2 Terrapene triunguis
GGGGGGGGCAATGGGGGGAGGTGACGAGGCTCGGGGGGCAATGGGGGGAGGTGACGAGGCTGGGGACAGTCGGGAGCTCCCCAGGAGACTGGGTGCAGGCCTCGGCCGGCGCCGCTCGGTACCTTTCACCCCCGCCATGGTCGCGGGGAGCAGAGAACGGGGAGCGAGCTCCGCTTTTTGGGGCGCCGAGCGGATCTGCGGGCTGCGGCTACTTCCGGCTTCCGGTGGCGGAGACACGCCCCCCCCCTTAGTTCCGCCCCGGCCCAACCCACGTGGCCACAGAGGACAGGCGCCGTTAAAGGGCCAGCGGCTCCACGCTGACGCCTCAGGCTCAGCCCCGCCTCTGCCGCACCAGAGGGAGCCCGTGTCTGTCCCCGCCCGGCAGGGGGTGGAGCCGCGCTTGTCCGCGTCCCCCCCGTGAACCAACCGTCGGTTCGCACTGGAACGGCGGGGGCTGTTTGGCGCCAAAGCCCCGAACCTCTGCAGCGAGGTTGGACCGCGAGCGGGCTCGTCCGCAGCCGCCCGCTCTCCACCGCAGCCCGCCCGGGCCAGCTGCAGAGGGAGGGCGACAAGGCCCGGGGTGGTTCCTTGCCAGCTGCATTCGAGGCCGGTGGCTTGGGCCTTAAAGCAATTCTCACCTGAAAAGAGCCTTAACACAAAAGTTATTTGTCTAGACGCCGCCTTGTAGTGTTGCCCCTGCCTTGGCTCCTCTAAGGAAACAGTCCCACAGAAGTCAGCTGGTTTGAATTGAATAATAAAGTTGTGGTCTACAGCCCACTGATGGTACGAACCAGAGGTACCGCAAATCCGGATCAGGGGTTACCACCCAATTAAAACATGAGCACCAAATTTATTAATTTGTCTCTTATAGAAAACCAGCCTCAAGATTATCCAAGTGCGCTACAACTTATTACTTAATTAGATCAGTCTGGCTGAAAGTCATAGTCACTGACATGGGCCCATTAAATGAGGTTTGCCATTTGTATGGTAGCGCAGTAGGAGTAGAGAAGGATAAACCTAGCAAAACAAAACAAATTGGTAGACTTTTTGGCAGCTGAGAAATTACACACTCGTTCTTGGTGTATGTTTGATAGAAATGGAGGCAATATGAAACGTTATGAATACTATAGGAGCTGCAGTGTATTAACCTATGAATACTGATATATACCAATGGTACCAGGTCAGTGAGGGGAAGTTCCTCTGTATTTAGGGTGACCAGATGTCCCAATTTTATAGGGACAGTCCCGATTTTTGGGTCTTTTTCTTATATAGGTTCCTATTACCTCCCACCCCCATCCCGATTTTTCACATTTGCTGCCTGGTCACCCTATCTGTATTGGGTTAGAAGACTTTCTTGTGTGAATACATTGGTCTAATTCTTATTGGGGTTAGGGCAGTATTTATTATATGCCTATACTGCTTGAATTCAATGGGAAACTGCACAGGAAGGCAAAACAATGTCTTTCTAGATACAAATATGTATGTACACAGTAAAGACAAGGCGGGTGAGGTAATATCTTTTTCTGGACCAACTTCTGCTGGTGAAAGAGACAAGCTTTGGAGGTACACAGAGTTCTTCTTCATGTCTGGGAAAGGCACTCAGAGGTCTTGTCTACACTACAGACTTATGTCAGTATAACTACGTCGCTCAGGGTATGAAAAATCCACACCCCTGAGCCACAGTTATAACCGACCTAACCCCCCATGTAGATAGCGCTATGTTGTCTGGAGAGCATCTCCCACAAACATAGCTACCACCTTTCAGGGAGGTGGATTAACTATGCTGATGTAAGAGCTCTCTCCCATCATCTTAGAGCGTCTTCATTAGAGCGCTACAGCTGCACTGATGCAGTGTTTTAAGTGTAGACCGGCCCAGAGTGTCAGAGCTAAATACAAGGGTTATTGGGTTACAGATTGTTGTAATGAGCCATAAATCCAGTGTCTTTATTATGGCCATAATTTTTGGAGCCTAGCAGAATTATGAATTAAAGTTCCCAGGCTAGCCTTTTGAAGGTGTTGTGCAGATTTCCTTTGAGGATGAAGACAGAGGTCAGAGATGGTACACATTAGGAAGATAGTAGGACCAGCTTCAAGATCCTATATCTTGTCTCCAAGACAGCGTAAGCCTTGTTTTGCCGGGCTGGTAACTAGAGACTAAAAACCTAGAGTTAAAAAGTACTGCGTAGGAGAAGGGCATTCAGTGGTGAGCAGCTGTCTCGGCAGGCAGACTGCAGAGGGAATCTGAAGGAATAGGGATTTTCCACACCCTGGGAATGGTGAGCATTAGGGAAAAGCAGGCATACTTAGGCTGGTTTATTTTAAAGATTTATTTTCTCTTAAGTTCATTTGTTCTAAATAAGTGATACTTTGCTTTAAAGAAGCTACTTGGTCACCCATTACTGCTGTTCTTGGCCCTGAGGTAGTAGAATTGCAGGGTCTGAGCCCAAGTCAGGGCTGTTGCTAAGGTAATCCTTGTGGATACACAGGGGACTAGCACCCAGCACCTGGAGGGGGTATACTCAGAGAGATCAGGAGATCTGTGAGGTGCAGTTAGACCAGTAACAGTAGCAATGTTTAATTGAGAAAAGCTGCATGAAGGTAGCATATGCACCATGATGTAAAAGTGACCTATATAGAACAGTCCTTTGGTGACTTCTTATAAAGTAGGAATAAGGCCTTGGCTGGCACTAAATGAAGTGGAAGGAACCTCGAGTAAGTGTGTGCATGCATTTTTCCTTAAGATGTTTAAATGTAAAGATGGTGCCCAGCCCAACCCCTAGTTAGCAGGACACAGGAATCAACTTTTCATTGGTTTACTTGTACTCTACCTCTTTTGATACAACAAACAGAGGAAGAGTTGTTATTTGCTCTTCATTGACCTGTGGGGTTGGGCAGGGCAGGGCAGGGCAGGCATGCGGAGTAGTGTGTTGATGTACATAGGGAAGGCCTTCATATCCTCCTTTCTTTCAGTGGAACTTTCCTGGAGGTACTCTGCAATCCTCTCCTGAATGGCTGGCAGCCTTATTTCTTCCTCCACTGTAGGCAGCTTTTCCGTACCACTCCACAATCAGTTTGGCTGGCACCATTGCAATAAACTGGGTAACAGCATTCCAGCCCAGAAGGCTTCGGGAACCAGCAGCATCTGTGCTCTCTGCGTATGTCTGACCCTCAGGAGATAACAGTTAAAATCACCACCACCGGTAGAAAATAGTGCCAGTACTCCATACTATTGCCTGGTTCTTGTAACCATGGGAACAGGAGCCAAGATTTTATTGTTTCATTCAACCAAAAAATTCCCTCCTCGTTTCACCCCACCCTCACGCCGGTGGGCCATGCTCCCCATGGCTGTGGCTGGAGGGCTGTACTGTGATGCTCCAAAGCTGAAGTGTCAATAAGCCTGGCTTAGATAAAAATTTTGTGGGGAAAAGGAAAGGGCACTCTGAAACGTAACTCTTGCTTTCCATTTGGACTGTAAATACAATGGTACATCTATTTTATCTGTAGCTACTGCCATTGCAGCCTTCTAAGGTGCCCCATCCCACACCCATCAAACACCTGAACCTGCTAGCATTAGGGTTCCTCTGGGTAGAGTATTTGGCGGTAGGGCATCCTGCCCTAGGGTTCCTAGGGAGAGTAGTAGGAGCTAGGGTGAGGGTTCTTATGGAAAGGGCTTTCCACCTTAGGGATAGTATTCCTATAGGTAGGATACTTGGAGCTAGGGTGAGGGTTCCTATGGGAAAGGCTCCCTGCCCTAGGCTCAGGGTTCCTATGAATAGGGTACTTGGAGGTATGGTAGGAGGAGAAAGAAGAGAACATGGGAGACTATGGTCAATAAGATACTGCAAGCCACTGCTACATGGACTGTGCTCAGAGGGCCTGGTGGGTGAATACAACAGAAACCGGGGCTCCGGCAGCCAGGCTCGAGCCCTTTAAAGCACCGCCCAAGCCCGGCTGCCTGAGCCCCGGGGTAGCAACAGCAATGATCGGGTGGCGCTTTAAAGGGCCGGGGCTCCCCGCAGCAGCAGGAGCCCCGAGCCCTTTAAAGTGCCGCCCGAGCCCTGCTGCCGGAGTCCCGGGGTCTTTAAAGGGCTGCCCGAGCCCCGCTGCCTGAGCCCAAGGGTAGACGGCAGGGCTCGGGCGGTGCTTTAAAGGACTCCCGACAGCGGCAGGAGCCCCGAGCCCTTTAAAGCGCTGCCCGAGCCCAGCTGCCAGAGCCCTGGGCCCTTTAAAGCGCCAGCCTGGGGAAGCCGGTCTGGTCTGGCACGGCGTACCAGCTCTTGCTGGTTTGCTGTACTGGTCCGTTCCGGCTTACTTTCACCTCTGACTACCCTAGCGTCCTGAATATACCTCCTCCTCCCAGGGAGTGACTAGAGCCTGTCTTCCTGCTACACCCAGCTCCTGGGCTTTACACAGGCCCTTCCAGTTCCTGCCCAGTTGAGTCTGCTTCCACTTAGCAGCCACTTCACCACCTAAATCTCTCCCCTTGTTGCTGTTTAAGTGGTTGATTCCTCCCACCCACCCCATTCAACCCTCTCAGGGCCAGTAGGGGGCAGGGCTCAGAGCTGCAGCCCGGCCATGGTGAGCCGTGCTGGCACCTGTAGGGGAGCCATGGACCCTCCACCTGCCTGGGGGCACAAGCTGGGGGCTGCTCTTGGCATGCCTGCATGGCTCTTAACATAGCCAGGCTGCAGCTCTGTGCCCCCACCCCCAGCCAGAGCCAGAGCCAGATCAGGGAGAACTGCATGGGGAGCCCCCACCCACCCTACTTTTGGGAAGGCTCCGATGCCCTGGCCAGGAGTCATAGTCCTGCATAGCAGGAGACAATTATTAGCCCTACAAACTTGCATGACAATAGACCCCACTGTGGATTTTCCAATTCCAAACTGATTACCTACTGACTGGTAGCAATTTGGCATTGCCAGGTTCCAGAGTATGATCACTACTCACTTTTCAACTATCCATGCAGCTTTCATTGTGGTATCCATGCGAAGGAGGGCTGGTGTTTGCTTGGCCCACAGACCTAGGAACATGGTCTTTCACATTGAAAGTTCTGCAGCCACTGCTCATTGTCCCAGACCTGTATTATGATGTGATCCCACCAGTTCATAGTTGTTTCTTGGGCCCAGAAGTGGTGCTCCACCACTGGCAGCTGCTCCGTGAATGCCACCAAGAACCTTGAATTGGTTTTCACTACGTCCCTCAGCAATCTGTCCTTGAAGAAATAGTCATGTCGCCCCGTTGTTGTGGTTCTCCCTGGGGCTCTGCAAATAGCGGAGATCCTTGGTCCTGTGTTTGCAACATTCAGGATAACAGCGCAGAGCTCCGGGGGCTCCATGCTTCGGTCAGAGATGGTGGAGAGCAAAGAGTGCCAGGTGGGTTTGTAGGATTTAAAACACACACAAAAGTTACAGGATGTTATTATGGGACAGAGAATTGCCTGATGGGAGCTTGACCCCTAGCTCCTAGTCACCCCTGCAAGACTTGATTTCTGCCCAACCATGCATTGTGAACATTTTCCAAAAGACAGTGCACCAGTTGGTGGTGAGTGCTACATTGGGATATCTATCCATGGTACACCACACTGTGCTTTGACACAAGCATTCCTGGTGAGTACAGGCAGCGCTGACCCAAGCAGCGAAGTGCTCACACACATAAACAACACAGTAACTGCAGCTTTCCACCAACATAGCCTGCATTGACCAAAGTCTGTAGTGTAGACATGGCGCTAGGAACAAAGCCATAAGCACAGCAAGCACAAACATACAAAACCTCATTTCCACTTACACCCATCTAGATATATACATAAATGAAATCAGACTCTGGCCTTTTAGGTTTTTTTAATATAATTGCTTTTTTAAAAAAGCAATTTTCTAGTTGTGTATTTTTGCAATATACCTGTTCTTCATATGCATCAAGATATTATTGCCTTATTAATCTAGTTTGACTTCAGCAACAGAAACCAAAACTGACTAGCTTCCTTGCTCAGGTTGTTTGTGCTAGAACAGTGGTTTTCAAACTGGGAGTATATGAGAAAAATCCTGTAATGGCAGACAACACATTTTATTTAGTATAGAGGTTTTCAAACAGTGGGGCATGCCCTGTAGGGGGGCACAGAGGAACATTGGGGGTGGGGGTGGGAAAAGGGTAAGCAGCAACACCAGTTACTTCTTTGAGTTACTATTTTTGGTTGCACCTTCTAACCCAGACAGGCTGGGTGGCCCGCTGAGGGGAGTCAGGGAGTGGAGGTGGCACTCCCTTCCCAAACCCTGCGAGGCAGGGCTGGCCTGAGCCCCCTGGCATCGCCGCTCCCCTCTCCCCCCCCCCCCATTTTCCGCTGCACCCCCACAGTTTGAAAACCTCTATTAGCAGTTGCTAAATGGAAGGCAACATTCTGGGGAGGGGGACACATGCCCCTGCATGCTCCCCCACATTGCCTCTTCCTATCTCAGATGGGGATATGTGGTAAACTACATTATTTGGAAAAGGGGACGCAGCCTAAGAAGTTTAAAAACCATTGCTCTAGAGGAAATGTAGCCTATGCATAAGTCTCCAGGGAGCACCCAGTGTTGATTTGTTTCTCCAGAAAAAAGTAGCAATAGTTACTTCAGGTGCATAGCTGAGTGGGTCCATTCCTCCTGAGACGTGATTAAAAGGGGGTCTGTTTAGGCACATGTAAAAATCTTGCAAAATACAGTTTTAATTTCATCACTCGCTCTCCTGCTTATACTGTATTTACATCGTTTTATTCCCCCAAATTGTATTCAGAGTAATAAAGTGGATGTTTCTTTACAAGCACAGAACATACCTGAATTTATTGAATTTGAGCTTTTTAATATATATACAAATGTTTTAGACTAGTCACATTTCATTTTGAGTATATAGCATATTTACAAAAAAATTACAATAATTTTAGACAAACAGTAAACCTGAACATTGATAAGCTCGGTCACTACAAGATATGAAAATAAATGAATTGCCGAGTTAACTAATTTTGAGATAAGTAGGTCCCAAAACTTTCATGCATCTATAAAAACATTAGGTTGGAGAAGAATCAAAGTTTAAATTTGGGGAGGTTTTTTTTTCCCTGGGTTATTTGAAGTTTAATGATGGTTTGTATTTTGTGAACATTGAGGTGTTATCCAGAGCTCTCTGCCATGACAAACTTGATACAAAGCGAATGTAGTTTCTCATTTCAAAAATGTACATTACATCAATGAGATCCTTTTATTATATAGGCATAGTTCACACAATATCTACAAACGTGAATGAGAAACAAAATAAATCAACAAACCACAGGAACATGATTCACATTCCAGTTATCTTTTTAAATAAGACAAGCACATACTGGATCAAAAACATTTCATAATATGTTAATAAATAACATCATTTGTTATGGTTATCTTGAACATTTTAAGGTCTTGTATATAAAAAGGAAAAAGTGTGTGTTGGTATCACATTGTCAGTTAATGGTAATAAATAATGGACCAATACAACAAAAAGATGAAGTTTTATACAGAAAGTAATGTCCTTTGACATGCTGCCTTTGCTGTAACTATTTTGCCACTGGAAAATTAAAATTTAAAGTAAATAAACAAAAATGGATTGTCTTTAAAAATACCAGCTTTCCAAAGATTTTCACATCAGATATAGATCTTTTCCTTAAAGAATTAATATGGAAACTTTTCTGCCCATCCTATGCATATGCTGAACTTCTAAAGCTAAAGCAGATATGAGATTTCATCTCATCCATGAAGTGTGGTAAATAAACCATTATTTCTAGTTACTTTACAAAAGGAGAAATAGCCTGGGTCAAAGGAACTTGCCGCATAACTAGATAAGAAAGGCTTCAGCATCAGACACGCCTGTATGTTGCCATTATTGCTGTGGACCAATGCAACTTTTAAATATGCAAACTGCCCTGTTACTTCTAAAAAGGCCAGACAAATTCCACATGCCTGGATAACTTGCGTACTGTGATCTGCAGGGTGAAGTGGTAACAGATTCCATTTCTATCATGACCCCTTGCCCAAGTGCTCTGAGAAACTTTTAGACAGTTGGTTGGAACTGATAAAACATGGTGAGCCAAGATCTTCCAAACCCTCAAATGGGAAATATTTTTAACTAATGTGGGAAGCTTCTGAAGCAGCAGCATAACTGACATAGCCCATGTTTTTTAAGATTGCTATCAGACAGTTCTACTTATGGGTAGAGCTTCACCAGGAATGTGGTAAATGCTTACCATTCCTGTTCTACAATTATGGACTCACCCCACGCCCACACAGTTCACTATTCCCTGAACATTGCATCTTAACAGGTGTTTAGCTTAGGCTGGTGTAACATCAAATATTTGATCTTCAGTTTAAGTCACTCTTTGCTCTACGGTGCTGTAGAATTTGTTCTAAATATTTCACTGCTTGGCTGTAATGTGAAGTACAGTTCTCTGCTTAAGGCGTTAAGTTGCCATATTGACTTATCCAGTTGCTCAGTTTTGTCTTTGAGAATATCCTAAAAGTGATGAGATATCAAATGAGGATTAATTATTATTATTAGGTGCCTAAACCAGGTCCCTGGAGGTGAACACTTACATTTGGATCTCAGCTTGGAAGGTTGGACATAATCTCCAGTTATTACACTCACTTGAAGTGCGGGGTCTCACTAGAATTCATTGTCAGAAGTGGGACGTCAAGTGTCCCAAGACAAAACAGTTCCACCTTTGTCTAGAATGCATTCCTTCCTCACCCCACTTAATTCTGGAAATATGAAATACTTCCAAAGTATTATGAGCAATTTTAGCTACACAGGTCCCCTTAGGAGACATGTGGCTAAAATTTTCCTGTGCTTTTGAAATTTGTGTGATGTATGTATGAGGGAACATCCATTTTGTTCTTCTTCGTGATAAGTGTTAGGTTCATGAGCAATTTTGAAACTTCCAAATTTCCAGCCAGATTTTGGTTATCTGTGAAAATGGCAAAGTTGTGATCAGAGACTATACAAGCATGAGCACAGGTCTGAGAAAGTAGCTTAATATAAAGGCTTTTGGCCTTGGTTTTCAAATTCTGACCAGGCATCATTTAGCTCCATGAAGATCATCTTTGCATACTGTTCATATGGCTGCCCTGTAGCCTAAAAGAGAACAAAGTAAAGAATCCATCACCCATCTGCTAAACCAGAATACATACAACTGACATTTAAACACTGTCGTTTAAAGTAGTTTGTTTGTTTTTCTTGAAGTAAAGGGCTTCTCAGTTTGCTTTTGCTTCACTAAACTTACCTGCTCTTACTAGGGTTACTCACCCTGAGTACAGCTTAATGAAACTTGATGGCTCTCCCGCTCCCCCATAGCGTTTCAGTATACGAGGGTGCCTCACAGCTAGTCTGGAGGCTGCCTGCAACTCCAGAATATAGCACTGCAGCCCCAAGATGAGGGCAATGAGGGTTTTAACCTCAGGCTTTCGTGAAAGGACACTGAATTGGCCATCACCTTACACGCAATGAAGGGTGCTGCTGTCGGACAGCCAGGGCCGGCTCCAGGCACCAGCTGAGCAAGCTGGTGCTTGGGGCGGCAGATTGTTGGAGGCGGCATTCTGCCCAATCCTAGGGTGGCACGGATGCTTTTTTTTGGGTGCGCTTGGGGCAGCCAAAAAGCCAGAGCCGGCCCTGCTGACAGCAGGTCATTCCAACTCCCCAACAGAAGCATCTCCCTCCCTATCTTGCAAGCCTCACAACCCAAACATTGTTCTCAAAGGTCATCCCTGGTTATGCAAACCCAGTCTTGGGGCCACGGGTAGAGCAAAACCAAAGCCACCATCCTCTCAAAGCATCCCCAGACTACCAGGGATTAATGGATCAAATCTGAACATCAATCTCCGGTTTCATGTCACACTGTTGACAGACTGTAGCCTGTCTTCTATTTTCAATCATTATAAAAGTAAAGATCACTTTAAAAAAAACAACTCTTCCCATCTGCATTCATTATAAACTAATGCTCTGCAGGACATTTGATAGTATGGTAGCAGTTCATGGATAATCTGCCTTAACAACTAAAATGTGAGGATGAACCAAAACCCTGAATCTGAACATCCTTGTATTTGGGGGAAGTTTGTACCCAATTTGAACCGCCTGAGGCTCATTTAAGGGGCTGGTCCTGAGAACACAGTTGGCACTTTTTGGATTCAGTTTCCCTATTCAACCATTTAACGAGTTGGTGCAATCACATCTCATGCTTTCTAGCTCACTTTTCAATTGTTCATGAGATTAGTTCTTTAAAAAAAAAAAAAAAAAAAAAAAAAGATATACGTACTTTGTCAGGATGAACAACAAGCACTGCTCTCCGGTAGACCTTCTTCACTTGTTCTGGAGTTACAAGATCTGCCATGCCGATGGGTTTCCATTTAGTCTCTCCAGCCCATAACACTGTGTGCATCGTTGACAGCAGTGCTCTTATGTTTCTCTCCTTCCCTTCAATCCATTCTAGGATCTGGAGATAAGAGACAATTCTCAACAAGAAAGCATCCATAACTGATACGAAGAGTGTCAAATCCACATTTTGCCATTTAGATGGCAAGGGTTTCCAAGGATCACTCCCCCGCAACACTCAGGTCCAGATTTTAGAAAAGGTTGAAGAACACGTTATCAGAGAGTCTCAAAGTGGGGAAAGTTTTTTTTCTTTTTAAAAAGCACCTTTTACAAGGCTTGACTGTCTTTTTATAGCAAAAGCATAGGTGGGAGGAGGCTTTAAAAGCAAGTAGTGTTTATCTAGGCAGCAAAACCTATAAAGTTTGAGGAAACGATAGGATGAGTCCCGTTTTTCCAATTTTTGAAGCATCCGTTTAAGGAGTCTCTGGTGTATTGGGGTGGGGAGGAATAACAGTTTAGATTCCACTCACCTTCTGTACATGACTCATATGAGTACAGTCTCGGCGATAAGTATTTCAGGATCATCAAAGTGACTGCACCACCACTGTAGCCTTTTGTGGCAGTCTGACCTTGTTACTTCTCACCACCACCCTCCCTTGGGAATAGATTGGTGGACTTCTCATGGCAAGCTTTGATGCATAACTAATGACTGAACAGCCCCTTTAAGCATTTAATTGTGAGGGGACTACCTTGGAGAGACGATAACTATGTCCCAGCGGGGCAGTTCACCAGACACCGGTGAATGCAGGCACATAACTTTCAGAAAGAAGATCAGAAACTGACTGAGCCAGTACCACTTTCTTTCCTCCCCTCTTCTCGTGTTCCACCTTTGGAATCTGTTCCTTTTTTAGAAAGTAATTAAGTCATTAAAGAGTCTGCACACATTTTGCCCTACAATACCTTCCTTATGACAACCTTCGGTCACTCCCACAAAGCACTGAACGGGTACCTGATTTAAAAAAGGATCTACAGAATAGCATCTTTCGGAAGGGCATATTCAGTGCTAAAGGGGAATGGCCAATAGCCGTCTGTGACGTTGGACTCTATATGATTTTATGAAAGTATGCTGAGGAGTGTGAATATAATGTAACAAAAATAGGCTTCATGCAAAAGGTCTCTTGTAAGGTATCATTACACAGCTTATAATCTACTGAATGTGGTCATCCTATTTGTATAAATGTATCACTCTTGTATCTGAAACTAGAAATATGAAATACTGAGGGCCTACTGTAATTATGCAAAGTGTGGGCCATTAATAGTGGTTTGGAATCTTGATGGCTCCCATCAACCAGGACAATTGACTGTGGATGGCTCTGTTTGCATGCAGGCCTTCCTGTGAGTCAGGCTGGGAGGAATGAAGCCTTGGGGTCTTACAGTGACATGTGATCATGTCACCCAAACTGGTGTTTTTCCATTGAGAAGGAGGGGTGGGAACCCAGAGGGACAAAGGATTCCCGCCTTATGCAAAAGATATATAAATGGGTAGAACAGAACAAAGGGGACAGCCATCATGAGAAATCCCCTAGCTACCACCTGAGCTGGAACAAGGGCTGTACTAGGGGAAAGGATTGTGCCCAGACTAGGAAGGCGTCCAGTCTGTGAAAGAAATTTATTGAAACATCTGAGGGTGAGATTTTACCTGTATTCAGTTTTATTACCGTACTAGGCTTAGACTTGTGTGTTTTGTTTTATTTTGCTTGGTAATTCACTTTGTTCTGTCTGCTATTACTTGGAACCACTTAAATCCTACTTTCTGTATTTAATAAAAATAACTTTTTACTTATTAATTGACCGAGAGGGGGGGGGGGGGGGGGGGGGGGGGGGACGACAAACAGCTGTGCATACCTCTCTATCAGTGTTACAGAGAGCGAACAATTTATGAGTTTACCCTGGATAAGCTTTATACAGGGTAACATGGATTTATGTAGGGTTTGGACCCCATTGGGAGTTGGGCATCTGAGTGTTAAAGACAGGAACACTTCTTAAGTTGCTTTTAGTTAAGTCTGCAGCTTTGGGGCACGTGGTTCAGATCCTGGGTCTGTGTTGGAGCAGATTGGTGTGTCTGGCTCAACAAGACAGGGTGCTGGAGTCCCCAGCTGGCAGGGAAAGCAGGGGCAGAAGTAGTCTTGGCACATCAGTTGGCAGCTCCAAGGGGGTTTCTGTGATCCAACCCGTCACACCGTCAGCTGACATTTACAACTCTAAATTGCGCAGCAGCGTCAGAGTTCTTCAATGTGAAACCCAGCTCTAGTAACTGTGCCTCTGGATTTGAGCAAAACGTCTCATCTTTCAGCCTCAGTTTCCCTATTTGTAAGGTGGAGATTATGTTCCCCTCAAAAGGCTGTGATGAGGATTAAGTACCATCAAAAAGTGAGAGAGATGGAATTTCGGTCTTCACTGTGGTAAATCTTTCCTTTATCCATAGAATAGGAACAGCAACTTTTTTTCCACTGCTCCTCAGCTCGGACTTGGAAGACCCAAACTTAGGAATCGGAGGGTAATTCCCTCTGTGTCCATTTATTCTTTGACATCTCCGCTGAGCTCACCAATAAGAGTGCCACTAGGAAGAGGACTGACCAGCTCACACTCTGTTGGAAACATTTGACCGCTACTGCCCTAAACAGGATATGAACCAGCCAGCCAGATGGGCAAGGCCCTATGCTATTAGTCCCCAGAGTACCCAGGTGACCTGAAACTAGATATAGATCTGTTGCTATGTTATACTGGCACTTAGCCTCCACTTAAATCTGTGCAGATTGAAATCCAGATAGGTGGCAATGTAGGGGGACCATGCCAATGATGAGCTCGCTCTCAGTCCGAATGTGCTATTCTGTCAGTATTGTGCAGACATGCACCAGGAAAGACCACACTACATGCTAGAGGTGGGTCAAGAGCCAGGTAATTTGTTATTGCTTTCTCAGACAAGTACTTTAGTGGTGGGGTGATTCAACAGCCATGAAGGCGGTTCAGCAATGTGCTATGGGGGATGGTCAGCACGACAAGGCATGGACGATATCCTGGTCACCCACTGCAGCTAAGGAAGTCCCCAGCCATAACGATTCTTCGTGCCGCTGGAGTCTGGCTTCCACAGCCAAGAGAGTGGGATTGCCCCTGTGCAACGGCTTTCTCACAAAAAATTTCCTGCACAGGTTTTGTCGTGGTCATCGATGGACTACCAACGTAACACACTCTAGTGGTTGAGCTCCATAAATTCATGCTCCATATGAAGCTTGAAATATGTACATTCCTTTGAATGTAAGGTGTATAACCAAAATAATCCTTTTACAGGAGGCTGAGAAGAGCCACATTTGGGCATGTAACTTTTAGAAGAAATGCATCTTTAGATTTCGGAGGACTTTGCCTTAAGGTTTCCCTTCATGCTGCTTAGCAAGGTACATAATCCAATAGCCAAATATGGTAGTTATACACTACATAGGCAATCTAGTAATCTTTAGCTGTTGTCAATTTCAGCTCTACTTTCCCATTAACAAGACAGACAAAAGTTACTATAAATAGTTCAACAGCTCTAAAATAAGAGATGACTCACAGAAGTAAAAAGCATCAGAAAAGGGCATTGTGAAAATCAGCTGGACTGGTGACTTCATTTGCTCTGCAAGATGCTAATGGGAAGACAATATTGCATGCACTAAACTCAAAACCAGCTGAATTACTAGAAGAATTATGTAGCCTATACTAGGTAAGAGTAATATCCAATAAGTACGAAGAAGATTACAACTACACCTCTACCCTGATATAACACGAATTTGGATACAATGCGGTAAAGCAGCACTCCGGGGGCGTGGGGCTGCGCACTCCGGCGGATCAAAACAAGTTCGATATAACGTGGTTTCACCTATAACACGGTAAGATTTTTTGGCTCCCGAGGACAGCATTATATCGAGGTAGAGGTGTAGTTATAATCAGGCTGGTATTAGTGTTCATTGTTGAATGTTTAGAACATTTTGCACCTATTATCTGCACATCCAGACTGATCCCCAAGCCTTCCACTGTCAAATTTAACATAAATTGTATTTTGCTAACGAAGTTTACTTCGTTTTTGATTGAGTTATTCCTCCTCCCACCCCATTCTACCTCGATAGCTTCAGTAGCAACATAGTTTCCCTCCTGGAATGGCTCACCCAGGACATAATCTGGCAATTCTATCAACAAGTCTGCTTCAAAGAGAAAGAATTTCAGCAGAGGAAACAGGAGAATGCTAGAGCATGTGGGATCAACAAATACAGAGAACAAAATGCAGCCCTGACTTTAGCAGGTACGGCTAACTGAAGTCCTGTGGCAGACCACTAGCCATGGCGATGTCACTGAGCAAGAAACTCAGTTTACTACAGAGACGGATCTAAACCGTAAGCTAGAACTCCAGAGCTGCAGGAACATTCCCAGAGGACTGTTCTCAAATCCAGAGCATATTTGAGGATTTACTGAAAGACCTGAACACTAGTTCTCCTACCCCCTCATTATAGATGGGGGAGCAGGAAAGGAGGGGGAGGAAGGAAGAGGGAAAAATCCTAGGTGAAAGAGCAGCTTTTACTTGGAAAGGCTGCTTTTGAAGTTACAAGAAGAATTCTCCAGCATGCCACCTTATGAAGCTTCTAGGTTTTTTTGTACCAGAGAAAAAACAGATTTGCTCAGCTCTATTCTGGACTAACATTTTAAAAGAAAAAAAATTTACTGTACTGAAGTGCTCTTTATTCTAAATAGCAAAAAAAAAGTTGTATTTTGGGATCTTGGATTTGAGAATTGGGATTTTCCAAAGACAAACTTCCCCAAATTGTGATATGTCAGCAACCAGAGCATTTGCTGGTGGGCTCCAGAGAGCTGACTAGTCACCTACTGCGAGCTCTTCATTTCTAGCTGCTAAGTTGTATTAAGATATCAAATGCATTTTTAGCTGCTTGCCAAGTGTGTCTTTTCCATGCAAATGTAACTCACTGGTGTGTGATACACGGCTCCCTCAGAACCCAATCTGCACATGATGCAAGTCGGCTACAGACACAGCTAAAGAGATGTGGCTCTTTAGTTCAAACTGTAGCAATTCAAGCTTTCAGCTCTGGGGGTCCCCAGCTCAATCCCGCAGTGTGCTGGCCCAGATGGCAGATCTCACATAAGTAGTTAAGGATTGTGAGTGGAAAGCGAGGGAGTTCGTGATCATTTGTATTTAAATGTGGCTCTACTATGACAGTTTGATGCCTACCTGCAGGGCTGGTGCTTCTACCTAGGCGGTCACCTAGGACAGCAGGATTTGGAGGGGTGGCCTTTTGCCGTCCTCAGCGGAAATTCAGCGGCGGGAGGTCCTTCCGCTCTGGGTCTTCGGTGGAAATTCGGCGGTGGGTCCTTCACTCGCTCCGGGACCCGCCGCCGAAGTGCCCTGAAGACGCGGAGCGGAAGGACCCCCGCTGCCGAATGCTCAGAGGAGGAGCGCTGCCGCCTAGGGCGGCAAAAACCCTGGTGCCGCTCCTGCCTAGATGAGGAATACAGTGTGACATAGTAAATTTTAGAAGATCTTGGACCCCAAGCATGAAGTAGATGAGTGCATACTAGAATGGAGTGAGTGCTAAGTGAATACAGGAATACCATAAACGAAGGCATTAGTAGTTTCTGGCACAGGAGTTTGTTCTTAAAAACCAAGCTTGTGGCAAGTTAAAAGTGACTAGTTTTACTTATTGTAAGGAAGAAACTGAGCTAGATTTCAGTCTTCAGCTTGCTGGAAGGAAAGTCGTTCCAAATGTGGATACAGTTATCACACTACAACAAGAATGCAGCTTACTTTTAACTTTTCAGGGTCCATCTCCTTAGCCATTTCTTCTTTTCTCATTTCAGCTATTGTTCTGGGTCCCTTTCTGTCTTTGTGGGCATTAAAGCCTTGACCAGATAATAGATCTTCAAAATCAGCAGACACTTTTGGTTTTGAGTCTTAATAAAAGTCAGAAAGCTTAAGTTAGCGTCTACTCTTGTAAATATGCAGTATGATTAAAGAACATTTTCTTCAAGTTGCCCACCAAAGCAATATTCTGATCACCAAGTATTAAGAGGTTATGTGCTTTAACAGTCTGTATGTAAATTCTCACCTCATGATGTAGAAACCACCTCCCCCACCCCCCAGAGCATAAGGCATTTTCAGAAATGGCAACTAGTTGCATGTATTAAGTTGGATACACTTGGGCTCCAGATTCAGGCATTCCAAGCACAAGGCTCCAGTTGAAGGGAAACACATGTTCTGCAATCAGACATGTCTAGCTGGACACTCAAACAGAGCCACACAAAATCTACGGCCACTTTTGGAACATAAGAGCAACCATGCTGGATCAGACCCAAGGTCCATCCAGCCCAGTACCCTGTCTTCCGACAGCAGCCAATGCCAGGTGCCCCAGAGGGAACAAATCGAACAGGTAATCATCAAGTGATTCATCCCATCGCCCATTCCCATATGGCTGTAGGTGTGTTAGGAATGCAGAATTTCCGGAATACCACCGAACTTCAGAATCATCATTCCCCTCCGTCTCTCCCCACCCAAGTACAAAATGTAATTGCCCTTGGAGATCATACAATGATCAGTTTGGTTGTATTTACTCTGGTCATAAATTGTTCATCTCTTTTTGCAATGAGCTACATTAAATAGCAGCAAACATTTTGGAAGTCATTGGGGGCGGAGGAAAAACACTTACCAGCATTGGCTAGTCCTTTCCCACGATCGTTTTGCCCACCAGGCATTGCTGAAAAGCTCACATTGTAGTTGGGCCTGTTCTGTGGAGAGGCATGTGGTATGTTTTGCTGGGATTTGGACTGTGATTGTTGCCAGGAGTATCCGGCACCTTGCTGCCAACCACTACCTCCCATTGTCTGGGGAGATGGTTTCTGTGGAGAGCCCATAGGAGGGAATCCGCCACTTATTCCTGTCGGTGTGGTTGGTTTGCTGGCAAATGAAGACCCCCCTGCGATATAGGAAGAGGGGAGGAAAAAAGAAAAGTTTAGCAGCATGTTCCAATAGACAGGGCACTGGTCTTAGAGCTGGGAACAGAACCCAGTGTCCGGACTCAGCTATTGCCCTGTTGTGTGACCTGGAGCAAGTCACTTCACTGGTTTCCTTTGGTCTTAGTCTATATTTAGTTTGTAAGCTCTCTGGAGCAGGGAATTTCCTTTGCTAAGTCTATACTGCACCTAGCAGAAAAGGGCCCTGACCTGGATTGGAACCTCTAGAGGCTATTGTAATACAAACTAACAATAAGCACAGGTAGCTCCTTGTGTCCTACACATGGTGGACAGTCAGGAACCAAACAATTTCTTGTGGTGGTTACAATGCCAAGCAACATTTACTAAAACATTTGCCGTGAGATTGTATGCGTAGACACACACTACTTCCTGAGGGGCATAAGGTACCAAAATGGCCAAAACTAAAATAATGATGTAACCAAAAAATGTTATCCTTCGGAGCTTAAAGCATCAAGCTGAATTCAGATACATTTAATGTAAGTTTGGTTAAGTTCATGTGACCTAAAAAATGTGAACTACGCTGAACATTTAAAGTCTGGTCCATATCCTGTAGAGTCCAACCTCTTGCTTGTTTTTAGAATCCATCACATCACTACACAGGTTCACTAAAGCAAGAACAACAGCTGCTCTCTTACAGAATGCCTGGCACTTGTTTGTTTTGTTCCAGCAGAGCAAGTGGCAAGCCAGCAGAGGGAACTGGGAAACCTAATTTCAGAACCATGCGGACATTGACACAGATGAAGAAATGAAACGGCAGCCAAAGGCATGTTAGTTTGTCCAATGTAAGAAGCAGAGGGTGGGAGGAGCTGGCAAATGAAAAAAAAAATATTCTGTGTTTACTGATGTGGAAGCGGGAGAAAGGCAGAGATATTGACCACATGAGAGGGTCTTAAAACCAACGTGATCAAAAGTCTTTCCAATAGTAGCGTTTGGAGGCCTCTGATCATTTTGCAGGACAACCTAAGCCAAAAGCATTTATCTAGGAGTCAGAAAGTGAAGTGTCATTTGCAGGAAGACACAAATTAAGGCAGGATCCTTGGGGTTCCAGGCCCCAGCTTTAGGGGAAGCGTGGATGGAGCAGCGAGTCAGGGCAGAGCAGCAGGCACAGCAAAAAGGCATAGCCTGGAGGGGAAGATCAAAGCCCAGGCAGAAGAAATAAAGCCCACTGAAAGGGCAGGTGGAGAATCATTCCCAGGAACCCCTGAAATTTTGGGGGTGTCCAAAATATTGGTTGAGCCAGGCCCCATTTGTTGTTTTATCACGTTTGTTGCCATCAGATTTAAGTGAAGGATAAAAAAAAAAAAAAAAAAAAAAACCTCAAGGCAGCAGCTCCTCGCAAGTTAAAACCGGTCATTGGCGAGTCATTGACTTCATGTTATACCTTACAAACCCATGCTGCCTAACAATGGTGAGGTCCCAGCCAAGTCTTCCAACAAGCACCTGTAGATGCAAACTCAGAAGAAGTCCAGCTTTGAAGAGGCATAAAGAATCTAGTCATCCCCTCCCTTCTTCGAAACAGCTGCTTTCCAAAACCCATCTCTGAGGTGTCAGTGTAGTAAACTGCTCCAACGCTCCCTCCCCCCAGAAATACTGCTGCCTCAAATCCCAAGCTGCCCATTCTAACTCAACCCTTCCACATTAGCATTTCTTCTAAACTGGCCAGCCATGTGATTTGAGGTATTAAAAAACAACCTGCTAAATTTGCACCAAGAGCCCCCAAATCAGCAAATGGATCCAGAGTTTGTGGTTTGGACTGATGAGTGGGAGTGCTATGGAGAGATCCTGTGGGACTTGTAGCGGCTGACTTGCTTCCCATACCAAGGCCACCTACAGAGAGAAACAGAGTTTGTAAAACCAATCTGTAACATTAGCTCTGCTCAAACTTACCATTAGGATTCACACTAGTATATTACCATCTTAATCTTTAAGTCAAGCATGCTCTTGTAGAACATCGAGGTGCTTTGTATATTGAACTGACATTTTATACTTTGAAGAGTAAATGGTTCATCTCTCTCACAAGTCAACACCAACTATGCAAGAAAATATTAGGCTTGGTATTCTCAGATTGCTTCTACAGCAGCCATGGTATTTTGCGATCATATGTAGTGGGGGCGGGGGGAAGTGAAACACTTTAAAAGCTTTGAATTAATTTTATGTAGTGGCTAGCCATTAGCCACAGTTAGGACTCCACAATGTATTTGAAGATCTCAATGGCTGAGAAGTTTGCATTTCATGAGACCTGCTACATTTTGCAGGTTTTTTGCTCAAAATGAGGACCATTTTCAATCAAATGGTTCAATTTTCAAGCTAAACCCTTCATCTTCAGATCAATTTTTACATTGTACCACGCAGAGTTTGGAAGTCTTGCACATTGATGCAAAAAACAGCTGTCACAGATGGTGAGAAGTAAAATTTGGAGGTTAGAAAGGGCCACACAACCTCATTTAGACTTATTTTTTTGAGAAGGGATGTGAAATTCTGCATGAAAAATGGTTTGCACTACTTCAGTGTTCACTGTTACTACAGTAACCTACAATCTTGTCACCTTCAAAGGACAGAAATTTCACATGCATAACTTCCTCCATACCTTTGAAGGAGCATGCACTAGATCCCTTAAGTTCAGGGGAGAATCTTAGTTGTGTGTTCCATCAATGGAGTAAATAAAGTTGTTGTTGTTGTTGTTGTTGTAGTAGTAATACAACATAAGTGAGTACAGTTTTAGGTAATGGAAGAAGAAACCAGCTCTCTTCAGCTAGTTGTAATATTTTCCCCATTAAGAATTCACCTTTAAAAAAAAGGGTGAGAAAGTGGTACCATACAAACCTGATTTGTTGGACCACTCCCAGCCACCTGAAACATCTGGTTGTATGGCAACCGTTGGTGTACTAGAAGCTAAACAAAACGATTGTTACTTATTAAGGTATTACAAAAAGAAAACCTAACCCAGCCTCAGAAGAAAAACAAAAAAGTAAAGAAACCTATAGTGCAGAATGAAATTGTATAGTGGTACTCTGTGATTTGGTAATGATGGAAGAGTCACGTATTGAGTCACACCTATTGTGAGTAAGGTTTCTCTTTGACCCCACCCCATTACGTTTTGTTAAGCACGGTACACAGATTTAATGTCTGTTTCAAGTGACTCAGTTGTACAAGCTGCACAGTCCAATACAAACTTCTCTGATTTGGTTAAAGGCAATGCATAAAATCAATGTGATCACCACCCATTAGGATTTTTAAGTAAATATCTGTAGCTATCAAATGAGGATGATTTTAGGCAGTTTTATTTTAGGCAACAAAGTTAGTTGGCTTGCACTCAATTTATCAGAAATTAAGATCGTGCCAGTTTGAGATGCCTATTACCACACATTAATTTACCTGAAAGAATTTAAGTCGTGACCAGAGCACAGAGATACTGTACTGGGTGGAAGGTCAGAGCAAAGTATCTAGCACATTCAACAGATGCCTTCATCTTGGCAAGTGCCAGCAGTAGAAGAATTCAAGTTTTGAAATGTTTGCGGAATCCCATATTTTAGAAGAGAGAGTGTGTCCATTAAAAACGTGACCTGTCTTGGGTAAAGAAAATAGTTCTAACCCAAGTTAGATCAGGATCATTTTTGAATTCAGTGCTTTAAAATGAAGCAAGATTTCATTCTTCCATGTATGTTACCTGCCCTGAAACCTACTACTATTTCCCTCTACCTTAGTAATGCTGACTATTTCTCCAGGCAGTCTGAAGTACTTTGGAATTCCTTTTGGGGGAGCAACACTATGATACCTTATATATTTACTTATAATCCCTTACACTTAAGCGCTTTAAATAAAATTAAAAAAAAAAAATCCAGAAATTGCTGAACTCAACTGAATGCTGCAAATCTACAGACCCTTCTATCTTTTGTTGAGCTTTTTGTACCACTCTTGAGAAAATGAGCTTCTCTCTGGAGCGACAGGCCTGTCTTGTGAAAGTAAGGACCCCCTAAATATAAACATAGCAGCACAAAGGGAAAATGCAAAATGAAAATCAAATGAAAAATGCACCTCATAAATAAGCCTCAATATCACGATGTGGTGACTTGCTTTGGACAGAAACAGCCTGCCAGAACAGTTGCTTACCAAGATCTGAACCTAGTCAACATTATAAGTTGGCACTTTCTGAACAATACAGAAATGGTGCTCCAATACCATGGTGACGGGCACTGCTCCTAGATTACATGTGTCCCCATTCCCTCCACCACGGTAGTGCATGGATTCTCTTCAGCACTGACTGCACATATCCTCCACAGGGTTCAGATGTTTGTGCTGGAAAGGGGCTGGCGAACAGGGTAACGCTCACAGAAATTTCCACCCCATAAGCCCTTTCCCCCTGACGTTTCTCCCCCAAAGATGATCTGGACCCTGGATAAAGAGTCAGGGAATTGTTTCATTAGGACAAAAACAAAAAAAGGTAGAGAAAGCAAATTGTAAAACAAAGTTCAGTTGTAACATCAGAAGTGAAACATGTACATTAAATGCAAAGCCCAGCTCTGATAGAAGGGAAGTGACATCAAATACAGCATCTTGGTGAGTGGGGGAAATCATTCAAGCTGGTCTTTACAGAAAGTAGCACAGTTCTGAGCCAGCATCATGCTTCAGAAGGAGCCAAAAGACACTCTCCTAAGCACTTCTCCATTCCAGAGCAAGCCTTAGCAGTTAAGTAAAACCTTACATCCTCCTGTCAGCAAAGATCAGCAGCCACAGAAACATTAAAGGAAAGCAAAGGTGTAACTGTATTTCAGAGGGGACAGCAAGTTGTTTCATTCTAATGAAGTGGTATAAAAATACACAGATAAACCAAACTGGGTTTCTTTAATGCAGCGGAGAGAAACAAGTGGTCAGATTTTCAAACATTATTGGACTGCACAACCACCTTCTGCCAAGTTCCCTCATTATTCTCGGCACTAGAACTGTAATTTAGTACCATAAAGAGCCAAGATACTGTTTAACTGCTTTCATTGATACAGCCGGCTCTGGCTAGGACTCAAGTGTCCAATTAACAAAGTTGATATGCCCAGTACCCTCCACCTTTCCATGTTATGGCAGAGCTAAAATACACCAGTGCCAGTGAGATAAAAAATCCCCTCTTTTGTAATACTAACTTTCCAATGAGAATATCCCACCTAAGATATCTCACAGATCTTGGGAGACAGACCAGTCCTCGCTTACAGACAGCCCCCCAACCTGAAGCAAATACTCACCAGCAACCACACACACACACACCACACAACAAAAACCACTAACCCAGGAACCTATCCTTGCAACAAAGCCCGATGCCAACTCTGTCCACATATCTATTCAAGTGACACCATCATAGGACCTAATCACATCAGCCACATCATCAGGGGCTCGTTCACCTGCACATCTACCAATGTGATATATGCCATCATGTGCCAGCAATGCCCCTCTGCCATGTACATTGGCCAAACCAAACAGTCTCTACGCAAAAGAATAAATGGACAAATCTGACATCAGGAATCATAACATTCAAAAACCAGTAGGAGAACACTTCAACCTCTCTGGTCACTCAGTAACAGACTTAAAGGTGGCAATTTTGCAACAGAAAATCTTCAAAAACAGACTCCAATGAGAAACTGCTGAACTAGGATTAATTTGCAAACTAGATACCATTAACTTAGGCTTGAATAGAGACTGGTAGTGGCTGGGTCATTACACAAATTGAATCTATTTCCCCATGTTAAGTATCCTCACACCTTCTTGTCAACTGTCTGGAATGGGCCATCTTGATTATCACTACAAAAGTTTTTTTCTCCTGCTGATAATAGCTCATCTTAATTAATTAGCCTCTTAGAGTTGGTATGGCACTTGCCACCTTTTCATGTTCTCTGTACGTATATACACATCTTCTTACTATATGTTCCATTATATGCATCTGATGAAGTGGGCTGTAGCCCACGAAAGCTTATGCTCAAATAAATTTGTTAGTCTCTAAGGTGTCACAAGTACTCCTGTTCTCTTTCCACCCGAGAAAGGCGTTTTAGATGATCAGACACGAGGATTAATTTGGGGCTGGATTTGTTTAAGCCAGAGAAGGCGACAGGATCAAAAGTTCTCAGTATCTGAATGAACAACGTGATATCTAGTTCACTTCAAGTGAGAGACTATTTGGTGGTAATGCACCAATAAATGGGCATAGAGAGACGATACTCAGATTGAGCAGGAGGAGGAGGAGGAGGAGGAGAAGATTGCTGTCTGCAGAAAAGCTCCTTGCCTTTTCTTTTTTAAACACACAAAGCTTAGCATCAGTCTGATGGAGACTCAAAGATAAAATGAAACAACTGAACAACAACAAAATAAGTCTGATGTGAAGAACCACCAGAAATCTAGATCCAGGATGATGCCTGACTAACACTAAGAGTCCTGAGTTTTCTTTACCAGACTCCATGTGCTGTGCCCTATTTCGTGCAATTAATAGTAATTTGGTTCATATCAGACCTCATAACCACATGAATACACAAGCAGGCATCGCTGTTTAGCTGTCCGATTTCTTCATGTGCACAAATGGCTCAATAATTAAATACAGATTGGGAGTGTAACAGGATTCAAATTAGAAATAAGCTGCAAATCTAGGGACTGAAAGCCCTTTCTTCTCTCTCCATTGAGCAGCTGTGCTTTAGTCATTATTTCAGAGATAAGCATGTTCGTGCTTATTAATGGCTTATTCCCTCATCATTACTTATACAAACACCTATTTTAAATACTATAGATGAGGCATTGAGTTTCTTACCCATGTGAAAAGGGTCACTGTGCACGGTAGGTGAAGGACTTCTTGTTGCTTGAAGGAAAGGATCACCAGTGGCATTTGATGAACCAAGAAAAGAACCCAGTAGATCCGGACCAGATTGCTTTGGGCTAGTTCCAAATGGGTCAAAGGCAGTTGCTGTAAAAATGCATTAGAGGTTAATTTCTCCATTTCACACCATGCTTTCCCTTTCTAATTAGTCTGGATTAGAGCTGTTCTCCTCAAAACAAGTAGGCATCATTTCTAACTCCCACAGACACTAACAGGAGGTAGGATGCAACCGGGAGAGACAGACTGATAACTGGGATTTACACTGAATATATAAAAGTATTCCAACCAAGTGCTACAACTCTAGGTTCTGTAGGATATATCCATGGCAACACAGATGCACATCCCATCTGTCTTATCCAAGGAGGATAACTGCTCCTAAATTCAGCTGAAGTTGGACGCTATAGGAACGTATGTTAAATTCTGACTTGCAGGCTGTGTGGAGAAATGAGTGAATAGCCCAGAAACTTCAGGTGTTGGAGTCTAACCCGTTCCCCTTCCTAAAACTATTTGAGAAATAAGATGCGGAGTGTTGGAAGTTCTCTAAAAGCTTTGAAGACACCCAGAGGATGTCACCAAGATTATGGAGTTTCCAAAAGGCTCTTGTAGAAATAGCTTTAGAGAAGCACTAGTGCCTTTCCTGTATATATGAACCATTTCCACATCTGTGACACGGGTACTGAGTTCAGCTCTTCCATAAATTCCGTTTTGAATACATGCTTAGCCCATCGCATTTTAACTTGGAGAAGCTGCCAACAACAAGGAGCAAAGTTTAAGGCGAGAGGGGAGCAATCTAATCTGACTACTCAAAATGTTATTGTAATAACACAGCACGTTACAGAAGACAATTCTGAGCTCTGAACACTGTACGCTAGTGAAGTTACACTTATGTGGTAGCAGCATCGGTCATGTTACTTAATAATCGAATACTGGCTTACTCACTCATTTGTCCTCCTTATTCTGCCCAAGCTGCTCATTTGACCACTACCTTCCTGCCCCTTAACATATGGTTCCACTCTGCCTGGAGATCCTTTCCTGACCCTAGTGGCAGAGCTGGCTCTAGGGGTGGGCAAGCAGGTCATTGGCCTGCGCACCAACTCCCAGGGGGTGCCTAACTGCTGTGCTTTTTATTTCCCCCATTTGCTGATTGGCTGGCTGGGTGTTTTGTTGTTATTGCTCAGCCGTTGGGGAGAGGGGGCCAAATGTGTTTTCCACCGTGACTGACAATGTCTAGGTCTGCTCCTGCCCTTTGCCACACCATCACCCTCTTAAGAGTGTTCTCACAAATCAACTTTGAGGCTCATAAACCACAATCATATCAGAAGCAAGATACTCAGGATGAGCATACTGCTCACACAAGGAACCTAGGTACCTTGGCCTTCACTCACTTCTTCCTTCTCCAAATCTGTCAGTGTCCTTCCATCCCCGCACCTCACAAAGATTATTGTTCTCATCATGGTTTAGATTGCAACGGTCGCAATTTTCAATTTGTTTTGTAGACACATCTGGTGTCTGTGCACTAGTAAATAAAAGTTTCCCTCTAAAAATAGGAGACTAGATTCACTGATTTTAGTTAGCTTTAGGATCTTCAGGAACTGGCTGTGAAAACCTCACATTTAGTAGGTGTTACTACAGTGAACTCTACTCAAGTCTTACACTGTGTTGATTTAGCACAAAAGTGGGCAAACTACGGCCTGCGGGCCACATCCAGCCCGTGGGACCCTCCTGCCTGTCCCCTGAGCTCCTGGCCTGCTGTTCCCCCTCCCCTGCAGCCTCAGCATGCTGTGCCACCGGCGCAATGCTCTGGGCAGCCGGGCAGCTCTGTGCTGTGCGGTGGCGTGGCTGGCCACCGGTGCTCCAGGCAGTGCGGTAAGGGGGCAGGAGGTTGGATAGAGGGCAGGGGAGTTCGGGGTGGTGGACAGGGGGCAGGGAGTTGAATGGGTGCAGGGGTCCCGGGGGCAGTCAGGGGCAGGGATTCCAGGGGCAGTCAGGGAGAAGGGGTGGTTGGATGGGGCAGGGGTCCCAGGGGGGGGAGGAGAAGATAGGGGGCGAGGGCCGGGCCACGCCTGGTTGTTTGGGGAGGCATCTCCCCTAACCAGCCCTCCATACAATTTCCGAAACCCGATGCAGCCCTCAGGCCAAAAAGTTTGCCTGCCCCGATCTAGTGCACTACAAGCGGATTTTAAAAAACACCACAGCATTAACACTCAGCATTTAAACGCTGTTAAATTGCAGAGGAAAAAAAATATATATATATTATCAGGAAGTTCAGCATATGCATTGATGAACATATGCTGCCGCTAAACAGGTTCTTTGAAACTAGGGCTAGGTCTACACGGGGGGGGGGGGGGGGGGGGATATCGATTTAAGATACGCAAATTCAGCTACGCGAATAGCGTAGCTGAATTCGACATATCCAATCCAACTTACCCCGCTGTGAGGACGGCGGCAAATCGACCGCCGCGGCTCCCCCGTCGACGGCGTTTACTCCTACCTGGGCTGGTGGAGTATGCGCGTCGATTCGGGGATCGATTGTCACGTCCCGACGAAACGCGATAATTCGATCCCCGAGAGATCGATTTCTACCCGCCGATCCAGGCGGGTAGCGAAGACAAGCCCCAAGACTGATAGTTGTGGGTTAAAAAGATAAACTGTCACAGCCTTTACCATACATTTCTTTAACTGGTTCTGAATGTGTGTTTTTTTTTTTTTCACTACGTAGGTATTAAGTTCTGCTTTACAGCTTTCTCTTAAAACAGAACAAAAAGCCCACCCACAATAGGGACACGCTGCAATTTAAGTATTGTGCCCAGTGATCTGGAATAGCTCCTCCAAAGCTTGCAATCAAGTTAGACCAGGGGTTTCCATTCTCTGAGAACTTGCAGCTGCCTTTGGCAAAGTTGATTAACCACTTCTCAGACTTTCCCCAATCTGGGCCTTTGAGACTCTGGCCTTCAGCATTTCCTTCATAGATCCTCTTCATTCCTCCTTTCCAAAAGGAGTCTGGCCCCAGTCCCTTATCTCTTACACTCAGCCTATGGGCAAACTCATCGACACTCAGTGTCAGTATCATCTAAACAGTCTGCCTTGTACTTTTCAGCAGGCAGGTATCAGAGGGGTGGCTGTGTTAGTCTGTATCCACAAAAACAACGAGGAGTCCGGTGGCACCTTAAAGACTAACAGATTTATTTGGGAATAAGCTTTAGTGGGTAAAAAACTCACTTCTTCAGGCAGGGAGGAGAGAGAATTTTTAATGTTTCAGTATTTGCCTGCTGAAAGAAGAGAGAAGGCAGAAATAGACAGAGATGGACTGCGACCACAGCTCCTCACCCCTCTGAGCTAAGAGAAAGTGGAGATCCAGACTTTGCTCTACAGGCCCATCTCTAGCATAAATCCAACAGCTGGTAGGTTAGAGCATACCCCTACCAGCCCCCACAGCGTCCCTCTAACTGGAGAATTATGAGAAATATCTGCTGGTCTTCACAGTTTGGAATCGTCAATTTCATTTAGATGGACATTGGGTCACTAAGATTTATGAATTCTAAAATATTCTCCTTCTACCTTTGTTACACAGTATCATTTTAAATAGTCCCCCAACACAAACTATAAACTTACAGAAATAAAATACTAAATGTCACCAATATAACTAATTCACCTGGACATGAGTGTAATGGACAGGTCCCTTCACCCGAGAAGTATGCGCGCACATTAGCAGGGCCCACTGAAAATGTAGTATTTGAGATTCCTCAGAGGGCAATGCTCTGTGTAGTGCAAAATGCCTTGGTTTCCTTGCAAGGCCTCACAGATACTTCAAATCCCTCCCTATGTAGAATCTCACTCGTCCATCATCTCTACTACAAGTCCAATAGCTCAGAAACGACTGTAGAATGAGCTTAACACTGGGATAACATCACACATTTGTACCAAGTCAGGCACTAGGCTAAGAAGTGTTACCTTCTCCTACTCTTGGGGATGGAGATGGAGATGCTGAAGCTGCAGAGCGTCGAGGGGTGGAGTGTGCAGATCCAGGCCCACCCACGTGAAAGACGTCCTCAGCAGCTGCCTGTCCACCTTGGCTGTGGGCCCTGGAACCACTGACCCCAAACAGATCACTCAGCAAGTCTGAGTTAGAGGGGAGAGCAGTGGACTGAGCAGGGAAATTCTTGCTCATCGGGCTACCGTCTAGACCCAGAAGGTCGACATCCTCAGGCGGAAGTGGTGCTGGAGGCTCTTGCTGCTTTTTGCTGTGTTTTGGAGTCCCATGGGTTTTGTCGCTGCTAGCATTGCTGTGCTGACTGGAAAGGGATAAGAGTTCATCGTCGGACTGTTCACTCTCCTCATGCACTAGGGCTGCCCGATCCTCAGAGGTGGGGTGAGAACTGCTTTTGTCGGATTTCTGATCTAAGTGAGCAAGAGAATTTACGTTAGCTGCCGGTCCTTTAGGTTTTTACATACACTGAGTTTATTAGCTTCCCATGGAAAAAGGCAGCAATAGCAAAACACACGTGTTCAGCTACATTTAAAATGGAAGTGCCTAATAAAGATTAGTTAAGTCCCAATCACTCTGTACCGTACAGAAATATCCACACTTTACCGATCGGGAAATTGAGCCTACAGAACAGGACAGCGTCAGAGCCTGGATGAGAACAGAAGCTGTTCCTCGGTCCAGATGTGGTGCCGCGACTGATCTGTCAAGGATTTCATTTATGGGGGACTAAAACACATGGCAAGGGCAAAAACGTAGAAGCATTTTAATGAAAGCATCACTTGAACTTGAATCCAGTTTTTTAGTTTGGTAGAAGGGGGAACCCTCATGCTGGATTCCTAAACTGTATGTTGCAAAGATGCTGCAGGAGACTTGTGCTATATAGGCTACAGGAGAGGTTCTCAAGCTTGTTCATAATGTGGAACGTGTTCTATTAGACCATTACATCCCATGGAACACCAACCCTCCCATTGGCAGGCACAGACCACTTCCTCCCTGTACGTAGTCACATAAAGGTGCCACAGGGATGTTGCAAGTGAAAGAGAAATACTGGGAAAGGCAAGTATTTTAAAACGGTCTTTTAATGGGTATTAGCAGCTGGAATCAATGGTTTTGAGTTTGAGATTATGAACCAACTACCTCAGTCAGATAAATCCAGGGCAAGTAGGCACAGTGATCTCACCACCGCAGAAGAAGGGAGTGTTCATTTTAACTCAAATTGCAGCCTAACCAGTAGCCCACGGTGATCTAATGGGCTTTCACAAGCTGACCCTTTGCTTGAGCAAATTCATCCTTTAAAAACTAGAGACAACTTTTTACAATACTTTGGCTGAAAATACTAGAGGCCAAGTCCAAGTACCTTGCCAGCTGAGAGAGGAGAGGAATGCCCCCTGTCCAACATTTTTTATGTTATCCTGAGGTGCATCTACAGAGCTTCGACCTGCAAGACAAAGAACCAAATGCACCAGGATAGAAGAAAGTCATAAAAGGGCGTCGTCAGCGTTAGAAGCTTAAGAATGTGCACAAAGCAGGGCAGTTCTCACCTGCCAAGGCGAGAGCATCTTGATGTTCCTGGTGAGAGGAGAAAAGAATGCTTGCATTGATGTCTTTTGTTGTGAAGTTCTCCCAGGGAGGAGTCAGGTCAGTCTGTCTATCAGCAGATTCTATTTCTATCTCCAGTGTAACGTGAAACAGCTGTGGATATTTTTCTGGGGAGTCACATGCATCCAGTTCAGGTCTAAATGTTGACAGAAAGCTGTTCAGTTAAAAGTAGTAAAGCAATTTTTTTTTTTTTTTTTTGCAGACACAAATAAAGTTTAAAGTCTTCAACGTGTGTATACGTCCACGTTATTGATTTTTACACTTTCCCCTATTCACTCCTAGCATCTTTTCAACTGCACACAAACAGCAGCAAAGTGGCAAGGATGAAGCAAGTGTCTGGCGTGTGTTACTATGAGATGAACTGTACAAATCAGCAAAGTTATTCTTTAGCAAGTGCCCAAGGAAGGAGAGAGGGGAGGGCAGAAATTGTACTCTAAAGACTCTTGTCTCACTCCATCCTAACAGTCCTCATTTCAAAAAAAATCAACCTCGCTTGTTGACAGATTGTGCTGCTGTCCGCACTCCGTCTATATTTTTCAACTGCTGTTGGGTCTCTACACTCCTCTTGAATAGAGATACTTTATTTAAAATAAAATGGAATCCGTTACCCAAATTAGTCTGCTCCAAGTTGCAAACTCGTTGCCATAAGGTAGATGTGGGCTAGGACACATCCCCAAATCAACTATTCCATATCTAGGCCTTGTTATTATACTGGAAACCACAGCCATGTTCTCCTACTCATCCAGTGATTGGACAGTCTGTAAATCAGTCCCCAAGAAAGTTCCTTGTCTCATCACATGGGTGTAGTCCTTGTCAAGCCAGTTCCCTCTGAGTCGGGGGAGTTGGTGTTCCCTTCTGTCTATTCTGTTACCTTCTCAATTATTGATTAGGAGCCTGAAGGCTGCATACTTCCTCCAGCCTTGACATTTCTGGTCTGCCATTTTCAGTTTCAGACCATTACTCATTTCTGCTCCCTGACCCAGTGTGGGGTTTCTACACCCCATCACATGGATCAAGCTGCCTTTTGACTGGACTCTACCACTTTGCAGTTAGGAGAAGTCAGGAAAAACAGCACAGTAATAAGCTATTGTCACTGCACCATGTAAAGAGCATACTCAGTATCTGATTTTGCAGTCTAATGAATGCAAAAGTTGTAAGCAGTGAACATTCTTAGAGTACTCAAGCCTTAGTTTGGTTATTTTAAAACTTTGTAAAACAGAGTTAATGAAATCAATACGAGACATTTCCCTTGAACACTTCTACAGAGAAAGTATCTTATTCCGTTCACCCATGAAAGGGAACAAGATCTTACCCATTTTATTGTTCCCCTCATCCTCCCATACGCCATACCACCATGCGGTCACCCTTGCAGGGGTTAGATATACCACAGACTGTATGCGAGGATCTGTTTGTTTTACCTATTAAGTTACCTGGGGCACTGAAAATAAAAGTTGCATCTCAGAAATTAAGACATTTACCTAGGATAACTCATGTTCTTGGATATTTTACCACAACACACCAGCCTTGGGGAAGTAGTGGGCATAACTCCCCTCCCCATTAAGCAGAGATAGGCAGACCTGAGCCAGCTGAAGGGATGTCCAGGTATTAGTTATACTGGAAACAAAAGGGGAGACTCGCCTTTCTAGGGAGGCTCAGCAAGTCCAAGAGTATTTTCCCTTTAAGGGACTTTCACTTAGTAGGCAGAAAATGTGAGTAAAACATTCTACTGTATATTCCAGGTGCTCCAGACAGCTCTCCTACTGCAGAGTCCAGAGTGGATATGAGCCAGCAAGACAAGAAGAGTGCACATCATGCATGCACTTAATATATTAAGTAACCTGGACCATTTAAAAAAAAAAAAAAAAAAAAAATAGGGAGGAAGAGGACCACTCATTATGGGAAGCCCGAATATTTTTTCTGCATTTTCACAATTGCCCATTATGTAGTTTGAGATTCACTGAATGAGTGGTACCTAGGGAAGAGTTGGCTCCCTCAAAGTAAAAGAAAAAATGGTTTGCAGAAAACCCTGTTTCTCATTTCCCCAGCACCTCAGAACAGGTATTTGAGAGACACTGGAATAAAAGTCTGACAATTTAGTCTTTTATCAGTAATGTTGTCAAAGCTACTCAGGCAGCAGATCTTAGAAGAGCTATTTATGCCCTATTTATATGCCAACATGCATTGGTTACTTTATCAAACTAGTCAGTGATGGTCAGATTATTTATATGCAGCTAACATGCTGAAGTTTGCGTGCAGTACTGGTCTCTGCTCTAAGAGGTACTTACTTTGTAAATTTTAGCATAGTTGTTCCCAGTGCTATGAATCCAGTATGAAATTGAATCTGGAAGATCTGTGTGTTTGTCATCTTAAAAAAAAAAAACCAAGAGATTAAATATACACATTTTAAATAAAGGGAAGTAATTCTCTAGATTTATACGATATACAAGCAGCTAATCAGTTCTACTTCACTAACTGTAACTATATAAGCAAATACTCCTGGGGGAATTCTGCATCACTGCACATGCGCAGAATTTATGTTCCCCGCAGATTTGCTTCCTTACAGAAAAATGACTTTCTGACAGGGAAGCAAAGGGAAGCCACAAAAGCAGTCAGGCGACCCTCCCCAGCAGCATGTTTTGGGGGCCCAGAGCAGCTGGCAGAGAGGTAAATCACTGTGGGGCAGG
Source organism: Terrapene triunguis (assembly GCF_002925995.2). Lineage (NCBI taxonomy): Eukaryota > Metazoa > Chordata > Testudines > Emydidae > Terrapene > Terrapene triunguis. The sequence continues at coordinate 50,887,250 of NW_020664561.1, forward strand.
AGGCAGGACTGGGGAAGATCCAGCTGGTGGCTCCTATCCCGTGCCAGGCTCAGCTGCTAGTCCCGGTTGGGCTGGGGAGGACAGGACTTCCTCTTTCCTTGCACAGCAACCGGGGCCGGGTCAGACCCACCCCAGATTTCTCCCCCGGCCGAAGGAAGCTCTGCAAACTCTCCCCCTGGCTTTCTGCACCCATTGCTCCTCAGTTGCAGGGGAAGTGATCCCTATAGAAGGAGCTGCTCTCCCATCCGCCCAACCCCTGTGCATCCAGACCCCCTCATACCCAAACCCTCTCACTGAGCCTCACCCCCCCTCCCCCCGAAACCCCCCCCCCCCCCGCCCCCTGCCCCCCCCCCCAGAGCCCCATTCCTCCCGCCCCCAGAACCCCCCCCCCCCCCAAATAAGCCCCTGTGCATCCAGATCCCCCCTGCACCTGGATTCTCCACTGAGCCACCCACACCCAGATTGCCCCACACAGAACCCTCTCAATCCACACATGGATCCCCCCCACACACTTGGATCCTGCCTTGCTGAGTCTGGTGGGCACGGCCCTGGGGTGTTTCTGGGGCAGGCCGGTCCTTGTGCTGTGTCAGGGTTGGGTGCAGCCTCGCCACTGAGTCCATGTCCTGGGAGGAGCTGCACAGTGATCTCCCACCTCTGTGCAACCAGTGGCCTGCCATGCTGGAGCCTCCACATTTGACAAATAAAATGTGCAGAATTTTAAATTTTTCTGGCACAGAATGCCCTCAGGAGTAAAGTGAATGAAAGTCTTTACTGACACCTACGTCTTATTATGTCATCATCTAATTTGTTTTTCAAGCATACAACAGCTTTTCTATCTCAGAGTCCAATATCTCTGATCATCTTCAACTCTCCTTCCTTGCATGTAATTCAGAACACCTCAGTGCTGAGTAAACATTTCTCCCCTTTGTTCTCATTTCTCAAGAAATCTTAGTTTTATTTTAGTGATTTTATTATATATCTGTTCTGACAGACAACCATGTTGCCATTATGTATGTTAAAAGTCTGTTGACTTAATCCTGAGAGAATGCAGGAACTGTCCTCCTGCAAATGAAGACTCCACTCCAGCCCAGTCCACCCAGAGGATGATGAAATGGCACATTAGTAGGGCCTACCAAATTCACGGTCCATCTTGGACAATTTTAAAAAATTGTATGAGTGTGAAATTGAAAGTTTCATAATTTCAGCTATTTAAATCTGAAATTTCACGGTGTTGTAATTATAGGGGTCCTGACCCAAAAAGGAGTTGGAGGGAGGGTCACAAGGTTATTATAGGGGGTTTGTGGTACTTCTGCGCTGCTGCTGGCGGCGGTGCTGCCTTCAGAACTGGGGGGCTGGAGAGTGGTGGCTGCCGGCTGAGAGCTGCAGCTGGTATTGCCATCTTTACTTCTGTGCTGCTGCCTTCAGAGCTGGGCCCTCAGTCAGCAGCCACCACTCTCCGGCCACCCAGCTCTGAAGGCAGCAACACAGATGTAAAGGATGGCAATACCATATCACGCCACCCTACTTCTGTGCTGCTGCTGCCTTCAGAACTGGGCCCCTGGCCAACAGCCGCCGCTCTCCGGTTGCCCAGCCCTGAAGGCAGCGCAGAAGTAAGGGTGGCAATACTGCAACCCCCCTAAAATAACCTTGCAACCCTCCCACCCCCAACTCCCTTTTGGGAAAGGACCCCCAATTTGAGAAACGTTGGTCTCCCCTGTGAAATCTGCATAGTATAGGGTGAAAGAACACACACACACACACACACACACACACACAAAGACGATTTCACAGGGGAAGACAAGATTTCATGGTCTGGGATGAGTTTTTCATGGCTGTGAATTTGGTAGGGATTAGGAATGTGGAGATACTGGCTTGTTGCCGCCTCCTTCCATACGTGGCAGGGTAGGGATTCCAATGGGCCATTGCTTCAAGCTAGTTACTGGCAGAGGGTCTTTTGGTCTAGCAGCTGGAGGGACCCTGCCTGGCCCCCCTCCATACAGCGCCATCAGCACTGTCACTGCCTACTCTGAGCTTCACTCCTAAAGATTTGGAGAGGTTGGGGTCATGCCAAACGTTTTTATGGCTACTTTGCCTCCTTCCACTTCAATCTGAGTGCCAGGGTCAGTCTTTGACTCAGTGTTTATGTTGTGCGTATCAAAAGGTAGATCAAACTATACTTTTGCTTGAAGTCGTCCCCCAATGGTTGATCTCATATGGTAGACAGAAAGGACAACATCTCCATGAACAGTAACTCCTAATGGAATTAGGACTTTCCCTTCTTGCATACGGAATTCCCTTTAAAACAAATGAGGAAGAAGTCCATTGTTATGCTCACTTCAGCAGTACCATTAAAGTTATTGCTTGTGTACTTTAAAAATACATAATCTCAAAACTCAGACCATGATTAGTTGGTAGAAGTAGCATTCTGTTCTCTGGCTAGTTGTCAGTTGAAACAGTAATGCTTCACATAGAACTACTAGTATAGTGCTGAAATATACCAGGGGTAAGCCCCAGCACCTCATCACAGAAGTTCAGACAAGCTCTGGCAGTCGAGATTTAACACTGGGCATCAACTTTCCAATAACATTTTCACTTCTAGTAGCATTATCTTGCCCAATTTAATCACAGTCGGGGAAAACAAACCAAAAACGCCCACCCACCCACCCGGAGCCTAGGAAATTAGATGTATTACACTAAAAAAAGAACTTATTAGCATCATTAAGAGATAAGAAAGCCATAGTAACTTACTTCATTCTTTCATATTCCTGGGAGGTTGTAAAGATTCTGGTTTCTCCAATCAGAATGTCACAGAAGGGTCGACACCCATTTCTCTGTTTATTGAAACAGGGGACCGGACTGAGAGAGACTGATTTGATAGTAAGAGGCTTACAGTGAGGGTGGATGGGCTTTTCTGCTATTAGATCACAAATGTATCCAAGGTATCTGCAACAAAGAGAGCCATTACCAAATGATCCCATCACTAGGGCTGTCAATAAATTAAAAAAATTAATCAGAATTAATTGCACTGTTAAACAATACTAGAATAGTATTTATTTAAATATTTTTGGATGTTTTCTACATTTTCAAATATTTTGATTTCAATTACAACACAGAATGCAAAGTGTACAGTTATCACTTTATATTTATTACAAGTATTTGCACTGTAAAAAGAATAGCATTCTTCAATTCACCTCATATAAGTACTGTAGTGCAATCTCTTTGTCGCGAAAGTACAACTTACAAATGTAGATTTTTTTGGTTACATAACTGCATTCAAAAACAAAACAATGTAGGCTTTCAAGTTTTACAAGTCCACTCAGTCCTACTTCTTGTTCAGCCAATTGCTAAGACAAAAGTTTATTTACATTTGCAGGAAATAATACTGCCTGGTTCTTGTTTACAACATCACCTGAAAGTGAAAAACAGGCATTCACACGGCACTTTCATAGCCGGTGTCGCAAGATATTTACATGCCAGATGCGCTAAAGATTCATATATCCCTTCATGCTTCAACCATCATGTGTCCAAGCTGATGACGGGTTCTGCTCGATAATCCAAAGCAGTGTGGACCAACACATGTTCATTTTCATTATCGGAGTCAGATGCCACCAGCAGAAGATTAATTTTCTTTTTTGGTGGTTCAGGTTCTGTACTTTCCACATTGGCGTGTTGCTCTTTTAAGACTTCTGAAAGCATGCTCCACACCGCGTCCCTCTCAGATTTTGGAAGGCACTTCAGATTCTTAAACCTTGGGTCGAGTTCTGTAGCTATCTTTAGAAATCTCACATTGGTACCTTCTTTGGATTTTGTCAAATCTACAGTGAAAAAGTGTTCTTAAAATTAACAACGTGTGCTGGGTCATCTGCCATATATTTCATATTATAGCAGTCTTGGATGAATGCAGGTAAAACAGAGCAGGGAACATACAGTTCTCCTCCAAGGAGTTCAGCCACCAATTTAATTAACACATTTTTAAAATAGCGCTGTCAGCATGGAAACATATCCTCTGGAATGGTGGCCAAAGCATGAAGGGTCGTACGAATGTTTAGCATATCAGGCATGTAAATACCTTGCAATGCCGGCTACAATAGTGCCATGCAAATGCCTAGTCTCACTTTCTGGTGACATGGTAAATAAGAAGCAGGCAGCATTATCTCCTGTAAATGTAAACAAAAACTTGTTTGTCTTAGCGATTGGCTGAACAAGAAGTAGGACTGAGCGGACTCGTAGGCACTGAAATTTTACTTTTTTTGTTTGAGTGCAATTATGTAGCAAACAAACAAACAAACAAAAAAACACACTCCAAAAACCTACGTTTGTAAGTTGCACTTTCATGACAAAAAGAGATTGCACTACAGTACTTGTATGAGGTGAATGGAAAAAAAATCTTTTGTTTTTTATTACAAATATTTGCACTGTAAAAATCATAAACACACACTTTGATTTCAATTACAACACAGAATACAATATATATAAAAATGTAGAACATCCAAAATATTTAATACATTTCAATTGGTATCCTATTGTTTAATAGTGCGATTAAAACTGCGATTAATTTTTGAGTTAATTGCATGAGTTAACTGCGATTAATCAACAGCCCTACCCAGCACACAATTATCACTTCTGTTTTCTAGAAGAGAGGCACTTGGAGAGCATAAACTTGCAATGAGCTGCTTGTAAAGTTCTAAGAATGAAATTTTGTCAGTATTTGTACAACAGACTGCCGTCAAGCCACAAAGCAAGCAATGTAAGCATTTTATGCCAATTCTGCATTTATAAATAAAGTCTATACTGCACAAAATTATATATACACATACACACACACCAGCCAGTCTCAGAGCCCAGAACGACAGACTTGGTGCAGCAGGATTGTCTGTTTGGTCAGCAGGCCTAGGGGTCAGCACCTGCTTCTCCAGTCTCTTTTAGTTCAATGTGTCCTAAACTCCTTGAATGGGGTTCAGCTGGATCGGCCTCCTTGTTGATAACCCCCTAGTCCTGCCCGTCCCAGGGCTAGGCATAGGGGAATCTGGAGTAATTAGGGGGACCCAGGCCCTCTCATTCCACCAAGGATGATAGCATGGTATGACCTATGCTTGGCCCACCTTCTGCCCACCTTCCCCACCCAATGCCTCAGTTTGAAGTGGGATGGCTGTTTACTTATAGTCCTTTGCTTCGAACCCCAGAATCTCAGGGCTGATGCAGGTGACCCTCTGGTGCCCCTACCTCTTGGGTGATGTCTAAAAGGCAGGGGGGGAGGAGGGGGAAGGGGGGAAATGGAACACTCACAGCCAGACCTCCTTGGTAAGAGCTTCTCCTCCTGTCTCAGGGCAGTGCTTCTCCAGGAAATGGCTTCTCTCCTACCCCCAGCCTGGGCTGCTGGAACTCTTTATATTCTTTTCCCCAGGAGTACGCTTGGCAGTACGTGAGGGGCAGAGCTTTCCTGACCCAGCACTGCTGGACCCTTTTCCCTGCCTGAGCCTTAGTGTGGCTTTGGAAACTCCATCACACTTGGGCTCATGCTATGGTGCTAAAAATAGCAGTGCAGATGATGTTCCCACTCTGGTTGAGACCCACCCCCCTTGCAGGGTTCCAGAGTTTGAGGGGGGGAACATCTACACTACTATTTTTAAGTGCTGTAGCAGGAGCCCGAGTCTGTAGATTCGGGCTCTGAGATTCCCTTTTGCCGGTGTTTTTTTTTTTTTTTTTTTTTGCAGTGTAGATATACCCTTAGAGAGCAGTTAATTTAGCTCCAGTTAAGTGGATTGGAGGGTTTGTTTCTATAATGATCCTAAACAGCACTTTTGGAAAAGAAAAAATAATGACAAATCCAAAACTTGCCAGGACACAGCAATGCTGCTTTCAGTTTAACTAGGCTAAGTATCTTAGGGGTTTAAACTTTTGTTTCTACATACTTATCACTGCATTTTTTCTGTTCACTCTGTGGGAGCCTGCCAACAGGCTATTCTTCAGTTGCAAGACAAACCTACTGTAAACAAGATGTTTTACACAGCAAGTTTCTGATTGGACAAACGGTCATTTGGGGGGAAGTTTGAAGCAATATTAAGCCCAGACTTGTCTTAATTTTTTTCAACCTAAGGAACAAAGTCATCATAAACAAACAGCCTTCATCTATTAATCCTTGGACACAATTTGAGGAAAACAGCACTCACTACTCTCACTTTACACAGGGTGAAGCTAGGACACAAAGACTAAGGAACTTGCCTGACACTACATTAGGGTTACCATATTTCAGCAAGCAAAAAAGAGGACGGGAAGAGCCCCGCCCTAGCCTCGCCCCTGTCCTGCCCTAGCCCCGCCCCTTCCACTCCCTCCCACTTCCCGCTCCCCTCAGAACCCCCAACCCTCCCCCCGTTCCTTGTCCCCTGACTACCCCTCCTGGGACCCCTGCTCTTAACTGCCCTCCAGAACCCCACCCCCTACCTAAGCCTCCCTGTTCTTTGTCCCCTAACTGCCCCCTCCTGAGACCCTACCCTCTACCTGTACCGTGACTGCCCAAAACCTTATCCACACCCCC